>NW_022196906.1:54158874-54181201 GCF_008632895.1 Mastomys coucha | reverse complement strand
CAACAACAACAACAACAAAAAAAAGAAATTGAAAAAAAATCAGGCAAAGTTCACGATGGTGATCAGTGGACAGGTTAGACAAAAAGCAGAAAGGCCAGGAACAGAACATATTGGAAAAAGCTGTAAGTGGCAGGAAAATAGGCAAATAATATACGTAAGGCCTATAAAGGGGAGCTTGGTTTTATTTTTGTCTCATTCAATGATAAAAGAATTAGAAATGTAAAAGAACTGAATACTAGCCAGTTGGTATAAATATCTGACCCTGCACAAAGAAAGAGTGGTACAGAAGAATGAAGTGCCTTTGTTATTTTTTTAGAGGAAATAGTTTATTGAAATATATTTTTATAAAATGTATTTGTATTACAGTTTCCCCTACCCCAACACCTGCATTCATCCCCACTTCCCCACCCACCCTAATCCAGACCCATTCATTCATTCTTATATTAAAATAAAAACAGTCATCTAAAATGAAGAGAAGAAGGAGAAGAAAAATAAGCAAAGTTGACAAGAGCCTGATACAGCCTGCCAGAGCCGGACAAACACAGAGGGGGATGGATACTCGCTGCCAACCACTGGACCGAGCACAGGGACCACAGTGGAGTTGTTAGAGAAAGGACCGAAGAAGCCTAAGGGGCCCGCAACCCCACATCAAAAACACTATTAACAAACCAGATCCCCACCCCCACCCCGAGAGCTCCCAGGGAAACAAAATACCAACCAAAGAGTACACACAGAGACACCCATAGTTCCAGCCACACATGCAGCAGAAGCCAGCTCCTTCCGGCATCAATGGGAGGAAAGGACCCTGGTCCTACGAAGGCCTGACGCCCTAGTGCAGGGGAGCACCAGGGCAGTGAAGAGGCAGTGGGTGGGTGAGTAGGAGAACACCCCCCCATAGAAGCAAGGGGAGGGGGACCTTTGTTATTTTTGATACCTATAATTTATAGTTTTCTATTTTCAGCTACTTTCTAATATACTTTGTTTATATTGCTATGTATTAAAATAGAACTAACATGAGACTGTTGATTTTATTTCAATTTTGGCAGGATTTCTTTTGTTTTGAAACAGGATATCAATATGTAGTCATGGATAGTCCTAGAACTCCTTATGTAGATTAGGTTGGCCTTAAATTTACACAGACCCCACTGCCTCTGCCTTAGGAAGTCCTGGGACTAAAGGGATATGCCACCACTCCAAGAAGCTTTTTGGTTTCTTTATGGTTCTTTTTATTGTGTTGACTTCTCATTTTTAACATGTCTTCTCATACAACTGGGCACAATTTGCACTTTTATAAGTTTCTTCAAATGGAATCTGATAACACTTTTCATCCTAATTTCTTGTCAAGTACTTGTCTTAAATGATTTAACTGTATAGTACAAACTTTAAAATACTGCAGTCCTAACTACTCACTTGAAATTATGTCTTATTAGAATGACAAGTAGTTTTAGTTGTGATTTTTCTGGATTGATTCATCAACTAATTGGAAGAGTTTTGCCTAACATTTAAATACATAGTAACTGCCTAAGTTACCCTATGGCAGGTAATTGGGTTAACTGTTTTAAAGGTGCTGCCCAATTTTTCTGTTTGATGGTTTGTGTGTGTGCCCTATAAGACAACAGTAGTTTTGTCTACAGCTACTTTCATTTAGTTATAGCTTTTGCAGTGCTAGGAATTACACTTAGAGCATCACACATACTAGATGAGCATTCTGCCACTGCTATAATCTCAACACTATAGCTACTTTTGGTCTCTCTCTGCATGCTATAGTCTGAATCAAAGTTACTGGGTATAAATAACTTTGATTAACATTTTACCAATTGGACACTTTTCTCAATTGTGAAATATACCTTTTAGTAATATCTCTAACATTTGTCTAGCTTCTTTAGTGAGTATATAATTTCACCTTTTAATCACCTTTTAGTATCAATCTACTCAATAACATACAGAAACATCAGAGAAAACAGGTGTGTATACTATATGATAAATATCCCTGTAAGTCTTAGGCATTTGCATACTTGGTTCCCACTTGGTGATGCTGTTTGGGTAGGTTCAAGAGGTGTGGTCCTGTTGACATATGCCAATATAGTCAGGTTGTGAATTTAAAGACTCACACCATTTTTCGTTCCAACTCTCTGCTTTGTGCTTGCAGTTAAAGACTTGAACACCTCAGCCTCCTTCACCTTCAGCCGCCATACCTGCTGCTTCCCTAACACAATGGACTCTTATCCTTCTGGAATGGTAAGCCCAAATAAACTTTTTCTTCTATAAAGTGCCTTGATCATGGTGTTTTACTACTACACTAGAAAAGTAACTACAACATCATCTAACAACAGGATCAAGATTTCTGCTTTGTTTTACTTTATAAAGTATATCTAAAACTTGCTTCTCACCTGTGTAGTCCATCTCAGATAAGATACCTCAAGGAGATTCAATTACTTCCCACCATAAAATATTCATTTATAATATCTACAAAGTATATGGAGATCTCCACATTATACCTTATATAAGATCTTCCCCATTTCTACTGCTACTCTTATGGTTCAATTTAATATTTCACCTCAGTTTAAAAAGGGAGGGAGGTAAAGAGATAGAATTAATAAATTCTAAGAATCCAGTCTTACCCTCTCTGCTGTCCTTGAAAACACAAATCTGCTTTAATAGTTTCACAGTTTCTGTAACATTTCAACAAATACTATACTCCAGTAGTGAGGTTGCTAATAAACATCTTTAACTGAAGCACTCAGAAGGCTGACACAAGACTGTTACTACACTAACAGTATGGGTTGTACAGGGACTCCTGAATTCCATTAAAAAAAAAAACCTAGGCTCCTTTAATGTGGCCTAGAAGCCCTTCAAGATTTAACCTAATGTCTGCTCTTAGAATTCCCCAAAATAACTCACTCGTCCTTAATAGTCTCATCTCACTAACCTTTTATACACTATTTCAACATACTTAACTCCTTTCTTACTTTATAGCCTATAATCCACTATCTCAACTCACCAGTGTAACATGTGCTTTAGTTCAACTCTTAAAAGTGTTTTAAAGAAGTCCTTGTAAATTTACAAATTAAAAGGTAATTACTTCATTACTTTAGCTCATGGAAAAATTTATAGTGCATAGCTAGAAATAAACATGATATAAGATACGTATATGATATATATGCTTACAAACCTGTTGTCTAGCTTATCACTATATAATAGTGATATATGGTATTTAATAAATAATTCTTTTTAAAAAATGAATCAGTAAATGGTTAAATAATCACTTAGGATGTCTACCACAGCTTGACATGGTGACACATCTCTGTAATCCCAGCCTCTTAAGATGAGAAGCAGGAGAATTAGGAGTTCAAGGACATCCTCAGCTACACAGAAAATTTGACTCTAAGTACATGAAACTGTCTCAAAAACAGAAAACAAAACAAAACTCAATGAGTCATTAATTTTTTTGTTTGTTTTTTGGTCTTTTTGTTTTGTTTTGTTTTTTTGAGACAGGGTTTCTCTGTGTAGCCCTGACTGTCCTGGAACTCACTCTGTAGACCAGGCTGGCCTCGAACTCAGAAATCCGCCTGTCTCTGCCACCCAAAGTGCTGGGATTAAAGGCGTGCACCACCACTGCCGATTTTTTTATATGATTTCATTACTGCATTACAAGGAAATTAAATATGATAAATGACAAGTTTAAGCTTCTCAAGATTTAAGAGTTAGCCATCTCATCAGTTACATAAAATACATGCAAGTGTTAATATACCTAGTAAGAATGAAAGCGCACAACTACCTAATGGTGCTCAGAACAGAAGCTTCTAAAAGACCATTACGAGTATCACTAAAGGAAAACAAATGAATTATAAGGATGAACAATGAGTTTGAGACACACAGACACTATCTGTTATAGATTTTAAAAATGGCCTAATAGATTTATCTGCAGAAGGAAACCAGCAGAAACATTATCTAAAAGGTAATATACTGAAAAGTAGATCTCAATTCTAGTTCTATCCTTACAAAATGTCTCCAAAGGCTACTGATCCAGAGCCTCCAAAAAGTACAAGAAAGGGTAGCATTCCAGAAATAGTAATGATACATCTGGGGGAAGAGTTGGGAGTGTAGTTATGATCAGAAAACAATGTTCTACATACATAGAACTATCAAAGAATAAAAAATGTTCAATATTTTAAAATACATACCTCTGCTCTAAAGCCATATTCAATAAGAAATTTACTGACCTTTACTCCATATTTTACTTTTCCAGCATAATGTTTTATGATAAAAGCAGGCTCCATCACAGCTGGAAATTCAATGTAAGAATTTTCTTCATGTTGATGTTTAAACTTGTCAAGTAATGTTTGGTTTGTAGCCTGTGGAAAGCTGAATTGAACAAATTATGAGAAATAGTCTTTTATAAAGCATAATATTAAAGCACATTATGATGTCTAGTATATTATACAGCTAATGAAGAGTTTTTACCTACAGTATCTAATCAGATTCTTTTCTTTTTGTGGCAGGGATGACAGATGAGAGTGATGGGAATGAGGCTTACAACATAGCCTTGATTGGCCTGAACTTGGAATGTAGACCAGGATGGCCATGAACTCCCAGATATCGACCTGCCTCTCCTGAGTGCTACAATTAAAGGTATGTGCCACCACACCCAAGTAACATCAGACTCTTGTAACAAGATACAGAACTGAGATTCCTATTTTATAGATATGGAGTTACACTTTACAGTTAGCCTGAGAAATTGGCCCAAGTCACTTGGTATTGAAAGTTACACTATGCAGAAATACTGTATAGCCCAAAGGAAAATAAAAACCAAAATCATATATATTCTTTGGGGTCAATTATCTTTCAAAATGGAAATAATCTCTGGTTCTTCAATAGATACTTAAAGTACATACTCACTTTTTGTTTCTATTTTCTCATACATGAATAAGGAATAACTTTCTTATCTATATCAATTACTGTGTTAGAATGCTGAAACAGGGCTTACTTGGGGATTTTAGTGGAACTCAGAAAGTCAGAATGTTGAATAAAGTTTCCCATGAAAATGGGGACCTCTACTGGAAACTAGGTTTGATAATTTTTCTTACATTCCAGAAAAAGAAATTTTCTATATTTTGTTCAAGCCTGGAAACTTTCTATAAAGCTGAATTTAAGGACCATAGGTTAACTTATCTGGGAAGACATTACAAAACACGAATTCAGGTTGCTGATTGATACTGTTGCCCACTTTTTCTCATACAGTGAGGATCAGCACCAAAAAGCAGAACAGACAGATTTGATAAACTTGTAATTCAGGCAAAAAAGATCACATTTCAAGTTAAAGCAAAGAAATATTTGGCACCAAGTGGGTTACATGGTGATAAGACAGCATTGCGGGAACTGGTTAGCTTCCAAGACATTGAAGGCTCAGGAGTGTAGAAGAGCTTATAATGCCTTATTCAAATAACAAAACAATAGCTAAGTGCACGCTCCTTTAATTCCAACACCTGGGAGGCAGAGGCAGTGGATCTTCCATGCCAACAAAAAAAGTGGGGGAAGAGGACAGGACATGAAAATTGGAATGTTGGAGGTAATATGGAAGGAATTGGAGGGGAAAGAAAGGATAGATGTAATCATATTTCATTGTATAGATGTATGGAATTCTCAAGAATAAAGAAATGTGTATCAAAAGATTTTACATCAAATTTTCTAAGAGAAATCTAGAAAAAAAATCATTCAAGAGTAAAAAGCATAATCTATTACACAAAAATGTTAATTTTTTTTCCAGACACATACAGAAAAACCATAAGTCTTTATTTGAGACATTCTCAGAACACTTACCCGTACTTAGATATAAGCTGGTTGGTGGACATGCTTGTACAACTAACACTGCTGAGACTAAGGACTGCTGTGAGTCTGAGGCTACCCTGGGGCTGCAGCAGCCCTAGTTCCAACTTGGCCAGTTACACAGTGAAACTCTGTCACAAATAAAAGTGAAGCACTCAAAAAGCATAATGGTGAAATATGAAACTGAAAACCACTATACTCACTTGCTTTCTTCATCCAAAAGATGGAGCAGTCCTGTTGGTTTTTTGCTAATAAGATTTATACAACAAGTATTATCAATATAATCTATGTTATGCCAACTGATACCTTCAGTTCTATATTCCTCCTGGAAAAAACAAAATATCAACTTATTTATCTTGCAGAAAATAATAGCATATGACAAAGTTTTAAGTAGGCTGTGGCTACATGTAGTTTTATCTGAATCATCTAACCTATTATACCAATGGACATGTATGTTTCTGTACAAGTACTATGTTTTTTGTTATTACGACTCTTTACTATAACTTGAAATCAGGTATAGTGATCTCTCCTGCATCATTCTTTATGGTGAGGACCATTATGGCTACTTGGGGTCTTTTGTACTTCTGTGTGAATTTTAGGATCATTTATTTCTGCAAATGTTGTTGACTGCAATGAATTTACATCCCTCTTCTGATAGTATGGCTATCTTCACAACAATAATCCTTCTAATTCATGTTCATGAAAAACCATTCCATTTATTGCGTGCCTTTAGTTCCTCTGTCCAGTATTCTCAAGACCTCACTGTACAAGTCTTTCACTTCCTTGGTTAAGTTTACTAAGGTATTTTTCTTTCATCTGAGATAATAAAGAACAGAATTAATTCCCATACTTATTTTGCTGACCATTTTCCAAGTTTTTAGGAGCAATTACATATTCTTAACATGAAAATGTTCTAATAGGTATAAAATTAACTATAACATCAGCTACATCCCCACAGCATGCTGGTTAACTATGGTTAGTTTCCAGTTTATCCATCTTTTAAACTATTAAGCATATTTACTTGGTTTTAGTTTTATGGGGGAATTGTTTGGCAGCAGTGGGTGCTGAACTTTGGGAATCTCACACATGCTAACATGGGAATAGATAATATATCCCCAGACTTAAAGGGGAATTTCTTTTTTCTTTCTTTTTTTTGGGGGGGGGGGGAGACTTGTTTTTGTTTTTGAATACAGGGATTCTCTGTTTAGCATTGGCTGACCTGGAGCTTACTCTGTAGACCAGGCTGGCCTCAAACTCAAGAAACCCACTGGCCTCTGCTTCCCAAGTGCTGAGATTAAAGGAGTATGCTACCACACCTGGCTTGTAATTTTATTATAGTACTAAACTATGTGTTAATATTTGGGAAGCTGACCCTTGCTTTATGGTCCAAAATAACATAAGCATTAATTTTGTAAATATGTATTCTTCAAATAGGGTTAAATATGCATATATCATTTAGCGGATCTCAATAACCAGTTAAGTCCAAGGTAACTGTCCATATTGATATGCCAGGCAGAGAGCAATGGAGATCCATAAAAATTTAGTTAAGATATTCAAGGTAACAAGTTAAAATACCCCATTTATAGCTGCAAGTTACATTCCTCATTATACTTTTATTAATTTTTGCTTCATGCATTTTGAAACTATTGTATCTGGTACCTATAAATTTGCAATTGTACATTTACTTTTAAAAACATTTACTTTAAAATAGCATTATAGGATATTTCCTTTTATACTTAGTAATAAAGCTACAAATACTTTCTGACAATGTTTGATAAACCTTATATACCTTTTTACTTTTAGCTTTGTGTATAATGTTTGGACTGCCTCTGATAAACTGTTTGCTATTCTTCAGTCTAATGATTGTTAGCAGCTAAAGCAATCAACTCATATAAGCTTAATGTGCTGACTGGTACCTTACTATTTCTTCTTTCGCTCAGTTATTCTCTTTTCTCAGCATTCCTTCTCATTTTGTTGCCCAGGTCTTCCCAAAAAGCTGGATTACAGATAAGTGCCATATGCTTCAGTCTTGGGCAATTCTTCTATACTGCCTTTTGTTTATTGTTTGGATTGCTTTGATTATTTTTGCTTTACTTAGAATCTACATTAATTTGCAAATATTTTATATTCACTATTTTGTGGATATTCTAGAAATTATAACATGCATCTTTAACTTATCAATGTTTAACACAAATAAAATTTTCTATAACTTACCAGTCAATACAAAGATGTCACAACTTTATGCATATGCTATCGTCTGTATTTTGAGTCTATTTAAACATTGAACTATAAAATTCCATTTTTGTCAAATTTAGTAGAATACTTCTTTGCATTAACCTACTTTAAAAAGTATTTTCACTGTTTTTCCTTCAATTTTTAACAGTTGTGCTATAATAAAAATTATGAGAGGAATATGACTAATACACAGACCTAAATAATGAGCTTTACTTTTAAGGAAAATATCCTATTGTCTTATGTCTCCCACTGTTTGCTCCGAAGAACTTACTACTGCTATGCACACACCACACGCACACATATACACACAGAGAGTGAATGAATGAATGAACGAATGAACAGGGGGCTTTGGGGAAGAGGTGACATGTTCCATTGTGAGGATTGTTGGTAAGACTTGAGACATGAAACCCCTTGGAGAACTGAGGGGTTTTGTTGTTGTTGTTATTGCTGCTGTTGTTGTTTGGTTTTGGAAGTATCCATTCCTTCAAGCAAGCCTCATAGGGTAATACCTAATAGTTTTGGAGTAACTGAAGGAACTCAAATAGTACCCAGAGAATAAATCCTACAGAAATGTAAAGAATATGGCAAGTATCTATGCTGAATTAACCCCTGAACAGGCTCAGATATATCTGAACCCAATCAGTGGTAAGTCAGTTCCATTTGTGGGCCCTCCTTACTACACTGCACCCTTGACACACCCAAACAAGCATAAGGATTGCATTTTACTGGGGAAGGTGAAGACTGAATCTGACCTTAAAGTAGTAACAAGCTCTTGCCCTGAAAACAGCAGGATAGATGAGGCAGCTCAAGAGATGCAGACCATGACAAGCTGAGACTACACTCTTGTAAAAATATTTAATCTCAATCCAGGGTTTTTACCATCCCTTTGACCATTTGGTTTCTGAGTAAAAGATACACTTGACCTTTATATTTATAGTGAGCCTTAATCAGCACAGACCTGGGTAGATATTTACCCCTATGCTATTATGTCTATTCCCTAGCAAATAATTTTTTTTATATAATTTACCATGTTTTGTCTGGGTTGCTCTTAGCTCCAATTAGCTGACTCACATGGCCATTATGTTAAGATTCTTAGCCCAATAGAGGCTTCTCTTCACTCCACCTTCTTCTCTTTTTCCCTAATAGTTTTCTACAACCCCAAGCCCAGGAACCCCCCCATATATGTCTCTTCTGATCAGCTAGCTACTGGCTGCTGCCATCTTTATTTACCAATTAGGGAACTTGGGGGAAAAAGGTCACATAGCATACCTGGGTGTATATGTGGTCTCTGGGAGCAACCAATATTTACCATAGCAAAAGACCAAACCTGAACAATTTTCTCTAATAAAAAAGACTCTTTTTCTTATAATAATAAACAACACATACTAGGAACAACTATGGAAATTATTAGGTATAAATTACATTTAAATGTTCAGTCTGTATTTGACAACTTAGATAAGGTACCATCTATTCTATCTTAATGAGTTTAGAGTTTTGTATCTATATCATTTATTATTTTAACCTGTATTACCATTTTAAAAACATCTTTTTTAAATCCTAAACAGCCTAAGTTTAATTTTAAGACTATAACTCTCTAGTCTTTAACACCATCCGAGAATTGAGATAGTATAAATATTATTTGAATATGTAGAATATGTAGAAACATAAGAACGCAGCTCTTACCAGGCATTGGTGGCGCACGCCTTTAATCCCAGCACTTGGGAGGCAGAGGCAGGTGGATTTCTGAGTTCGATTCCAGCCTGGTCTACAGAGTGAGTTCTAGGACAGCCAGGGATACACAGAGAAACCCTGTCTCGAAAACAAAAACAAAAACAAAAACGAACGCAGCTCTTAAAAATCTCAATAAGCAGCTGACCAAGAGAGACAGAGATACTTATACACCCAACCAATGGACCCCTGTGGTTACATTAGGGAAAGGCTGGAAGTAGTTGTGGAGGAGGGCAACCCCATAGGAAGATTAACAGTCTCAACTAACCTAGACTCCCAAGATCTCTCAGATGTTGAGCCATCAACTAGTAAGCATACACTAGCTGTTATGAGGTCCACAACACATATACAGCAGAAGACTGCCTGGTCTGGCCTCAGTGAGAGAAGATTCACCTAACCCTCATGAGACTTGAGGCCACAGGGAATAGGGAGACCTGATGGGGTGGAAGGAATGGGGACATCCTCTTGGAGACAGGGGAGGAGTCTACAGAGTGAGTTCCAGGACAGCCAGGGCTACACAGAGAAACCCTGTCTCGAAAAACCCAAAAAAGGAAAAAAAAAAAAAAAGAAAGAAAGAAAGAACAAAAGACAGGAGGAGGGAAGAAGGGAGGGAAGGAGGGAGGGAGGTAAAAAGAGAAAAAGAAAAAAATTAAAGATAATTAAAAAATAAATAAATGCTTCTGGCTTTGCAGACTTTAAAAAAAAAAATCACAGAAATGAAAGAGAGAGCTTACCACCTGGACAGTCCCCAATATTTCTTATAACGTTGGAGCGTGTTTCTTCAGCCTTTTGTCCCAGAATGTCTGACAGCCCTTAAGTGAAGCAGGATTTATGAAGGACTAACTTACCCTATGTTGGCAGAGCTTAGCAATCAATTATCTTTTGTCCATTTGTCCTTTTTGGGACAGCATTTTGTCTGCAGATAAATTTAAATTTAGGGCTTTTTTTTTTTTTTCCTCAGTGGATAGCTTGTCACAATTGAAGCAACTCAATATGGAAGGTTATTGATGCTCATCATCTTTTTTGAAGAGGAATAGGGTTATTGCCAGGAGCAGACATGTCTTATAGTCAAAAGGTCTTTTAATAATGAACTTATATTAAATGCTATACTTTGTGGATCTCTGTCACTATTGAAGACCATCTCTATATACAGCATACTTGAATTCTTACTTATAGCTCTTTACTATTTGAATAACTTTTAAAACATTTTATTGTAATTAACTAAATTAGTACCTAATAAGATGAGTTTGACTATATGATTATTAACTTGCATTACTTAATTATTTTAAACAGTTTGTAGGAGCAGCTACTAAAAGGAATATGACTAGGCCTTGTATTTTTTTCTTTTTTTTTTTTTTTTTTCCCAAACAAGGTTTCTTTGTATAGCCCTGGCTGTCCTGGAACTCACTCGGTAAACCAGGCTGGCCTCGAACTCAGAGATCCGCCTGCCTCTGCCTCCCAAGTGCTGGGATTAAAGGTATGCACCACCACTGCCTGGCTTAGGCCTTGCATTTTTAAATGAGTTGTATAGGTATAATACCTATTAACAAGACTTGAAACATACACGTACCATGTTGTAAGAAAATTAATCTCAGGGCTGGTGAGATGGCTCAGTGGGTAAGAGCACTGACTGCTCTTCCAAAGGTCCTGAGTTCAGATCCCAGCAACCACATGGTGGCTCATAACCACCCGTAATGAGATCTGACACCCTCTTCTGATGCCTCTGAAGACAGCTACAGTGTATTACACCGGAGCAAGCGGGGCCGTCGTGAGTTCAATTCCCAACATCCACAAGATGGCTCACAGCCATCTGTACAGTTACAGTATACTCATACACATAAAAAAATAAATAAATCTTAAAAAAATGAAAATTAATCTTAAATTTTATATCAATATACAAAGATTTATGCCAATGAAAACTTTAAACCTATATTAATATACAAAATTTTGTACCAATATAAAAAAATATAACTTTAATTTGTATTATAATATGAAGAGCTCTACCAATGTAAGATTATGGCAAATCGATTTAATAATCCATTCCTAGCCGGGCAGTGGTGCTGCACACCTTTAATCCCAGCACTTGGGAGGCAGAGGCAGGCAGATTTCTGAGTTGGAGGCCAGCCTGATCTACAGAGTGAGTTCCAAGACAGCCAGGGCTACACAGAGAAACCCTGTCTAAAAAAA
This sequence comes from Mastomys coucha, assembly GCF_008632895.1. Classification (NCBI taxonomy): domain Eukaryota; kingdom Metazoa; phylum Chordata; class Mammalia; order Rodentia; family Muridae; genus Mastomys; species Mastomys coucha. The sequence goes on along the minus strand of NW_022196906.1, from coordinate 54,169,225 downwards.
ACAAAACAAACAAAAAAAAATTGAGCTTCTCAGCCAGGCATGGTGAGAAAATAATAATAATCCATTCCTATCTGTCTCTTTTATTATAATATTATTACCACAACCAAGGAGACACAGCATGAGTCCAGACTGAAACTTTAGCCTTATTCCTACAAAGTCTTAAAGACAGCAGGAGGCAAATCGAAAATCTCTTTCTACTGAGAAGTTTCTACTATACCTTTAACCATACCAGATAGTCATGGATATGATACTGAATGGGGGCTGAAGAGTTTGTCATATATGTGGAGCTAGCTTCTCATAAGTCCTGTTGACATCAAGATGTTCACATAGAGAACTGTGCCTCTCACATTTGTAGAGATAGAATGAGTGCCCTGGTATACACACAATTAGTTGCTCTAGGTGAAAACAGTAAGGTGAAAGTGTGCTGGAGAAATGGTGCTCAGGAGAGGAGGGATGGTAGCAATACGTTTATCAATATTCTGCAAGTTGACTGGGCATCCAAAAATGGTTCAAAAACAATAATTACCTAGACTACCTATCACCTCATATCATGGTATGGACAAAACTAAAAAGGGGGGCTTGAAGAGATCGTTAAGACACGGCTCTTCCAGAGGTCCTGAGTTCAATTCTCAGCAACCACATGGTAACTCACAACTACCTGTAATGGAATCTGGTTCCCTCTTCTGGTGTGTCTGATAACAGCTACAGTGTACTCATATACATAAAATAAATAATTATTAAAAAAAAAAAAAAGAAGGGGTAGAATCTCCCCTTTTCCTCTTCCTCTTGAATGATGGAATTATAGGTATATGCTACCACACCACCTCTAGACTTCATTTTAATGTGATGGATTATATGCATACAGTTTTAATAATTTCAGGTCCATTTTAATTTTTAATAGCCATTACTGACCTGCTGGCTGGCCTCAAACAATATACTTAATTCTTCAAATTAAGCCAACTTGGTTTCTCTATTTCACCTTTGCTAGGCATCTGTGAGAAGTGGTTCTAAGGGGTGTCACTCTAATACCAAAGTACATAACAAACTCATAGCAGGTACCAAAAAATCCTCAAAAACTCTGTAGTCATGGGTCCATCATCTACTGTCTTTAAATGTCCGCTAATGTTGGCTTTCTAAAATCGGATCATTAAGGGAACTTTACGAAAGAGACACCTTGTATTTCTCTTAATTTTTTTATTTTATATACAGACCTGTTATGTCTGAATATCACATTTGTCTATGCACTATATATATATGCCTAGTGCCCCTGTAGGTCAGAAGAGAACAGAAGTGGATGTTGAATCCCCAGAAGCTAAGTACAGACAACTCTGAGGTGCCTTTTAAGTGCTGGGAATTGCATCTGGGTCCTCTGGGAGGACAGCCAGTGTTCTTTTCTCTGTACCATTTCTCTAACCAACAGTTTGTAGTCTTAATTCCCCCTAGACTAGAAAAAAATTAAGGACTTTTTAAAAGAAAGTTTAGAATAAATACATTGCTCTAATATAAAATTTTTCTTGATGGGGCTGGAATGATAGCTTAGTGGTTATGAGTACTTGCTGCTCTTGCAGAAAGAACTAAGGTTTGATTCCCCACATCCAAGCTGGGCAATTGGGAACTGCCTGTAGTAACTCAAGTTCCAGAATATAACTGCCTCTTCTGGCCTCTTCAAACACCAGCATACATGTGGTGCACATAAAAAAAGCAAGCATGCATACATATGCATGTAGTATACAAATAAATTAAAAAATTTAAACTTACTAAAATAAAATTTTCATTAAAACTATACTTACTTTATCTCTATTTCTCATTTATTTATTGTTTTCTTAAAGGTTTATGTATTTATTGTTATATGTATGTACACTGTAGCTGTCTTCAGATGCACCAGAAGAGGCCGTCAGATCCATTACAGATGGTTGTGAGCCACCATGTGGTTGCTGGGATTTGAACTCAGGACCTTCGGAAAAGCAGTCAGTGCTCTTACCTGCTGAGCCATCTCACCAGTCCATTTATTGTTTTTGTAAGACAAGGTTTTCGATGTAGCCCTGGCTGTCCTGCTATTCTGCAACTTGATCTGAACGCCAGGCTGGCTCTTTTAGTGGCTAAGTATAATTGCTGTTACTCCTCAAGAGATACTCCTGCCTCTGCATCCAAAGTGCTAGGATAAAAAGCATGTGCCACCACTGCCCAGCAAAACCATACATGAAGATCATGTCTGTTAAGGTCATTATGTTGACAGTTCCCTTCACCCTACCCTTGTTGCTATGTACTGTGACACTTAGCTCTAACCCTACTTACTTACTTCCATGTTTTTCTTCCTTCCTTTACAAAAAAGAAAAAAAGAAAAAACAAAAAAACAAAAACAAAAACAAAAAAAAACAAACAACAACAACAATAAAACCAGCCAGGAAGATGGTTCAGTAAAAGGTACTTACCACACCCTCTTTTTTTTTTTTTTCTTTTTGGTTTATTGAGACAGGGTTTGTCTGTGTAGCCCTGGTTGTCCAGGAACTCACTCTGTAGACCAAGCTAAACTTGAATTCAGAAATCTGCCTGCCTCTGCCTCCCAAGTGCTGGGATCAAAGGCGTGGGCCACCACTACCCGACACTTGCCACACTCTTAATGATCTGAGATCAATCCTTACAACACACATAAAGGTAGAGGAGGAGAACTGAATCCATGAATCCATGAGGTTTTCCTCTGACCTCGGTACACCTGTGTACCACAGCACGTGCCTGTACATACATACCCCCCCCCACACACACACACAATAAATTTTAATTTTTAAGTTAGCATACAAAGCAATAAATATTATTATAGCATTTATATACATATCATTATACTTTATAGAAGCTAGCTGATAGATATTTCTTTTAAATTATTCAGTAGACCTACTAATTATTTTGGGTTTTGCATTCATTTTCCATTAGTTAGCATTTAAGTTGATTGTGATAAATCTGAGTGTAGTTGCCTGGGTTATAAACTGGGTCTAAAACTGATTTCAAAATAAATCTGGAGAAAAAACCCACATCTTTTGGGTCTTCTTCCCCCTAATAATTGTAATAAAAACTAAATAGTCATCAATCTTGAGATTCTCATAAGAAATGGCTTTGTGGTTTTCTTGGTTTATTTATTTTTACTTTTTAGATTTATTTTAAGTGTATGAATGTTTTGCCAGCAAGTATTTATAGTATACCATATGTATGCCTGGTGCCTAGAGAAGTTAGAAGAGGGTGTTACATCACTTGGAATGTGATTGTGAGGTATGAACTAAACCCTGGAATTGCTGAACCATTATCTCTAGCCCCAGAAAACACCTTTGTAACCACACTCTGGTCCTCAGATTCTTTAATCTCATATAAGCAGTGGAGACCAAAGCAGTTAAATAAATATTAAAGATAATAAGTGACCACACTCAATAGCAACAAAAATACAACACTCTTAAAAAGGATGCATGATTCATTTAAAGATACAGTAAACAAACACAAATTAACAGATACATCTGGCAATTATTAAAAAAAAATCTGTATAATATGGCTGAAAATCTCTGCTCTGATTTGTCATTTCCTTATAGTGATATGACAACCACACTTTCTGAATCAAAACACAGGCTAGAAAACAGTTATGAAATTGATTCAAAGGTTAAGCAGGAGGTAACTATATATTTAGATACTCACTTGCTCCAACTTAAAGATATGCTGATTAAAGTAGTGCTGTAAACGTTCATTAGCAAAATTAATACAGAACTGTTCAAAACTATTATTTTCATAATCTTCAAACCCAAAAATATCAAGAACACCAATGGACAAAGTCTGTAAAACAAGAGAAATTTAATTTAAAAACAAGTCTCAAATTTACTTATATTACAATAAAATACTTCTTTCTGTAACAGTTCTGGTTATGTCCAGTATTCAAATAAAATATACAGCAATCTGTTAATCACTGATGTAAATCACAAGATAAAACCACTGTAACAGGAAAATATACTTCATTCTAATTTTGGAAGCATATTTGGGGGATAGAGAGATGGCTCAGTGATTAAGAAAACATACTGCATTTGCAAAAGACCCACGTTCTTTTCCCTGCACACACATCAGGTAACTGAAAAATCATAGTGACTACAGCTTCAGGGAATCTGATATCTCTTTGTAGGAATTAAACACACACACACACACACACACAGATGCATGTGTAACTCAAAAAATAATTCTTAAGTTTAGAAATACTAACTAAAATGATACCCATATAATTTACTAGAAATAATTTTAAATATGAAGATATTTATAAATCACTGGACTTATTTTTAGGAAAACTGACTTGCTACAGATGGTAAAACATGTAAAATAGAAATCAGAACAAATTTTATTTTACTGTTACAGTGGTTATCACGTGATAATTTACATTGGTGTTTAACAGCTTTACTCAGATTTTAAAATAACAATTAGTTGTCAAGAACTGATTAAAGAGATTAGATTCTTAGAGGTAAGGGGATGAGAGAAACATTGCTTTAACTCATCAACAGCAGTGTATTTGTATATTCTTAATTATTCTTAATTAAGAACTCATAATTTAGGGTCTTGAGGTTAATGGACAAATTAACTTGAAGTAAGCTTTGTTTCCACTGTAAGGATTTTTTTAATAAGACGAATTTGAACATATGTAATTTCTATATTACAGTACCAAAATACACAAAGTACAGGGTGAATGAGCTATTATGTTAATTTGAGAGAGCCAAGAAATCACAAATAAACTCAAACATTCTTAAGTCCTATGAGGGAACAGAAACAACAGGTATGAGAAAATCAAAAGGTTACTTAAATAAAAGATCAGCAGGATAAAAGTACATCTGCTTATGACAAGAAAACTATGTAATTCTTCTTCATTTGGTTTAACAAGTACTAATTTTGCTAACAGCACTAAATTGGCAGGTACACAAGATAGCTCAGCAGGTAAAGGCACTTGACACCAAACCTAACAACCTGAATTCTAGCTGCAGAATCCACCTCCTGGAAAGAGAGAACTGACTTCCAGTTGTCCTCTGACCTCCAGACAGACACAAACAATCAATCAATGAAAGTAAAGGAAAAAAAAAACCCACTCTAGAGGCAGAGGCAAGAGGAATGTGAGTCAAAGCCAGCATGAGCATCATAGGGGTGCTGTGTCAAAAAATAAATAATGTTGAAAACCCTCATTAGCTCTAAAAGGGAATTAACCCCTCCACCCACCCTCCACTGGAGGTAACAGACACAGTAAGCAAACTAATATGATGAACACGCAGGACATTTTGAAAATGTATCAAGAGAGTTTACTTAATTCTGGCTACTGAAAAAAGCTAGATACATAGAAGGAAATAATGTCCTTCACAAATAAGTTCACTGAATAATAAGATTGAGATTTAATTTTATAACTATGGAACTACTTGAACTATAAAAAAATTAAGAATAGGGGCTGGAGAAATGGCTCAGAGGTTAAGAGCACTGACTGAACTTCTAGAGGCCTTAAGTTCAATTGCCAGCAACTACATGGTGGCTCACAACCATCTGTATAGTTTCCGGTGTCATCTTCTGATTTGTCTGAAGACAGTGACCTAGTATTCATATACATAAAATAAGTAAATAAATCTTTTTACAAATGTAAAAAAAAATTTTACCTTGAGTCAGTAGGATTAAACAATAAAGATGACATTTTAAGCAGATTAAGCAAACTGGGCAGTAATGGCTATTAAAAGTTAAAATGGACCTGAAATTATTAAAACTGTATGCATATATTCCATCACATTAAAATGAAGTCCAGAGGTGGTGTGGTAGCATATACCTATAATTCCATCATTCAAGAGGAAGAGGCAGGAAAATGGTCAAGTCACACCTAAACTGAAATATCTTGTCTTAAAAATTCAAACAAACAAAAGGCAGGGCATGATGACACATGCCTTAACTCCCAGCACTCAGGAGGCAAAAACAGGTAGATCTGTTAGAGACTGGTCAGGCCTACATAGTGAGCTCCAGGACATTCAAGGATATGTAGAGAGACCCTGTTTCAAAAAAATAACAAAACAAAACAGAACAGAACACCCAAGGAAACAAAAGTTACACACACACATACATACACACACACACCCCACCTCCCCAGACAGGGTTTCTCTGTGTAGCCCTCACTATCCTAGAACTCTATCAGCTGACCTGCTGGCTGGCCTCAAAGCCAGAGATCCACCTGACTCTGTCTCCCAAGTGCAGGGATTAAAGGTGTGAGCCACCATGCCCAACTAGTATTACACAATTACTAAGAATATATAATGATATAGTCCAAGAAATTTTATGTTAAAATGTATTTTACAAAAATCTATTTGAAGAGATTTTTATATAGAAAGCAAACACTGAAACAATACAAAATTTGATTCTGTTTCTATTTGTACTTTTAATATACAATTCTGTATATAATGTTCATAGCATGTAAATATGTAGAGAAATCATATAGAAAGATACACAAAATTGTTAACCTGAATAGAAAAATAAATAACTAAGTTGATACAACTCTACATAATTCTATCCCTTAAAAGTTCAAGTACTCACCTGTTTATTTAATAATCTTCAGGTAAAATATAAAACAACAGATCTTTACCTTAGTATCTTGTTCCAAATCTTTACTATTCAGAAGTGCATGATTAATACGAAACACTATCCAGTCAAACAGAGCACTATATAAAGACTTAGCCATGGAGTTTCTCACTGTCACAGCCTACAAAACACAAAGAGAATTATGAGTGCAAAGTGGAATGGTAATAATTTCACAACATACCATAACAGAAGCTAAAGAGATGGCTCAGAGGTTAAGAGCACTGGCTGGCTCTTCCAGATGTCCTGAGTTCAATTCTAATCACATAGTAGCTCACAAGCATCTATAATGGGATCTGATGCTTTCTTCTGTCATGTACTCATGACAGTAGTACAACAGAGTACTCACATATAAAAATAAATAAACCTTAAAATTAAAAAAGGACCTACATATACCAAATTAATCTATACTTATAGCCCTGTAACTACCTTAGTCTATACTCCCTAGTCATTCCCTATGCAATACAGTCTGGTCTACCATATCCATTTCTATCATGCCTCCGATTATTTAAGTCGTTACTCAGTCCTATTGATCGTATCAAATGACATTTTTTTCTTTTATTAGCATATCACCACTCAACACAAAGCAAGATCTTCTTCTGACTATCATAGGTTCTGAACTTATATTACCATCAGTAATTAGCACTGCCCTCAAATATACTATTCCCTACTGACTTGGTGTGACAGTTAATATTGACTACTAACCTGACTGGACTTAAGATGACTATGAGGTTAGAAATTTATACCTCTGTATGTGTCTACAGGTGCATTTGCAGAGATAATATTATAGAAACTCTAATGGAATCAATAATTAATTCCATTGTTGATTTATGAGAAGTGTAAAAACTATGAAAGGTGACTGAATGGGGGGAGTGGGTCACTGGGGTGTGTCTTGGGGAATTATATCTTGTCCTAGTCCTTTCTTGTGATGTGCACTGCTTTTTAGCTGCCATGAATAGCTTTGTTCCCACCAGGGGCTTTGGTTTTTTGTTTGTTTGTTTGTTGTGTTTTCAGAAAAGAAAAAGGAAAAGAAAAAGAAAGAATTTAGAAACAAAAAGGATGTAAAATAAATTTTAAAAGACTGGCCGGCAATTAAAAAAAGAAAAAGGAATAAGACAAAGTATAGTGAGCTGCAAATGACTGAAGAAAAATAATAAAGAAGAAATAACTGCTGGGGTGAAATATTGCTCTCCATTATAACTATCTATCATCTGTTTTCCCTACAATATTAAAATGAAATACAATAATTAAGAAGGGCTGCGAATTTAGTTCTGTGGTCGAATACTTATCTAATATACACCAGATCCAGAGTTCAATGGGATGGAAAGATAAACAAAAATTAAAATCCTTGAGGAGGGACTGGAAAGACTGCTCAGTGGTTAAAAGCACTGACTCCTCATCTAGAGGACCTAGGTTGAGTTCACAGCACCTACAAGGCAGCTCCCACATGTCTCTTAACTCTGTACTCCATAGGCACTGCACACATATTAAGACTGCACTAAGACATAAATGCAGACAAAACACATAATTAAATAAGCATAAATTAATAAGTCTTCTTTATCAAAGAACCTTGAGGAAAAATGAAAGCTTACTATTTAAAACCACATCAAGTATCTGCACATTACCAAAGGAGAACTGTAAACACCAAGCTGGCCACAAACCCTTTGATCTACACTCCTATCCTGCCTGCAAGATAAGGTAGGGCAATAGTGGCACAAAGCTTGTGGGTTAACCAATATTTGATTTGACTTAAAAGCTACTGCACAAGATGGAACCCATACCTACACCTGCATGAAAGTCCAGAAACCTAGGGTAAAACCAAATACACTGGTCTTAAAAAAACAAAACAAAACAAAACAGCAACAACAACAAAAAAAGCCCACACTGCGATAACTCCTAACGATATTCTGCTATACTCATAGATCAGTGCCTTATTCAGCCATCATCAGCACATCCTTCCGCAGCAGATGGAAATAAATAGAGACCCACAGTCATACACAAAGTGAGAGACCCTGGAATATGCAGCCCTAAATGAGATGTCTTCATCAAATCCCTCCTTGTGGAAGAGGAGGCAGAAATACTGTAAGAGCCAATGGGAGTGAAGTTCCCATGTTTTCAGGGTCCTCTAAGTCAATATAAGCAAAGCTCTATCAACTCAGAGACTGAAGCAGCATACACAGACCTGCACCAAGTCCTCTATGGTTTTCATGTTTGTGCTTTTACTGGATTCTTAAGTATGCAAATGAGTGGGTCTCTGATTTTTACACCTTCTCTTAGGCTCTTTTCCTTCTGCTGGCTTTTCACTTCAATGTAACCACACTAAATTTTAAGCTTCCAAATGTATAGAAAATTCATAGCTTTCCTACAAAATATTTCAATTAATACATTTCACCTAATATCATCTTCACTTAAAAAAGGGGGAAAGGAAAAAACCCTACAAACTCCATATTCTAGAATATTCAAAATACTTTTGAGCACAAGAAAATCATACCTCTGCAAGTTTATATGGTAAAATAAGCTTTTCTCCCACTGTCACCGTCTTCCTTGTAACTAATGCTTCAAATAGCATCTCTTCTTTAACCTAGAAAGCAGAATAACATATTCAACACATAAGATTTATGAGAGAGAATGAATTATATTGAAAAGCTAAGTAAAGAAAAAAACTTTGCCGGGCAGTGGTGGCACAGGCCTTTGATCCCAGCACTTGGGGGACAGAAGCAGGCGGATTTCTGAGTTCAAGGCCAACCTGATCTACAGAGTGAGTTCCAGGACAGCCAGAACTACACAGAGAAACCCTGTCTCGGAAAACAAAAAACAAAACAAAAAATGTTTAATAACAGCTGTTTTCTACTACACTATAACAAATTATCAATCATTTAATGGCTCAAAATAACACAAATTAATATCTTTATGGGGTCAGAGATCAGAAGTCTAAATGAGTCTTGTTTAACTGAATGCAAAGTTTCAGTGAGCTCTGCACTCTGGGGAAGATCTCCTTTCCTGACCCATCCAGCTCCTAAAGGAATGCTCATGCTGAGTGGCACCTGAGAATCCCTCTGCCCAACTGCTGCCTTCATGACCATCTTTCCTCGCCCAACTCTAACCCTCCCGTCTGCCCCCTTCTTATAGCAAGCTGTTAGAGCTCAGATCTTAATTGGATCCCAAATATCCAGAATAAAACTTTAATGAAAGTCAGAAATATGCAATGAATATAAAGAAATACAAAGAAAATATATAGACAATCTTAATAATGACTAAAGTGGAATTTAAGCATATCACTAATCATAATTCCTCTATCTAAAATAGAAAAAAAAAGTTAACAAATTGTTTCTTTTCAATGTATGCTTCCAAGTGAGTGTTTAACTCTAGAGAGCTTGTCTACATGTAAGAGGTTATGTCTTCTCACCATGAGGTCATGTGTTCTCACCAACATCACAGACAGACATCACATGTATGTATGTATGTATGTATGTATGTATGTATGTACGTACGTATCTACACACATTCTTTTCTAGACTTCACAATCTAAAGATAAGAAGACAGACTAAAGGATAAGAGTACTCCTTAAATTTGCGGAATACTCCTAGTGAGTACTTATGTTCTAGAAATATATTTTTAAACATGAATATTACACTTTGAGATAAAGATGATTCTTTGTTTTTCTCTTGCCCCAGAAGTGACAAGGGCTCACTTTGTAGCCCAGACTGGTTTCAAACTCATGTTGAATGCTAAGTGCTGAGGT
>NW_022196906.1:54111738-54158864 GCF_008632895.1 Mastomys coucha | reverse complement strand
GGGAGGGGGAACTGAATACATAGCTCAGTGATTAAAAAAAACTTGTTCTTGTAGAGGATTGATGAAAGGTATTTGTTTATTTCTGCCCATCAGATTTCATTCTGCTTTACTTTTTTGATTTCTGAGACAGGATATCTCTATGTATCCCTGGTTGTCCTAGAACTAACTATGTAGACCAAGTTGACCTAGAACTCACAAAAAATCCATCTGCCTCTTCTTCCTGAGAACTGTAATTTAGGACATGGCCACTATATCCAATTCTACCTTATTTTTTCAGGCAAGATCTTTTATGGAACTAGAGCTCACTGACTGGCTGGCTACACTGATTGGCCAATAAGCTCACAGTATTTATTTGCCTTTCCTGCTATCCTCCCTCACATTTGCCTTTCCAGTGCTAGGTTTACCCTAGATTCATGACAAAACCAGCTTTTTTCCTTGAGTATGTGTATCCAAACTCAGGTACTCATGCTTGTGTAACAGGCAATTTACCAGCCGAGTCATTTCCCAACCCAAATTTCTCTTTTAAAAAGTTTCCTGAACCTCTCTATTAACTAGTAACTGACAAAAACAAACAAACAAACAAACAAAACAACCCCTCAAGAGACCTGAGGCCTCAAGGAGTTGGGAGGGCTGCTGGGGTAGGTGGTGGGGAATGACATCCTCTTGGAGACAGGGGAAGAGGAATGGGCTGAGGAACTGTTGGAGTGCAGACTAGGAGGAGGTAACGACTGGACTGTGAAAAAAGGTTAAAAATAATTAAATATATATATGTATTTATTTGATACTACTAAAATAATTTATCTGTACCTAAAAAGAAAATCCAAAAAAAAAAAAAAAATAGAATCCTTGGTAGTTATGTCTAGGTTTAAAATAGGACCATCAGGCACAATGTCCTAATTTATCATAATACTAAATGGTTAACTAAAATGTTACCTGAAACGCATGATTGAAATCTAATCTATGACCATCAAAATCACAGCCTTCAGATAGGGATATAACAACCTACATGTTAGTAGAGATATATTCCAGAGTGGATCTTGCTCCATTAAAGGTACTCCTTTTTTCCAGCCTTTTCTATCACAGTATCATTCTATTAAAGTTAATAAGCAGTGACCAGTCATATATAAAGAAAAATAAATACTATAGTTAAGAATATGAAAATGAGGTATCCAATGCTCTCAATTGGCACTGTAGCATTATAATGGACACATACTACTAATAATAAACCTTTTCCCCTAAAAACTAACCTAAATTATGCCAAGGACAAGTAACTAGTTCTACTCACAATAAATTAGTTTAGACCTCTAATTAAGGGACATATGAACAAAGATTTGAAAGGTATTATTTGAAATTTCAAATTTAAAAAAAAAAAAAAAAAGCACATTAAGCTATTTCTAACTGCTCCAAAACCAGAAACAAGTGGAACAGTTCTTCAATTCATAAGTGGGCTAACAACTGTAGTACGTACACACACACTATAAATATTACCCAGAGGTAAAAGAATGGTGGTTTTGTTTGTTTGTTTATGAGACAACGTCTCTATGTAGTCTTGCTGTCTTGGAACTTACTATGTAGAGCAGGGTGGCATTGAACTCACATAGATCCACCTGTCTCTGCCACCCAAGTGCTGGGATTAATGGAATGCGTGCTCTGCTGCCGCCGCCACCACTACCTGGCCTAAAAGGATACATCTTAAATGCATGCTACCAAGTCATTCCAAAAATAATAACTCTATAATTACAATTATATTACAAGTGAAAAATACAAATTACTGTGAAGAGGAATTCTAGAGCAGTAAAAAGATTCTGTCGAAGACTATAATAGTGAATGCATGACTTCATACATTTGTCAAAACCCATTCAGCACAAAAAGTGGGCCCTACTGTATACAAACTTTAAAAACTTACTTAAGGCACAAAGGGATTGCAGATGAGATACTCTAGCTATATAACAAATATATGAAACAGTCTCAACGGACGAAAGAAAGAAAAGATGAAGAGCAAAGCAAGATTGAAGACAAATGCAATCCACAACTAAAACCAAAAGGAACACCTGTAAAAATTGGTTTCTAATCTCAAATCATTTCCCACAAGGAAACTGGTATTAATTCAATACTGTTATAAAATTAATCCTGTTGGTGATAGAGGGTGAAAAGATACGTTTCTGCCTGAGGTAGTGGGAGTTTACGCACATGTAAGAGGAAAAATTTGAACACTAGTGTGAAAAATGGGAGTTACAGACATGAGCATGAAATCATTAGTTTTATACAGATACAAAGGATTACATATGAAAATTTGTTGTAGATACACAGTTAAAATACACCCATATACTCTCTTCATCTGTCAGATGAGACAGCCTAAAAGAACAACACTAATCTGGAAAAATGAAGAGTTAGCTGGAAATTACAACACACCATAACTCTGAGAAGAGTGGGAAAGAACCTGATGTACAAAGAAGCAGGTGCCTGACCTACAAGTCCTCCTCAGCCAGTTAAGAAAAAAACTGGGAGCTGCACCTCTTTACTCATCAAGATACCCATCTTCAAATAAAACCTTCTAACCACAATTTGAAAAATCTCAAATTCAAAAGAGCAACACTGGCATGTGCCTAGGATATTATACAATCTAGAGTGTAAATATTCATTCTAATCAAAAAACTGAAGGATTATATGTATTGGAAGCAAGTGAAGGTAAGGAAGAAAACACAGACCTAAGGATCCTAGCACGCTCACACGTAAAGTAAGGCAGGGATCCAGAGGGATTCCAACTTCTGGAAACACTATTTTAAAATAGTATCACATAAATTAATTTTAACTAAATAAACCCAGTTACAAGTTAAAGGATATTTAAAATAAAAATAAGAAGACATTACCCAGTATCTAAGATAAGGGTTGAAACTAAATGACTCACTTCTAATAGTTCTGAGACAATGGGTAGTACTTCAGGATTACAGATATCAATGGAGTCATCCCGATAGGTCTTCTTTTTATATGAGATATTACCCAAATGTAGTATTGCTGAGAGTAGAGAGAAAATCCTATGAAAATAAAAGCACAGATTAAAGTTTACAATGTGCATTCTCAAAGCTCATTTCACTCCAAATTCCAAAACAAATTCACCCATACAAAGTATGAAGTATTTAATCTTCACAAAAGAATAGTAACTTTAATTAAACTTTATTATTCAAACTGTATGTTAAAGATTAAACAAAATACATGTAAGATGAATCCCACACACACTTCAAAAACAATTCTAAAAACAAGATACAAAAGTGTCCAAGGATCTGAACTCCATCTCTCATGTTTCTATAACAAGCACTTCATGCAAGGCACCATCTCTCCAGACCTATCAAAAATTTTTACATTTTCATTCTGCTTATATTACCATATATAAAAACTTTGTGGTTTTTCTGTTTTGCTTTATTGTTTGATTTTTGAGGATGCTGCTGCCAGGGATTGAGTCTATAGTCTTGTGGATGGAAGACAAGCACTTTTATCATGGAGCTACATTCACATACCAAGAAATTTTAAAACAAAAGCAAACATGCACATATGCATGTAATATTACATATTACGTATTACATATAGACATATATAACCGAACACTAAAAATCACTGATATAGAAAGTGAAAAGTAGTAATATAGTAATAAAGGAAAAATAGTAATTTTTAAGATATGTCTATAATACAGCTTTAAGAAGCTTCATGAAGTCCTCAAATTATATGCAAATGTTTATGAACATACATCTTACCAAAGTATTTTAGCTTTCATCAGCTTCTCAAAGATTATATAGTGAAAAGGAGAGCAGGAGGACGCTCAAACCTTAATATGACTAAGGCAATAGTGATGCCATTTATAAAACTGTTCAAAAGAACCAAAGAAAGTGGCATGACTGTTATGAAGATCGCCAACTATTTTTCTGATGGATCTGAGGCCTGCTCCACAAAAAAAAAAAAAAAAAAAAATGCATCGCTAATACTGTAACCACTGCTAAAGGAGACTAAGCAGTCATAGCCCCAGTAGAGGGACCCACTACCATTATTTTGCTAAAGACTTTCTGTCAAACTGCCTTCTAAATATATGTTATACCCATAGATTAGTGCTGCTCTCAACCAGAGTCAAAGAAGATTCTTTTTGCAGTGGACAGTCAATGTAGAGACTCATAACTGGTCAACGTGTTAAGAATAAGTGACTATTGAGAACTGCCCTAGAATACCACAATGCTCAGAATACAGCACAGAAAACAGGGTCAAGAGCCAAAGAATGGAGAGGACTGCTGCAAGATGCTGTCTTCTGAACAATACATACATGGACACTGAACTTACTAACTCAGAGAATCTATGGTAACCTGCAAAAGACCTGAGCAAAATCAAGCTAGTGATTAATTTCAGCATGGCTAAGGGAAGTATCCACAAGGCTCCATCCCTAGCAGAGGAGTTATTGGAATTTGGTGGCTAATGGGGAAGAGGAAGTCATTTTTGTTCATAGATGTGACTGCAAGTAGGTTCCATGCCTATGCAAGCAATACTAATTGTATTCGTTGGGCTATAGAAGAAGGAAAGGGAAGACGAGGAAGCTAAAGACGAAATAATAAAGATGTATACATGTATGAAGTTGTCAAAGAATAAAATATATCGCCGGGCGTGGTGGCGCACGCCTTTAATCCCAGCACTTGGGAGGCAGAGGCAGGTGGATTTCTGAGTTCGAGGCCAGCCTGGTCTACAGAGTGAGCTCCAGGACAGCCAGGGCTATACAGAGAAACCCTGTCTCGAAAAAAACCAAAAAAAAAAAAAAAAAAAAAAGAATAAAATATGTTTTTAAAAGAACTAAGATGGATATCTCTTAAAGACACACCATGTTTTATTAACTACTGGAAATAATAAAACTACAGTAAATGAATAAAAATTTTAAAACTCACTGTCTTCGTGTCTTGGGAAGAAATCCTACCATTTCCATGGCCAATTGTAAGCGTTCAAAATCATGCCTCAAATCTTCTCCCTCCACTGTGAAGCAATCCTGCTTAAGACAAGAGGTGGAAGAAAATATTTATCAAGTTTAGTTGTTAAAAACAATGTAAACCACTCATTAATTTCAGTAGGACCCTGTGTAAATGCAAAGTAAAACTAATAGAATATTTAAATATAATTAGACCCATTAAACCTCTTTTCTGAGTAGAGATAAAGTAAACATACCTACCAAATATTAATAGTACCTTTTATCTTCACTTAACAATAACCAGCACAGGATATCAAAAGGGACAAGTTAGAAAGCTAGCAGTATTTATTAATTATGTGGTGGATACCAAGTTAGATTTTAATAGTACCATACTAACATATGTAAGGTCTTGACTTAAACACACACAAAAATTAGAATAGATAGTATATGGTTGAGAAGTGAAGCCTAGATTTATATAATATAAACCAGTTGGTGTTATAGTAGGTATATAAAGAAAATATAAGAATAGCAAAAATAAACACACAAACACACACACTCTCACACCATAATGATCATGGGAGTAGGGGGAGCATTTTGTCGAAATAGAAGACCCCTAAAAAAATACAACACATGAATCAATAAAAAGTTATTCAGGGGCTGGAAAGATCACTTAAGAAAACTTTGTTTTCCAGAAGATGCAAGTTAGTTCCTTATACTGACCATTAGGTGTCTAATAATCACCTGGAACTCAAGCTTCAAGGTATCTGATGCACTTTTCTGGCATTCACAGGCACAACATACATTTGGCACACATTCACATAAACAAGTACACACACATACACATAAATAAATAAAAATAAGTATTTTTAGTTGTTATGGGATGGCAAGATAATTCAACAGGAAAAGCAGTTAATCATTCAAGCCTGACAAACCTGAGATCAAGTCCCAGAAACCACATAAAAGACCTGGTAACTTCAAAAAAAACCCAAATACATGCTTGACACCTGTGTATCCACATATACACATCAAATACATGAAATAATGATAAATAATTTTTTAAAAAAATAGCTTTAGCTGGCATGATGACTCTGAAGGTTAAGGGCCCCTAGAGACCAACCTGATGCTCCAAGTTTGATCGCCAGGATACACAAAGGGAAATAGAAAAACAAACTCCACAAGCTGTTCTTTGACCTCCATTCCTACACCGTGGTATGTGCACTGTGGCACACACAAGCATGCACCTCCACACGTGTGCACGGACAATAATAGTTTTAAATTATGTTTTAAAAAGTAATATGGGGGGCTGGTGAGATGGCTCAGCAGGTAAGAGCAATGACTGCTCTTCCGAAGGTCCTGAGTTTGGATCCCAGCAACCACATGGTAGCTCACAACCACCTGTAATGAGATCGGACACCCTCTTCTGGTGCATCTGAAGACAGCTACAGTAAATTACACCGGAGCGAGCAGGGTCAGAGCAAGCATGGCCGGCAGAGGTCCTGAGTTAATTCCCAGCAGCCACACACGATAGCAAAAAATAAAAAATAGATATGGACTCCAAAGCGGTAGCATGTGCTGTAATCCTAGCTCTAGGTAGGTAGAAAGAGAATGAGGAATTTGAGGATAGCCTTGCTACACAGAGAGTTTAAGGCCAGATTGAAGAAAGAATATGGTTGTTGAGCACTGTATTTATATTAAATATTTTATGAGCTGGGGAGATGATGCTGACATTAGGAGCACTTGCTACTCTTAGAGAAGACTGGAGTTCAGCTCCCAGCACTTACACTGGACAGCTTACATCTGACTAACACTAGCTCAAGGGGATCTGATGTCTTCTGACTTTTGCAGGTACTCACATGTACAAAGAGGCAAACAAGACGTGAACACAAAACAAATCTCATAAAAATACTAAAATATGTGTGTCTCTGTGTGTATATGAATATGGTAGCACATACCTATAATCCCAACACTCCAGATATAGACGCAAAGGAATCACAAACTCTATGTCAGCCTGGACTGCAGAGCATAATCCCATCTCAAAAAACATGAAATAAAACAACTAACCAAAGAATGCTTTTTAGTATAACTTTTGCATTTCAGCTCAAAAAACAGTCAACAGTAATATTGTGCACACAATCAATTTACAAGTTCACATACCACTTTATAGAAAGGTTATCTAAAACTTCAATTTACTTTTTTCTCATTTTTACTTTTTTTCTAATCATTTTATTCATTTAATTTCAAATGATATCCCCCTTCCTGATTACCCCTTTACCAAACCCCCACTCCATCCTCCCTAGCCCCCCTTCCCTTGATCTTCAATTTACTTTTTAATACCTAGCTTCCTAGGGAATGATACATTAATTATTTAAAGGACAAAAGAACCTGATCTGTTTTATTAACCACAAATCACAAGCATCAAGTCAGTGCTGAGATCAAATTACTGAAATAAATGTGGGAAAAGGGGGGTTGAAAATAAAAACAGAAACTGCCAAACAATCAGATCCTGGCATTGTGGGACCTGATTCCAGTAACCTCAGCAAACATTGAGAAAATCCTAATGATTTATGCCACCTTACCACAAATAGCCAATATGTGAAGTTTACTATTTAACAAGATAGTGGAATATGTGTCTGTCTATTAAGATATGGAATCCACATTCTCAGGGGGCAGTTCTCCTTTAGAGACAGCAATCTTACAGCAGTGTCATTTTCCTGAATAAATCTTTTCCGTGTCTATTCGGGTCTATAAATATGTTCACCCCCCTTAACTTCATGTACAATCACTGAATCACATACTGAACTGAATGACCTTGAAAAATAAAGTGATTCTTCATTTTTTAAACATATTTACAGAGCATCTATAACATGTTAACACTTACTAGGTATTATGATTTCATGATTATATCTTGAAACAAAGTCTATTAGAACGCTTATATATTTTAATTTTCCATGTGGAAAGGTACACATACACACTCCGAAAGGTTAAGTAATTTTCTTTGGCCTGCAATAAAGTCTAGTTTATTGTGCTTTGTTATTTTTAAACAAACAATGCATACTTTCTTATATGTGGACACTACTTTTAAGATTTAGACACATATGTTTCATTTAGAATAACCTCAGAGGTTGGTTACCTAGTAATGAAACAGCAGGGAAGGAGAATCTTCCAAGTAAGTGAAAACAGAATATAATGTTGTAAGGAGTTAACATGGAAACTAGAAGAAAAGGATTAAATGGGGAGGTAAACAAGAGATTAGGGTAAAGAAGAGAACATGGGAATGAACAACTAACACTGAAAGCCCTTTGAAATGCCATATAGAACCCAATAACTGTAGAAACTTTTTTTTTTTTTTTTGAGACAGGGTTTCTCTGTGTAGTCCTGGCTGTCCTGGAACTTACTCTGTAGACCAGGCTGGCCTCGAACTCAGAAATCCACCTGCCTCTGCCTCCCAAGTGCTGGGATTAAAGGCGTGCGCCACCACCGCCCAGCCGAAACTTCTTAAAAGCATATACATAAAAGGAATTTAAATGAAGAAACCCCATAATAGGGAAGATAATACCCCAACTAGACATCTTAAGCCACCAAGTAAAGCCCTTAGTGCCAGGAATGGGTTACGTCTTCTTGAACTGGCAAAAGCCCCATAGAACCTCCTCCCAAACATCACAGGCTGTTGTCAAGGATACTGATTATACTCCACAACCTAATAGCAAGGCCCTATTGCTGAGGACACACCACTTACTTACATAATCAAAAATGGAAAAATCAAGCTGGTGCCCACTATAAGCGTCAGTCCCACTGACTAGAGTTTATAGGACTGGAAGGTGCTACTTTGCATACTACAAGAGAAAAAAAATCATCAATATTACCCAGTTACAAACCCTGCAACATACAATAGTGACCTAGCTGCAAGATACACTGATGTAATAGTGGCAAAAACGTTATGGGAGTAACCAACCACTTCTTGAATGGGTTTAAGGCCTGTTTCATGAGCTGGAAACCATACCAGACACTATTGCAGTGTCTAAGAAACTGAAACTAGACAGGTTCTGGGTGGTACGGAAAATGCTACTACTACTATTCTGCTACAACAGCAGTTCTAAAGCTGTAGGTCGAGACCCCTTTGGGGGCTTGAATGACTCTTTCACAGGGTTCACCTAAGACCATCCTGCATATCAGGTATTTATACTACATTCATAACAGTAGCAAAATTACAGTTATGAAGTAGCAACAAAAAATAATTGTATGCTTTTTTTTTTTTAATTTAACTAAGACCTCCACAATAAGAGGAACTGTATTAGAAGGTTACAGCATTGGGAAAGTTGAGAACCACTATGCTAAAGGAACATAGCAATAGAATGGTTCCTAATAATATACTACTATATTGCAAACAGATCAGCCCTTATCAGATAAGATTCTTCTTGCAGTAGATGGGAAATACAGAGACCTACAATATGCAAAAAATAAGAGGCTTTGGAGAATGCAACCTTAAATGGAATGTCTTCACTAAAGCCCTCCTCTCAAGGATCAAGGATCTACATAAAAAATACAGAAATATTGTAAGAAGCAGAGGTGGTAGGTGGCTCGAAAGAAACAGCATTTACAGATACAACAGGGATGAACTCACAGAGACTGAAAATGTTCAAACCAGACAAAATTCCAGCATGAAGAAGTGACCACAAAGTTACACCAGGTACCAAAAAGCTATTTGGAAATGTTAAGTGCTGGAAAAGGGAGTATCAGTGTTCTCCAATGGGGTGACACTAGGTATATCAACAATACTCCAAAGCAGGCCCAACTCCCAGGAGTAGCTGGCCAGGTTTTCTGTGTACTTTTCAGTTTAGTTTGCAGTGGGTTTATTTTTATTATTTTGTCTTTTTATGTTTTTTATTTGTTTGTTCTTCCTTTGAGAGAGAGTTGTATGTGCATCAAGCTAGGTGAGTAGGAAGGTAGAAATGACCTAGGAGGAATTAAGGAGAGGAAAAAGAATATGATCAAGTATATCATACAAAAATATCTTAAATAAAAATTAACACAATTTCACTCTGTAGTTCAGGCAGTCCTGGACTCCCAACAAACTTCTTGCTTCAACCTCAAAGTACTAGAATTATAGATGTGTACTATCACACTTAATAAACATACTTTAAAAGTAAAACATACTTAAAGTTTTTATTATTTAACCCAATATCTCCATTATTCATTTTAAAGTTTATCACACTTTTATTTTTTGAGACAGGGTTTCTCCATGTAGCCCTGGCTGTCCTGGAACTCACTCTGTAGACCAGGCTGGCATCGAACTCAGAAATCCACCTGCCTCTGCCTCCCAAGTGCTGGGATTAAAGGCATGTGCCACCACTGCCCAGCTTCAATCAAGTATTTTTTTCAATCAAATATTTTTACTCATACGTATAATGTGGTCTCAGGAAACACCAAAATCATAATTTATTCTTTTAAACTACCTTTATTTCCTTAACTGTTTCTGTAATGACAGTTGCAGAAAAAAGGCAAGGATAGACTTAATTTCCTAGACCAAAACTACCCTTGTCTTACATTAGACTTTTCCAGAAGCCAGTCTTTAAACACACCAAGATTTAAAAACAACTAGTGGAAGAGAAAAACTAAAATGGGGAAAAGGTAGCCTAAACATAGAACGTTACAAAATTTGCAACCACGGTGAGTGCTCTAGTTTCATTTCTGTTGCTGTGATAAAACATCCTGATGAAAAGCAACTTAGAGGGAAAAAAGTGTTTATACTGAGCTTAAAGTTCCAGGACAAAGCCCATCATTTCAAGGAAGTCAAGGCAGGAAGTCAAAGCATCACATCAGTCAGGAGCAGAGAGAAAATAAATGTATGATTCTTCCATGTTTGGTTGCTTACTAGTACTGCTCACCTAGTACTCTCTATCCTTATACAGGAAAGGGCCCAAAATTATGGAATGGCACCATCAAAATGGACTAGATCTTTCTGCATCAACTAACAGTCAAGACAATAGCTCACAAACAATGCCCAGAAGCCAATTAATCTTGATAATTCCTCAATAGAGACTCCTTTGTCAGGTGAGTCTAGGCTGTGACAAACTAAAACCAACTATCCCAATGTGTAACTAGAGCTTGATCTCAAACTCATCTCTGGGAAAAAATATGAAACTAGAAATGAGACAGTTGTAAGCACTGGTAAGTGTAAACATAAATATATATGTAAGTGTAAACATATACTTATCCCTAGTTTTTTGTAAGTAATTTTTTGCTAAATTATGAATAAACTAGAGTCTTGGGAAAATAAACTAACATGAAAGACTTTAAGCAGGGCTGGTGAGATGGCTCAGTGGGTAAGAGCACTGACTGCTCTTCCGGAGGTCCTGAGTTCAAATCCCAGAAACCACATGGTGGCTTACAACCATCCATAATGAGATCTGATGCCCTCTTCTGGTATGTCTAGACACAGCTACAGTGTACTTACATATAATAAATATAAATCTTTAAAAAAAAAAAGAGACGTTAAGCAATTACAAGGCTGGCCTTTAGATTGAAATTGCACAGAGCAGGATTAAGTAACAATGGAAAGAGATATTAACATATTATCAAGTTGGGCAAGGTGGCCTATTATCTAAGCACAAGGTCAGCTGAAGCTCTAAGATTACCTTACAGCAGAGAATTCAAGGTAACACAAAAATAAGAAACTCAAAAACACCACATAGTCTAAGTATTTTATTTATCATCCACAATTTATAATTGACAAAACAAAGGCTAAGAGAGCCTAAAGATAATGAAAAGCCTTACATATGAATATACTATTAGCCAGTGAAGATGGAAAATATGCATTTACTAAATATCTACACATCAGTCATATTGTCTCTTAGATATATTCTATAATCTCAAAAGATGAAGAAATAATCTTATATATAACAAAACAGATTGTAAGTTCAATAGTTTAACAATACTAGTCATGTAAGTTCAAATAACTTATGTGGGGAAACGAGGTTTAATTTATTCCCCAAATATACTTTGAAGAAAATCTAATAGGAAATAATAAACTACAAGATATACAGAATGATTACTTGATTTTTAGAATTCACTTAGAAGAAAAAGAATGAGGAGCTGGGTGACAAATTCCTTTAATCCCAAAGGCAGAGATAGGAAGCTCTCTGTGAGTTTGAGGCTAGCAGAGTAAGTATAAACATAAATATATATATATATATATGTATAATAAATGTATACTTATCCTAGTTTTTTTCTTTAAAGATTTATTTATTTTATGTATGTGAATAGACTGTTGCTATCTTCAGACATCCCAGAAGAGGGCATCAGAGCCTATTACGGATGGCTGTGAGCCACCATGTGGTTGCTGGGAATTGAACTCAGTACCACTGGAAGAACAGTCAATACTCTTAACCACTGAGCCATCTTTCCAGCCCCCATCCTAGTTTTTTATGGATTTTTTTTTTTTTTTTTGGCTAAATCATAAATATACCAGAGTCTTGGGAAAATAAACAAACAGAAAAAAACTTTTAAAAATTACATTTCATATCAAGTTCTAAGAGAGCCAGGACTAAATAGAGAAGTAATCAAAGTCTGGCTCTAATTATTTGAAAAGTATAATAAACAGGACTAACTGTGCTGAAAGGAATATTAAGAACAGGAAATTATAGGTTGGGGAAGTATTCCAGTAGGTCTTCAAGCTTGAATTTAATCTCTAGGGTCTACATTTTTTTTGTTTTGTTTTGTTTTTCGAGACAGGGTTTCTCTGTGTATCCTTGGCTGTCCTGGAACTCACTCTGTAGACCAGGTTGGCTCGAACTCAGAAATCCGCCTGCCTCTGCCTCCCAAGTGCTGGGATTAAAGGTGTGTGCCACCACTGCCCGGCAAGGGTCACTAGGGAGGTGAAGACAGGTGGGTCTTGCTGGCCAGCCAGTCTAGGCTACTTCCAAGTTGCAGGCCAGTGAAAGGCATGGTCTTAAAATAAACAAATAAATGTGGATAGCACCTGAGAACAACACAATTGTTGGCTTCTACATATATGCACCTATACAAATAGGGGGAAATAAGGCACAAATGAGTACACGCCTGCACACATGTGCGCGCGTGCGCGCGCGCACACACACACACACACACACACACACACACACAAGTAAATTATAGCTACAAAATTCCTTTAAATATAAAAGATGTACTCTGATTCAAATGATGGCAGCAACTATAGAAGTGACATTTTTCCCTACCACTTCAGCGTTCAGATCTCTAGCAAATTCTTCATACCTATTGTCAAATTTAATACAAACACTGAAGACCACTTTTTTTTTCTTTGCTTGATTTTTGGGTGTTTGGTTTTTGTTTTTTTTTTTTTTTAGAAAATTTCACTGTTTAGCTCACTCAAGCTGGCCTCATATTTGTTAAGTAGCATATTTGTTAAGTAGCTAAACTTGACATATTCCTGCCTCAGCCTTTCTAAGTGCTAGATTACAGGCCTGGGGCTTTTTGATCTTTTTGAGACAGTCTAGCTATATAATATAACCCAAAGTGCAAAGAACACATGCATTCTGAGTGACCAAAGACTACTGTTCTCTGAAATAGAAGACAGGAATAAAAAGATTAACTAAAAAAAAAAAAAAAATTCAAAGAAAAAAAATTAAGTGACCTTCTGAAGGTCTCAACATCAGTAAGTGGATGAGCTAGTGTTCTCAAATCAAATTCTTAAGCAGTACTTTAACCTAAGACAAATGTAGACCAATCCACAGGTCCTCAACAAAGTAATCAATCATATTTGCAGAGAGCTTGCAATGGCCTACCTGCTTTCCAAAAAGGCATGATTCACTTGATGTGATAAATTAGACCAGAAGAGTCTAATTTTGGAGTAAAATAAATTATACTTTTGATATTATAATTCATGAATAATAAATAAGCTGAAATATCTATTTCCAAAAATTAGTCTGAAACTAATACATTTTTGATTATGAAATCGTAATGAAAGTATACTTTTACTGGAGGAAAAACCTAGCAACCGGACATGCTGATGCTTCACAAGTGACATAGGCAAACTTTGCAATTAGTATTGTTTATAATGACATGCAATGAGAAAACTGAGAAAGCAAAGATTAAGACATGCTATGTTTATGGGAAGAAGAATTTTAAAACCTAATTCATTGGTTAATAAATTACAGCTAGATGTATCTATGCTTTTAGGCTTTATAAGTGACTTAACTGTAGACTTAAAGAAGCACTTTTGTCATCACTTTATGGTTTCAAATTTGTACTTATATAAAATATAACACAGTTACACATACCTATTTTCTACCATATATGCCTCAGTTTAAAACCTCTGAAAATTTTTTAAGATTTTTATTTCTGTGTAATGTCTATGTGTCTATGTATAAGTATGTACACATGAATTTAGGTGCCTTCAGAGAGCAAAACAGGCCACAGGATCCTTGAAACTAACATGGGTGCTAGGAACTAAGCCATGGTCCTCTATAGTGGCAAAAAGTGCTCTTAACCTCTGAGCCTTCTTTCTAGTTCCATAAAATAATCTCTTTTTTTTTAATGTGCATTGGTGTTTTGCCTGCATGCATGTCTGTGTGAAGGTGTCAGATCTTGAAATTATAGACAGTTTCAAGCTGCCATGTGGGTGTTGGGAATCGAACCTGGATTCTCTGAAAAAGCAGTCAATGCAGTCAATGCTCATAACTGCGGAGCCATCTGACCAGCCCCATAAAATAATCTTGCTTATAAGAATATAAATAGCCGGGCGGTGGTGGCGCACACCTTTAATCCCAGCACTTGGGAGGCAGAGGCAGGCGGATTTCTGAGTTCAAGGCCAGCCTGGTCTACAGAGTGAGTTCCAGGACAGCCAGGACTACACGGAGAAACCCTGTCTCGGAAAGCAAAACAAACAAACAAACAAAAAAAAAATCAGGTTTAAGAATATAAATAATTTGGTGGTGATTAAGGCAAAAGGCTTTTTGTTTGTATGTATGTAAGACAGGGTTTCTCAGTGTAGTCTTGATTGTCCTGGAACTCACTCTGTAGACCAAGCTGGCCTCAAACTTGGAGATCCACCTGCCTCTGTCTCCCAATTGCTAGAATTAAAAATACTTTTGCCCTGTGAAGCAAAAGTTTTTATAGGAGCTTCTCTTACACGAGGAAAAAAGATTTCAGAGAAAAAGAACATTCATTATAAACATTTGGCTTTTATGAAAAAGACTAATACCCAATACATGTGAAAGCCAGAAATTGACATCAGGTGTCATCTTCTATCACTCTCCACCTTATTTATTTGCTATAGGGTCTCTCACTGAACTTAGAACTTTACTATTTCAGTTAGAATGTCTAGCCAAAGAGCTCCTGGGTTCTGTCTTTGTATACCCTCAGCTGTGGAGGACAGAGCTGCACCACACCCAGCTCTTATACAGGTGCTAAGAATCTGAATTCCAGTGTTAATGTTTGTACAAGAAGCATTTCCTCCAATGAGCTATCTTCCTAGTTCCTAAAAAGTGATGTCACTTTATTTTCTAAAGACTTATTTTTATTTGATTCATATGTGTATATATACATGTGGATGTGGGTGTGCGCCCTCAGAGGCCAGATGGGGCATTAGATCACCTAGAGCTGGAGTTACAGACAGTTTAACAAGCCACTTTACACTGGATCCTTGGAACCAAATTCTCATCCTCTAGAAAAGCAGCAAGCACTCTTAACCATGGAGCTATCTCGTTAGCCCACTAAAAATAATTCTAAAAAGTAAGTATCAAACTAAGGATGAAGTTTAATGGTAAAGAGTGTAGCTAACAGTCATACTGCACTAAAACAAAACAATAAAAACCTCAAGGGGGAAGGGGAATTACTAGAGTTGAAACACCCACTTCAGTGCTGGCCATCAGGGATGCATGCAGTCAATTTACTGTTTGTGAAAGTGAATGTTTAATGAAAATTAAACATTATGCTAAATATATAAGAATAGTAAATTGGTCTAGCAACAAACTATTACACACAAATCAACCGTTCAAAATAATAAAAACTGGTGATCCTCTTTCCTTGCACTGTTGATATATCAGCTCATCTTCATGCTGAGTGATGAAGATAAATGAGAATGAGCAATGTGAAGTTCCTTTAACAGGAACAAAAAATATTTAGGTACTTGTACTGACCGGCTCAGAATCATAGCAATAATCATCCCAGCTCTGTCTGAGAGGTTTCTTTGTTATCTGAAAGTAAGGTACATTAGTTAGGTAGGCGTTATTAGGGTAGAGTTATACTTCTGTAATGATCTCTGAGATGCATTTTATATAGCAACATACTCTAATAAAAACTAGATAAATATTCAGATTTTGGGAGATTGTATATTACTCTATTCAACTTATATATGTCATTGCCCGGTGGCTCTGATATTTGTATTAATCACTAAGTTCCTTATCCTGTAAATACTGATATTATATATGTATGCTGTAGCCACTCATTACAGAAAATGTCAGAAGGACTATAAAATACTAAATCAGTAACAATTATCATCTCATTTCTAAGTGCTTACAACTTTGTTTAAAAAAATAATTACTCAAGGCTGAATTAGTAATTTTTAAAAATACACCTAATTTTGTATAGTTAAAATATCTTAGCATTCAAACAGCAAGTGACGTAATTTCTAAGTTCTGGATCTATTAACATGAAGTTAAGGTAGTTTATATTAATATGAAGTTATAAAGTTTAAAAAAAAATACCAGATAAGAGCATACTGTACATTTGAAGAAAAGTCCATGGTGTTACTTTGATAATATTTAATACAAGTGTAAATTAAATACAAAATTCCTAAGGGTAATTTCCATTGTCATAAAGAACTTTTTCCCATAAATACTGTATTTTCCCTCAAACAAAGAATGAGGGATAATTTTATTCTTTAAGTGATGTAATATAATAACAATTCCACTAATAAGTGGATTTGGAATTTTAATATGAGGAATAGAAAAATAGAGAAATCTATATTCTGAAAATGTGTGAAGATCATTCCTTAATATGGAAGCTAATTTTAAAGAAAAAATAATTCTCTAAATTATTTGCCTTTGAGAAATTTCATACAGATGTTTTGTTCTATTTTGTTTTGTTTTTACTGCAAGAATCACAATGTAGCACAAGTTGCCCTGGAATTCATTATAGAGACCAAGCATGGCTTGCATCAGCTTCCCAAATGATAGAATTACAGGAATGAGCCATTATGCCTGGGTTCCTATAGAATGTTTAAGAGGACTGTTCATTAAATTATACAGTGATACTCTATGCCAGTATCATAGCATGCAGACGTATGAGCATTAGGCTGCAAAACATGCAAATCAAGTTCAAAGCAATCTCTTTGCAATTCATAAGCATTAATCAACAGTTACACTTAACATGCTGGGGTATGTAAAAGGTCAGTCATGACAAAAATGTAACATTTTTCTGATAAGAAAGTATGATAAAACAGCTTAATATTATTGAAAGAATCGCGCAAAAAGTACATAAAACATACATACCTTTTTATCATTTATATGAAGTAGATGATCCTTTTTAAGTTTGGAAGGTTTGCCACATAATTTTTTTAGACTGTCTACATAAAGGCAAAATATATCTATACAAAAGTACTACAAAATGTTCTCAGTAGTTAAAATTTAATCATGCTCTACATTTCAAAATGTTTCTCATGAGTTCTTACTTGGTTGAGAAAATGGTACTCCTCAGGCTGTTTAAGGTGGAATGCTAACCTCTCTTCTTCACTTGCTCCTGCCAGGAGGTAATAGAATACATGATAGTTCCTGTTGGAAACAAAGCATATAATGAACAAGACTAATTCTAGAAACATTTTTTATTTTGTTTTGTCATAAACAAGACAGTTGTCTTTCACCTGCTCAAAGAAGGAGCAAAAATTCATCCTTAACTGTCTGTACACCTTATACAATTCATATAAATATCTTTACAGTACTAAAAATTTGGTTGTAAGATTCATATATTGCAGAATGAAACACCAAGATGCAGCTCTGGCAAGATTCATCCTCGGGGATGCTAAAGACCTGCTGTTCTAGCTCCCTGCCTGATTCTGCCTCACCTGATGCTGTTTCCAGAGACTTGCTCCTAGAACAGCTTCAGAAATAGCTCTCGATAACCTCAGTTCATCCAGACTTTCAGACAGATCCAGTCAGAAGATCAGTCAAGCCCTGTAACTTTTTAAGTATACACAGACTGGATGACAAATACTAAAGCTAGCTTTCTTAAGTCTAACCTATTTTTCCAATCTTTCTACCCCTTTCCACCCCTTAAAGAAAAATAATATTCATCGCCTCAATTCAGCAGGAAGAAGCTAGGGAGGGTCATCATCCCAATTCCTTGGGTTTGTGTGTCTGGTTATGGTTATTGTGTAAATTATAGACAGACTGATATTTTAAGGGATAATTTGGAAATGGTCATAATTTTGGACAGGGAGAAAACTAAATAAAGAGCTTAGGCTTGGGAATTTCTATCTTTCCTTCTTCTCCATCCTTTCTTTCTTAGGTAAAGGAAAGGGGATTGAAAAGAAAAAAGGGGGATAGAGTAATATTATAAGAAAATAGATATATGGGATGGATTACTAAATTTACTCTTATACAAAAAGTTTTATAGCCATAATCTTACATTGGTAGAAATCTCTAATGCAGAATTGAAGTTATATTTTCTTATATTGGTACATAATGTACATAATGATACAGGTTTTAAGTTTTCATTGGTATAAATCTTTGTATAGTGATACAAATTTTAAATTAATTTTGTTACTCTTAGATAGGCTTTGTGCCTATGCAACTCACTCAAGAATACAAGGTTTAGACCCAGTTCTTCTAATAGCTGCTATTACAAACTATTAAGGACGATTAAGTAATGCAAGTAAAGGTCAGATAGTAAACTCATGGTAATATTAGATTCTGATTTAATTACAATAAAATGTTTTCAATATTATTCAAACAGTAAATAGCTAAGAGTAGTCAAGGTTTAACAGTTTAGATTATCTATATTTATATCTATATTTTTCCCTTCAAAAGCATCAGAGATCCTCAGAATATGACATCTAAAATCACCTCATCATTAATATATCTTTTGAGTAGGAGACCTGTCTGCTCCTGAGAGTACCCACTTCACACTTCAAAGAAGATACTGAGCATCATTACCTCCATATGGAGTTGCACATATTGTGGCAAGATGGCCACCGGGCAAGAATTGCCCTAATTCATCTGCAGACAAAAAAAAGACTGTCCAAGAAAAGACACATGATATGGAATAGTTGACAATTTAGCTCTGTCAAGACGGGGTAAGCTAGTTCTTCATAATTCCTGCCTCACTTAAAGCCTGTTAGACTTTTAAGTTTTGAAAGCAATGTCTTTGATCTTCCTACATAGTCAGGTAATATTTAATTCATTCTTGGATCTCTGATGGGGTTGAAGACTAGTTACAGTCTCATAATCAAACTTAAGTTGTTTAGAATTAAGGAAGATGTTCTTTCTAGATTTAAAAGGATGGTTTTCGGATGGTAATACAAATAGAATCATAAACTCTTTAAGTTAGAATAGATGATAGAGTACTGTATCTAAACTGACAAAACTGATACACTGGACGTGTATATTGTACCTTATAATTTACATAATTGTTACAATTGTGCTCAACTTATATCTGAGAGAAAAGAGCCTTTTTAACTGGAGGGGAAATGGTGTAGGTTTGGTTTAATACTGCTTGTATTATGTCAATCTGAGTCCCAAAATTGCACAAGAATCTACACATCCACACATAAAACACTGAAAGAAGCCTGCCCCCAGTTGGTTTTGATTGGTAAATAAAGTAGCCAGCGGCCAATGGCTGGGCAGGGAAAACAGAGGCAGGACTTTTTAGGATTCCCAGGCAGTGGGCAGAGGAAGGAGAAGGAAGGAGGAAGGAGATTTGCCATGCTGGGGAAATGAGAACAAAGCCTGAGAATGTATGCAACAGAGAACGTAGTTACCATGTAGGAGCTGGGAAAGAGTGGCCTTAGGAGGGCTGCCCAATGGGGTCCAGGGCAGCTAAAATGAAATATAAATTTTAGTAAGTAATGACTTGGTAATATTAGAGGGAGCTAGAGGTTAGGAAGTGGCCCAGCCATTGTTGAGCTGTTTAAGAAATATCAAAATATAAAGGCTGTGTGTATGTTTCTTTTTTCTTTTTTTCTTTTTCTTTTTCTTGGTTTTTTGAGACAGGGTTTCTCTGTGTAGCCCTGGCTGTCCTGGAACTCACTCTGTAGACCAGGCTAGCCTCGAACTCAGAAATCTGCCTGCCTCTGACTCCCAAGTGCTGGGATTAAAGGGGTGCGCCACCACCGCCCGGCTGTGTATGTATCTTTCATTCAGGAACCCAGAACATTGGGGCAGGTAGTGAGGAACATACCCCCCTGTCCCTGCTGGATCAATTTGAGTATCTACTTGGGTTCTGCTACACAGATGGCTCAAGAATAAATGAGTTATCACCTGAAAAACTACTTTTCTGTCCTAAATTTATCTAGAACAGAGAAAGAATACCAATTCTGCACATCTAATAAAAATCTTGCAACTGAATTTTTTTAATATAGCATTCCACCCAAGAAAGGAATAGTAGTTAATTAATATAAATATAAAATCTGTGCATAATATACAGTGAAATAAGGGTCACAGTATACAAATAAATAAAGGGAGTCTGTGTGATGTTGCAAACTTGACCTAATTATACAAATAAACAATATATACCGTTCATTATGCTCTTGATAAACAAGTCTAGATTTTTCCAGAAGATATTTTTCAACATAGGCCCTGGAAAAAAATAAAATAGGTTGATATAATAAAAATTAAGTATATACAAATAATAAAGTTTAATATAAGGTAGATTTTATTTATTTAGACAGTTCAAAACTATAAGGATCATTCTCCAGATGACAGCTGTATATCCACTATTATAACTGTTAATAGATGATATTAGCATATCCATGTTAAATTCTCAAAATTCTAAATGGCTAGTGAATGAGATAAGCAAGTGAACATATCAAGAGTAAATATACAATGAAACCCTGTTTCAAAAATAAAAATAAAAACAAAACAAAATTATCTACTAGTAATCAGCAACACAATCACCATATGAATATGAGCCCATGTCTGATTTTACTACATAGGCTGACTTTCAATTTTACTACTTCCCAGAACATCTCTTTTTCTTCCATCCTAATCCATGAGTTCTCCTAGAACAAAAGTTATCAGTTCAGAGAATGAGATAGTCATTGTGCTTCTACATTTATCTGCTCATCACAGTGCTGACCATATCACATGTGTCTGAGATTCTATTTAAAACCAGCATAGGAAAAGAAAGATAAATGAATTAAATATGATTAAGACTTAATCATTGTTGAAGAAAAAGGAGAGACAGATGAATTAAATACAGTAAGACTTAATCATTGTTGAATCTACCTACGATGCTCTTGCTCTTTTTTTTCTCTATTTTGTATATATTTGACTATAATAAATATCTCTTTATTATAAATAAAATTATCTAAAATTTACCTCACAATGTCAAGATAATTATATTAGTTTTATATTCAATTTTACCATTTGACCTCTATGACAATGCTATACCCATTTTTTCTTGCCCCTTCAAATACAACAAGCTCTTGTTATGATGACAGTCATTTACTAAAGACAAGTCCTCACTTCATAAAATTATTTCCCTGTCCTTCCACTTGGCAAATTTTTAATACTCAACATAAATACCAATGTTTCTCATAAGGCCTCTAGAAACATAATTAATTTATATACATATCTATTTCCCCAAAAGACAATGAAAAAGTCAAAGGCAAAAAAACATGTTTACATAGGTTTTTATAATCTTCAATATTAAGAACAATGCCTGATACTCAAAAATGCACCCCATAAATCTATGCTTAATAAATAAAAAATGAGTTAATAATGCTCAATCCAAATATGTTGTTTACTCAGTTTTTGTTCACCACAGACAAAAAATGTTTAAACATTTTTATGCAATCAACAGAAGAGCCTGCATTTCCTTCAATAAAGGAAACTAGACATCTATTTCCTAATTCACAAATCTTAAGCAATGAAGATTATTATTACATTTGAGGTTAAAAGCAATATACATGACTTTACCTACTGCCATACTCTTCTGAAACAAAACTATAAGCCTAACTCCTTGACTATATCCCACTTTTAAGAAAAAAAAAAAAGTACCAAAGTACCAACTGAGTCTTTGTAAACTGGTAAGTCTCAAGAATCAAGAAAAGAAAGGATCTATGAAACTGCTTTGGAACATCTCCCGTGGACTTTTGTGGTTGTTGATAACACTGGTTTTAGGGGTTCTTCACAGATGGGCCAAAATGTTGTATGCACAGTAGGTTTGGCCATACTTTTTTAAATGCAGAAGTAAAAAAGACTAAGATATAATTCAAATACCATAAAAAAAAACTATCATCTACCTATTAATATGGGTATAAAAATCATAATAATAAACATCAAATAAAATAAAAAATAACAGTTTATATGTATGGTATATATGCATGTGTGTTTTTATACTGACAAATTTTCCTGAAATGAAAAAGAGTTCAATATTAGAGAGAGAAAAAAGTATGCCAATGTATTTCAGAAGGAAGATATGGTTATTTATATGGATCTCAAATACAACTTTGATGAAATTTAATATGCAACATTAACATTATATGCATTTCAGCTACTGAAAAGGCTACAATACAATATGATTCCAACTCTACATTTGGTAAAAGTAATACGGAGAATAAGAAAAGATCAATAGTTACTAAGACCTGGAAGGTAACATGGCTGAAGAAGCCGAATACAAAAGATTTTTAGCACAGTAAAACTATATTGTCTGTACTAAAATGATAACTGTAAAGAGCATCTCTGCAGTTCTCAAAGCCAAAAGAATGTAAAACACAATGAGCAAACTTTAATGCAAGTTATGGATTCACAATTAATAAAAATGCAGTAACAACACTCCTCATCAACTTTAACAAACAGCACACCAACACAAAATTTATAACAAGGAAAGCTATGCTGGAAGAGATAGAAATGATACATGAGAACTCTGTAATTTCCATTTCCTTCAGCTGCGAATCTTAAACTGGTCTCAAGAATACTCTATTAATTTTTAACCTATAAAATACATTGCTAGAATAGATGACTCATCACAGAAAATTTAGGATTTTTACTGTATCAAATCAAATATGTTGATTGGGAGAATACTAATTTGGATATGTGGAAAAGTGTGATTATCTTCAGAAATAAAATAATTAAAATATCTGTTCCTAACTTGAAAAAATATTTTAGAAAATTTATAATATAAACATAAATGCATGCAACTGTTAACAGTTAACAAGTATAAGCATGTTAAGAATTATAATTAGTCTTACAACTCTCTCAGTTTGAACCCACCAAAAATGAGGGAAAAATTTTTATGCAGTTATCAATGTCGTAATACATAGCTTATGAAACTACAATAACTAAAATACAAATATGCTCCAAGAACTAGAAAAATAACTCAGCAATTAAGACCAATGGCTGCTCTTTCAAAGGATCTGGATACAATTCCTAGTTCTCACATGGCTCTCACATCTATAACTCCAGTTCCAGGGGATCTGATACCCTCTCTTCCATCTTCCAAGAACACTGAATTGACGTGGTATATACATACACTGAAAATAAATTATATTTTAACGTATGTATGTATATATGTACCAAACATGTGCATATATAATATATACACAAGTATGTGTATGTGTGTGCACTGCTAAAGTGGTAGTACTTACCCAAGTACAGTGCCTGTTTCTTGGTAATTTACTTGAATAAACTTGCCAAAACGACTTGAATTGTTATTATGAGCTGTCTTTGCATTTCCAAAGGCCTGTAAAAATAAATAGTTTTTACTTAAAAATAATTTTTAAACATTCTTCAGGCCAGGCAGTGGTGGTGCATGCCTTTAACCCCAGCACTTGGAAGGCAAAGGCAGGAGGATTTCTGAGTTCGAGGCCAGCCTGGTCTACAGAGTGAGTTCCAGAAAGCCAGGGCTACGAAGAGAAACCCTGTCTCAAAAAAACAAAAAACAAAAAAACAAAAACAAAACAAAACAAAACAAAAAAGCCCATTCTTTAGTTTTTAGTCTAAGAAAAACCAGTAAGGCATATTTGAAGTAGAATAAGAGAAAATAATGAAAAGCTGAAAAAAAAAAACCATAAGATTTTCACCCTATTCTAATTCAGTAAAATGAATCTCAATTTTTAAAACTTAATATACAGGACTGAAAAAATAGCTCAGTTGTTAAGAGCACTGCTGCACAACTGTGATATGAATTCAAATTATAACATTCCTGTAAAAAAGCCCAGTAAGGGGATGCATAACACCTGTAACTCCAACACAATAGGCAGAGAGGAGGAAAGTCGACACTTGCTGGACATTCAACTGGTTCCAGATTTAGTATGAGACCCTGCCTCAAAGGAATGATGATAAACAGTAACAGTACAGAACAATGTGCTTGTCTTCTTCCTACTTATATGTCTACAGGTACCTCCACCCACATATATATGTGCATATAACACATACATTCATACACACATACACAAAATTAATAAAATGAAAATGTCTCTTTGCCAGGCCCATGCCTTTAATCCCAGCACTCGGGAGGCAGAGGCAGGTAGATCTCGAGGCCAGCCTGGTCTACAGATCACTCTAGGACTGTCAAGACTACATGGAGAAACCCTGTCTAGAAAAACAACAATAAACAAACAAAACTATGTTTTTTGGTCCCAGCAACTTCAGAGTCATGGGAGCCATAGCAACAGCCACACTTGTAAGCACCAGAAGTACCCAGGAGGCCCAGGAAATGCTGATGGCTTAAATCACCACAGGACCAAATACAACAAATATGGTCAGGTGACTCTAGATGGCATTACCAGTTAAAGAGGAACCAGAGCTTCTTCATATCAACTTTGGAAAACTTTGGACGTTGGTGAGTGAGCAGATGCAGGTAAATGCTGCCAAAAACAGGCCTAGGGCTGCCCCATCACTAACATGATGCTGCATAAGCAGCCTGTCATTGTGAAAACCAAATGCTTATGAAGAAAAGCTAAAGAGAAAATTAAGGATATGAGTGTTTTTTTTTTTCCAGAGGAGGGAGGGTTGGAGTATGCTGGTGGCTCGAAGCCACACAAAGAGGCTCATTAAATACTAACAAATTCTTTTAAAATAAAATAATCTCATTAATGTCAAGATTTCTTCATATTCCAAGGGCAGCAAATTTCTTAAGTTTATACTAAAGCATTTGAAAAGCTGAAAGCTAAGAAAATAATTACGTAAAAACTGATCATTCTAGAAGTACATAAATGAAATTCCTATAAGGTACTATAATTATCTATTTAAAACAAAGCTATTATACAGATGATAAAACAACTATCTGTTCTCTGTATAATCACTCAAGGTGTATAACAGGCAAGGGAATAATGACAAGCAATGTTGACAACACTAGAATAGGGCTGAGGTTCTTCCACAGCACTGGTCACCACAATTTAACTTGTCTAGCATTTCCAGGAAAAAAATCTCACTCTAAGGGTTGTGCTCATCTAACTGACTTACTGATCACGCACTGAAAACATCCTCTCCACACCCATTACACCACGTTTGTTTCTCCAAAAAAAATCAGAGGCAATTATTTAAGCACTAAAAATACCTAAGGTGATAACAATAAAGTGGGGGGTTGGGGAAATCTCATAATTACATGTATAAAATGGGCTTGAAAAGGTATGAAAGAGCTAGTGAGATGGCTCAGCAGTTAAGAGCACTGACTGTTCTTCCAAAGGTCCTGAGTTCAAATCTCAGTAACCACATGGTGGCTTCTGACACCCTCTTCTGGTGAGTCTGAAGACAGGTACAGTGTACTTAGATATAATAAATAAATCTTTAGGCCGGAGCAAGCGGGGCCGACTGAAGCAAGCAACCTCCATTACCAGACACCACATGAAGGCTTATAACCATCAGTACAGCTACAGTGTACTCATGTACATTAAATAAATAAATCTTTAAAAAAAAAAAAAAAAGGTATGAAAGACAGGGCTAGATAGGTGACCTGGCAGTTAAAGGCACTGGCTGCTCTCTGAAAGAACCGCGATTCAATTCTAATGGGGCCAATATCCATTGAAAACTTCAGTTCCAGGAGATCCAATATCCTCTTCTGGCCTCTGCCAGCACACAAGCAAACATACATGCAGATGAAACACTCACACAAATAATACAAAACTTCTTTTAAAAAGTATTAAAGATTGCTATACATGTAGAAAGCATGCAAGATGTTTGCAAATGTCAAGGGATATATATGTATGTTCAGGAAAGAGCTCAGACTTGTATTTGAATTTGAGGCTGTATGACAGCAGGAAATAAAAGAGAAAATGAAGTCGATACTTAGCAGGTTAATAAGAGTAAAAAGAGTACTTAAACGAGCATACAAAACCTCAGAGAAAAACCTGAGAGCATTAATATGTGTGGGCATCTTTAAATGTTCCCATTCAATCATAACTACAAAAAAAAACAATGGAGAATTATATGATCCCATGTAAAAAAGAATGCAGTATTTAAAATATTAGTTCACAAGTCACAAAACAACCAAAGAGAAGTAACAAAACTAATAATCACACCTCCTGGAGAAACTTTATTTCCAGATGTATTACATTATATTAAATTCCAGTCTTCACCTTCTTTGTGGAGGCAAATACAAAAAGAATTTTGCCCTGCTTCTTTGTAAAGAAATAGGCTACTATTTCAGTGACTCAGAAGAAACTCTTTTGGGTTTTGTCTTTTGATGGTACTAGTGTTAGAATCCATGGCTTGTACATATCAAGTAGTGCTCTTATCTGTGAGTGACATACAATCCTAACTTCTATAAGAATCACTTCCAAAAAATAAATTAGTACCATACCAGCCTTGTTTCTTTGCCACTCTGAGCTTCCCTTGGCCACTAAAAATGATGTCATCTTCTCACATTTGCCAATCTTTTCTTGAAGATTTAAAAAAATTATTTCTAGCTGAGTGTGGTGGCATATGCCTTTAATCCTAGCACTAAGGAGGCAAAGGTATGTGGATCTCTCTGAGTTCCAGGTCAGCCTGGTCTACATAGTGAGTTGCTGAACACATGAAAGCTACAACTATGTAGAGAGACTTTGTCTATTTTTTAAAAAAGGCAGGGGGGTGGGGGAGAAAATTATTTCTATATACCTTACCTCAAGTACTGGTCCAGCGCCAAGAATAATTTGTTCTACTCCACTGGCAAATCCTTTCTGACTGAGGGCAGTAAGGTGGTGAATAAGAAAGTTTGTGCTTTGAGTCTTCCCAGAACCACTCTCTCCTGAAATCACAATACACTGATTCTTTTTGCGCTGAAGCATAGCATGATAAGCTACATCTGCCACAGCATATATGTGGGGTTCAAGTTTTCCCAACTGGTGGTTATCATACATTTTGACATATTTGGGGTTATAAATAGGAAGAAATTTGAATGGGTTAATAGCTATTAGAATACTGCCAACATAAGTATAAATTTTTTCATGCTTAAAGCGATTCCGTAGGTTTTCTAAGAGAGTTTTCTCATTCAAATCAGGCAAGCTACATAAATCATCAAAGTCTTTCTGTTGAGGCTGTGGAAGAAAACCCCGCTCCATCATCCTTCGACGTTCTTCGGTTACCCGTAGCCATGACTGGAGGCTACCATAATGAATTGATCCATCAAGATTTTTTTCTCTCAGAAGAAAGCGGTAGTCCTCTCCACTCAAGCGATTTTCCAAAGCCATTCGGGGCCACAACATCATTCGTTGAACTGGACAGTCGGTTGGATTGAGTATCCATTCTTCTCCACCAAATTCCTTTACCTCTGCTAAAACATAGCATTTTGTCTTGTCTAGGTGAAGTCTGTTTATAAGGGAGTCAATCACCTCAGCAGCTGTGGAGTTTTTTCTGGCAGGAATTGGACAGTAAATTGTTCCTTCTGAAATTGTCCCAGGATATATTCGCAATGTGTGTTCATTATCCTCAAAGCGTCGTCTTCCTCCATCACTTACATTCATATTGGATCTTGTCCCATCAGAAAGGAGAGTATGTGTTCAGGACTGGGCAAACCATTTTCTTGGCAAAAGAACTGGAACACAAAAGATAAAAACACTGAGCAGTCACACTAAATACTATTTTTTCTATTCAAAAACGAAAGCCTTAACAACCATATTGACTGCAGTTTTCTGAACATAAACTCACTGTATAAGAACAAGTATTAAGCCAAGCATGGTGGTACATGCTTGCAATACCAAGTAGAGGTAGTAAAATTAAAGAGTTCTAAGCTATCCTTTGGGTGTCGGGTAACTTTGTGGTCAGCCAGTTACTGAGATCTTCTTTCCAAGGGGCAGGGAAAATAATACATATTAAAAATAGTCTCAATGAAACCATATAACATTAAGTTTTATTGTCCAAGTTAGGGTACTTTCTAAAAATATCAATATATAAAAATATGTGGCACTATTTTGTTATTCAACAATAACCTAATAAGTAAAATACAAATTACTATTCTGCTATATCTTTGAAGAATCTCACTAAAGCCTGAATTGAGGGAACAGAATGATTACACAAAACTGATTAGTCACCTTATATACAAAATCTCTTAATAATACAGAAATAAGAAAGATGTCATCAATGAAACAAATGTTTTGAGAAACTCAATAAAACAAAGATGAAGGGGGAATTAGAAATTACGGTTATAAGCAAGAAAATAATCAAAAACCTACTATTTAGACATTTTCAGGGATTTCTTGGGCCTCTGCTCCCTTCCTCGTGGCCAAGGAAAGGAGGGGATTTAACAGGATCAACTCAAAGATCATAGCCTTAACTTGTTGAGCCAAGTTGACAAGATTGTACAAGTAGGTACCATTACAGATTTTATTCAAACCCCTACTTTGTCTTTCAATGCTACTGGATCTACTTTAATCAACTTGACTCCATTTTTCATATCCTTACAATTTCTAAAATTCTACATTCACTACTTTCCGATAAACAATTTCAACTTTTACAAGTTACCTAAAAAATTATTTCCTTTAAGTGGTTTATCTATATCAATTTATTTCTATCTCTTCTCTACCTTTCTGCTACTATCTACAAAAGGAAAAGGAAAGTTATATCCTTTCTAAGACTAACAAAAGCTTTTCAATCTTCGTTTGTAATTTAGATCCATCAAGTTAGAACACACACACACTTGGGTTAAGGGAATGGTTCTATCTATATAGTGCTCCTCTCACAAGTTCAGATCCTAGAGCCCACATAAAAAGCCAGGCATGCTGTTGTGTGTCTTTAACCCCAGGACCGAGAGCAGAAAAGAGGTAGGTAGGTACCTGGAGCTCTCCGGCCAGCCTCTCTAACCAGATCAGTGAGCTCAGGTTCAGTGACAGACTGTTTATGGAAAAATGAAGCAGAGAAAGACGAGGAAGGCTCCCAACAACTGGACCTCTGTTCTCATCTACACACACACACACACACACACACACACACACACATGTGCACGCGTGCATACCACAAGAATATTCTTTCTTGTTTTGCTTATTTCGTCCTTTAACATAAAAATAAGGGCTTTTTAAAAAATTTTGCTGGAAACATGATCTCATACAGCCGAACTAGCCTTGAAATCACTACTTAAGAATATAATGAACTCCTGATTCTCCTGCCTCTACTTCCAAAATGCTGGGCACATGTGCTGCTATGCCTAGTAAATGCACAATTTTTAATTTCAATTTTTATTTCTGTGTACGTGTTTTTGTGTGTGTGTTTGTGTGTGTGTGTGTGTGTATTCCATGTTTGTGTGGGCCCTAGAGTAGTGAGTGGCCAAAAGACAGCACTGAATCCCTTGGACCCTGAGTCATAAACAGTTTATACTACCAGTTAACTGGGCTCCTCTGGCAGAACAGCAAGTATCCTTGACCACTGAGCGATTTCTCTAGTTCCTAACATACTCTTTTCTAAAACTTAAAAAAAAATTCAGTTTCCTTAATTTTGTACTACCACATACTTTGCAAAGACCTCTGGCCAGAATTATCTTTACTTTTATCCTAGATGCCCTCTAAACAGATGAATACATAAAAGCCATAAATATCCATACATATATTCATGGCTCAAATGCAACAAGTTTGGAACATTCTACAGAGATAACCATCATCTTGAGGTTGGTATTATGTTGATACGTGTTTATTACCTAGGTACACTCTCCTAAAATTTCTTTGGGCTTTGTATACAACAGTGAAATTACTAGTTTGGAGATACCTATTAACAATCAGATATTATTTTTTTAAAATGTTATTTGAGGGGCTGGCGAGATGGCTCAGCGGGTAAGAGCACTGACTGCTCTTCCAAAAGGTCCTGAGTTCAAATCCCAGCAACCACATGGTGGCTCACAACCACCCGTAATGAGATCTGACCCCTCTTCTGGTGCGTCTGAGGGCAGCTACGGCAAATTACACCAGATCGAGCAGGGCCAGAGCGAGTGGGGCCGGCAGAGATCCTGAGTTCAATTCCCAGCAGCCACACACGATAGCTTACGGCCATCTATACAGCTACAGTGTACTCATACACTTAAAATAAATAAAATAAATCTTTAAAAAAATAAAATAAAATAAAATAAAATGTTATTTGAACAATAGTTCTGAAAGCAAGAATGAAAGAGTTCAAATTTTCTGCCTCCATATCAAACATTAATTTTGTCAGAACTTAGTCTAATTAGAACCAGTCTAATGTATAAAAAGATGTCTGGTGAACTAGCTATTTGGATAAAGGTGCTTCCTCACAGCCTGATGACCTGAGTTTGCTGCCTTGAAAACTATATGATGGAATGAAAGAACCAACTCATTCAAGTTGTCCACTGACTTCCAGATAGGTGCTATGTACACTGCATGTGCATGCATACACACAATCAAAACACATTTAAAAGGACTAGTTCATTTTATTTTGCATCTCTCTGATTATTAGTAAGTCTAGGTTACTCTAATCCTTTCATTTGCCATTTCAGTTGATCATTTATTTTTTTTTCCTTTCTATGAATTCTCTTTTCCTTATCAATCTGAATGAGCTTTTTACATTTTATTTTGGATATCAACCAATCTTCAGATGGATATGCAGAACATATTTCATAACAGCCAGTGGCTTATATTTTAATTATATTTTCTGTATTTATTTTGTGTGCATGTGCAAAGGCATACATAGATGGAGATTATTTTGATACTGCATTGGTTTATAAATCAGTGTTGTAAAAAACTGACAAAACAGTTGGGCATGTTAGCACACATCTACAACTCCAGCACCTGAGCAGAAGAAGGAAAATCATTACAAGTTCAAAGCCAGTCTGGTCTAATACTGAGTCCCTGTCTCAAAAACAAATTTTTAAAAAAAGAACAAGAAAGAAAATGACATCTTATTGACATTATCTCCCTTCCATGACCACTATTGTTGTTATACTTTTTAACTGCATTGTATCTTTTGCTTCTAGTCTGTAATTTTCATATCCACCAGAAGTATTTTGTTTCAGAAACTAATGAATGCACAATAAGTGAG
The DNA here is from genome assembly GCF_008632895.1 of Mastomys coucha. Lineage (NCBI taxonomy): Eukaryota > Metazoa > Chordata > Mammalia > Rodentia > Muridae > Mastomys > Mastomys coucha. The sequence continues at coordinate 54,127,322 of NW_022196906.1, read as the reverse complement.
AAACATAACTTGATTTTTTGAAAAATGCTACTATCACTGAAAGGAATTTTGCTTACAGACAGTAAACATTGTTCTCTAAAACATTGTGGGAATATGCTTTTTATGAGAGCATACATTTCACTTTAAAGCAACAGAATTCATAAAGCTTTACAATGCTAAATATATTCTAAGCTTAAGCAAAAATAAAACTTTATTCTAGTAGTTAGATAATTAATAATCTATTAACTTAATTGATTTACTATAGTAATTCAGATTAGTACTCAATAATGATTTGTATACATACAAATGGAAGAAAATTTAACTAATTATCCACGTGATGAAGGAATACTCTTTTAAAACCTTGGGAGTAAGCTGGGCGGTGATGGCGCATGCCTTTAATCCCAGCACTTGGGAGGCAGAGGCAGGCAGATTTCTGAGTTCGAGGTCAGCCTGGTCAACAGAGTAAATTCCAGGATAGCCAGGGCTACCCAGAGAAGCCCTGTCTTGAAAAAAAAACAAAACAAAACAAAAACCTTGGGAGTAGAAACACAAGAATCACAGATCAAAGCTATCCAATGCTACATGTATACACGCGAGCACACACACACACACACACACACAAACACACGCGCGCGTGCGCGGGGAGGGAAAAGAGGAACAGGGCCACACGACTAACACACAATGAGGTGACAGCTGCTGTGGTCAATCAGTAATGGTTTTAGAACTGGCTTATGATGTTTCCTCTAACAAGACTTAGAAGAGAAAAATTATAGGAGAAGCCGGGAGAGGGGGTGACATGCAGAATAGGGAATATAATTTCCTTAAATTTTAATTCCATTTTAAAGATTAAAAATGACTTTAATGCAAAGTTTATGCTCTAAATATTGAATTTGCTATCAAGAAAGAAAAAAATTCTCTTTTCTATCCTCTTTTATCTTTTTCTTTATATCTTTTTCATACTTTATATACCTTTTTTGTTTTATCATAGGAATCTGTGTGTATGTGTCTGTCTGTCTATCTGTCTGTGTCTATGTATTTTAGACAAGGTTTCTCTGTGTAGTACTGGCTTTCCTAAAACTCACTCTGTAGACCAAGCTGGCCTCAAACCTGCCTTTGCCTTGACTGCCCACTGAAGGATCTATTTTTAAAAAGAATCTTTTGAGAGTATGCCTGCATAAATGTATATACACTACCATGTGTGACTGAAGCCTCTACATGTCAGAGAGTATCAGATCCCTAGAACTGGAATTACAGACAGTTGGGAGCTGCCATGTGGCCGCTATAAATCAAACCTGGATCTTCCAAAATAACAATAAATGCTACTAACTGCTGACCCATTTCTCCAGCCCCTATCACAGAAATTTATTGGCAGATGTTAGTAGGTAGATTTATACATTTTCATACAGTACAAACAGAAAAAATAAACCAGGCAAATGTATACATCTTTAAAAATATGGTGGGGTACAATAGCATAGTCCTGTTAATTCTAGCCTTACAAGTATACAAAAGAAAAGAAAACCTTATACTATCAAGGCAAGACTATTTAAGATAATATAAATGATTTGCCTACAACTCTAAATATTATGGGGAATGAGCTATTAAATATTTTGAACTTAATTTAGATTCATGACTATGGGAAAATGGTGTTCAAGCCCTAATATTAGAACTGCGGAAATGAGTAGGTAAAGCTCTTACCATGCAAACATAAGGAACCTGACTTAGGACCACCAGAACCCACATAAAACCAGACACAGCAACATGTATTTGTAATTCCAGCACTCCTATGGTGGGATGAGAGGTGAGACAGGGAAATCCCCAAAAAGCTCATGCATGGACCACCAGGCAGTAAACTTAGCAGTGAACAAAAAACTCAGTGTCAAACAAGGTGAAAGGCAAGGACCACCACCTAATGCTGTCCTTTAATTGTCACACACTGCAGATTCTGCTCAAATAGTAACTCCTAAAAAGCTTTCCCTTATTATTCTAAAATAGCCCTATAGAAAGGAATAAAATAATTTTTGATCAAAATAATCCTTTACTGTGCATTTCCCTATCTATATCTCCCCTTTCCCTGATTTACTTACTTTTTTAAAAAGATGTATTTATTTATTTTATGTATATGAGTATACAAAAGCTGTTTTCAGACACACCAGAAGAGGGCATCAGATCCCATTACAGATGGTTGTGAGCCGCCATGTGGTTGCTGGGAATTGAACTCAGGACCTCTGGAAGAGCAGCCAGTGCTCTTAACCACTGAGCCATCTCTCCAGCCCTATTTACTTACTTTTTAATCAGAGAACTTGATACACAACCTAAACTTAGGATTGTCTTATTTGAAGATTTTGTTTATTAAGTCTGGCATGCCCATTAAAAGGTAAGAGAGTTCCATGATTTCGTCAGGAGTATTCATGCCTCAAAACACATTTGAGAGGAAAAGAAGATGGCTCAGTCTTAAGAGCACTTGTTGCTCCTGCAAAGAACCTGGGTTCAGTTCCTAACACTTACACAGTGGCTCACAACCATCTGTAACTCCAATTCCAGAAAATCCAATACCCTCTTCTGGCCTCTGCAGGCACCAGGCATGCCTACTGTACACATACAAATACAGGCAGACAGACAGACAGACAGAACATTTAAATGCACAAAAATAAAATAAATCAAAAAATGATTTTAAACATGTTAAATGGAATAAGCAAATCACATAGTAATAGATATAGCAAATGAGCAAACATTTTTATTGCTTAAGTTAATCTTTATACTGAACTGGTTAGTTTTCCTCCTTTTCCCGACTGTTTATTTTGTTGTTTTTGAAACAGGGTCTTTCTTGTGGTCTGACTGTCCAGGAACTCACTTTATAGACCTTGAACTCAAAGAGATTAGACTGCTTCTGCTTCCCAGAATGCTGGCATTAAAGGACTACATCACCACATCTGGTCCCTATTTCTATTTATAACATTTACACACTGCTTTTATCTGACTTCCTACAAGAACTGTTTTGAATGGTAACAGATGACATTGTTTGGCTTTTTAAATGAGTATTTAGTTGCTTGGAGAGTAAGCACACTGGATTTCAATGAAATAAATGTTATTCAATACAAATGAACATTGGATCTGAATATTTGGGACATTTGGGAAAGAAAGTTGGCATGTTAACAGCAATGTTTAAGCTTATATTCCTAAAGTTTCATGCAATTTGAGCTGAGTGGCCTTATGGAATTTAAACTAATAAATCTCTAACACTAGGAAATTGTTTGTTTGTTTTATGTGTACAATTGAGAGTAGGCATGAGCCAACATGTACATGTGAAAGTCAAAGGATAACTTGCAGAAGTCAGGTCTCTCTGTCCATCATCTGGGTCTCAGGAATCAAACTCAGGTTCAGGCTTAGCAGCAAATGCCTTTATCCACTAAGCCACCTTACCTTCCCTACCTCAATTTCTTTCTATTGTTTTTTTTTTTTGAGTCATTGTCTCCCAGTATAACCTGGGCTGCCCTCAAATTCACAATATTTCTGGTTCAAGGGCTAAGATGAAAGGCATGCCACCAGCTCACTTAGATTAAACACTTGAGACTCTTAAAAGAATCTCTAAAATACATATAAAGACAAAAGAGAATTCATACCATGCAAAAATACTGTTATAAAATTTTAACTTGTAATCCAAATTCAATAATTCATTGAAAAAAATCATATGCCATTGCCAAATTGGCTTTAATCCAGAGATACAGAAATTATTCACTAAATCAATAGATGTAGTATAGAAATTACATGATCATCTCAACAGATGAAGAAAACACCTTTAATAAAGTTGAATGCTCTTTCAAAATAAAGACCCTAAAGAAACTAGAAGAGAGGCAATAACATATTAAAGGACATATATGACAACCTGTAGGCAACTGTGGTGATTTGAATGAGATGTTCCCTATATGCCTTGGGCATTTGAACGTGGTCCCAGTAGACAGTCTTGGTGAAGGAATTACATAACTGGGGTGGGTTCTGACATTCCCAAAGACTCAGGCCACTCCAAGTGTGCCCTCCCTGCTTTCTGTTTGTGGATCAAGATGTGAACTCTTAGTTGCTGCTCCATCATGTCTGCATGCCTGCCTGTTACCATGATCCCTGCTTTAATAGTGATGGACTTTTACCCTGCTGGAACCATAAGCCCCAAATAAACCCTTACTTCTACAATTTGCCTGGGTCATGGCACTTTATGACAGCAATCAGTAAATAACTAATACCAAAGTAAGCTATTGATTATCATGATGTGGAAGACTTGGGAACTTCGGACCAAAAAAGCAGTTGAATGCCATCCTAGAGGAAGCACAGAACACAATAGTATTTGAGAGCTGCATGGATTGTGAAGGCCCAGCTCAATAGGCTTCAGAGGGAATCTAGGACTTTAACAGCACCTGAGCTAGTGGTCATTCCTGTGATATTCTGGCAGACTGTGGGTGCTTTCTACCCTAGTCCTAAGAATTTGTCTGAGGCTATACTGAAAAGTAATGGACTAATTTCTTTTTGTTTAAGATTTATTTTATTATTACTTATTTTATGTGTATGAGTACACTGTAGCTGTACAGATGGCCGTGAGCTATCATGTGTGTGGCTGCTGGGAATTGAACTCAGGACCTCTGCCACCCCACTCACTTTTACCCACTGAGCCATCTCGCCAGCCCGAATTTTGCTTAATTTTTATATCTTGTAAATTACATCCTTAGAAACTTATAAAGACACAATCACACACAGACATAGCTATTATAAAGACACTGAAAGTATCTTCTCTCCAGAAGCTTATTCCCACAGCTCAGGAAATGTAATGGAGACATCGTTTATGTCCCTTTCCCTAAATGCCTGTGCATCTTCAAATCTAAAGCATATACTTTCCCTTATCTCTACTTAATAAATTCACTAACCTTGCTGTAGTCTATGGCATAGCCAAAAAACTCAGCTTTGCTTTAGCGGATTCTGTAAGAGTGGGAAATTCTTTAAGCAACTGGCTGTCTACTTGCCAACACTAACTATAAAATGAGCACCAAAATATTAATATTCAGCATTCTCACACCTATCCCTAAGGATATAGCACTTATTTGGGATTGCATCTCTGAATTCAAGTGATTTTTCTGTGGAACATATGCTTCCATAATAGGACTGTCTGTATGTGGTTAGTAACTTTTCGGATATGTATACTATTAATCAGTTCAACAATTTAAGAGATAGACTTTATAGACTTACATTTGTACCATCAATATATATAGTTATGAGAGTTGTTCAGTCATATGAGCTAACGGTTTAACAAACCACTTTTGTCTATTTTGGAAGAAATATCAACTACCATTTTTATCACTTGCTTTTCTGACCTTTCAACTGCAATTATAATATATATATATATATATATATATATATTTTTTTTTTTTTTTTTTTTTTTTTTGCTCAGTTCTTTCACAGAATCAACATTCCAAGACTCAACAAGAAAGCACGGGAGAGGGGGTGATGGGCAAAGCTAGGAAAGAAATTAAACAAAATAATTTCAGAAAGTACTTTTCTGTAAAGGGAAGAATAAATAGTAAATATTTTGTACTTTGAAGAACACAGAGTCTTTCACATTAAAGTTTTTTGTTTGTTTGCTGTTTTGTAGCCTTAAAAATAAGAAAACTATTTTTAGCTCTCAGACTCCTATGGCTCAAAATCAAGCCACCATCAGGATTTGGCTAGTAGGCAACAGTTTGCCTATCATTATTATACTAAAGAGCTCCAGCATGCTATTTTATTTATCAGAGACATTCAATAGTTTCTCCAAGGCAGTAAAGCCTAGGGGGCATGTTGAAGCCAATTATACTAATTTGGAGAGATGCTTCAAGCTACAAGGAGAAAAGGAGGGAAAATGTCTCAATCAAGAACAAATTTGGAACTTTTGAGAAATGAAAAGGAATCACTGTAGTTCAAACCAAGGAGGAAAGTTATACAAAGATGAGGTCAGACATACAAAAAGACCAAATTACACAGTGCTTTGTAGTCTGCAGTTCCATTCCAAATGCAAAAGAAGATACCAAGGAGATGGCTCAAGATAAGACCCAAATGATAGAAGGATCCTCTAAGTAGTCCTCTGAGCTCTACTTGTGTGCCCACAGCACACAGGCATGAGTGCAAGTGCGCACACATGCAGGCATGCACACAAGTCCTTGTGTTTCTGTTTTTGTTGTTTTTTGTGTTTATTTTTTTTAAGGCAGTCTCATGTATCACAGACTATCCTCAAATGCTACGGACTGTCCTGAATTTCTGATCCTCTTTCCTCCATTTCATAAGTGCTGGGATTACAGGCATGCACAATCACACACAGAGAGCTGTAACAGGACATAGAGAAATGGCCTTGAATTAAAAGTACTTACTGTTCTTCCAAGGAGACCAAGGTTCAAATCCCAGGACTGTAATTCTAGCTCTAGGGAATCTGATCCACAATTCTGCCTTCTGCAGGCTACCTAAGAATGAATATGGTACATAGACATACATGCAGGCAAAATACCCATATGTATAAGATTTTCTTAATTTAAAAAATAATGATAATAATGATAGCCAGTTTTTTAAAAACATTCCAGTTGGGAACTGAGGAGATGACTTGGTCTAAGTGTTCTGCCATACAAACTAAATATCTGAATTGGGATTCCCATTTAAATATTTTTAAATATTTAAAAAGCAAGGGACTGCCTATAGTCCCCCAGAACTAGAAAGGTGGAGAAAAAGAGGATCCCTGAAGCTTGTTGGCCAACCAGCCTAAATAAAATAGTGATCTCCAAGTTCAGTGAAAAACTCTGTCTCAAAAATAAGGTAGAGGGTCTAGAAAGATGGATCCACAGTTAAGAGCACTGGTTGCCCTTCCAGAGGTTCAGCTCCAGCATCCACGTGGTGGCTAGAAACTGTCTATAACTCCAGTTCCAGGGGTTTAGCACCCTCCTCTAATCTTCATGGGCACTGAGCACACACATGATACACAGACATTCATGCAAGCAAATCATTCTCACACACATATAAAATATAAATAGCTGAACCTTTTATTATTATTTTTGTTTTGTTTTGTTTTGTTTTTGAGACAGGGTTTCTGTATGTTCTGGCTGTCCTAGAATTCACTATGGGATTAAAGGTGTACACCACCACTGCCAGTCTATAAGAAATATTTTATGTATGAGTGCTTTGCCTAAATAAATCTTTTTTAAAAAAATAAAATAAGGTGGAGAACAACTGAGGAAGACATTCCAACATCAATCTCTGGCCTCCACACAAAAGTACAAATGTATATATGCAACTGCATACATGTATGTACAAACATACACCAATATGTATACTCATGTAACCAAGATACTCTTAATCACTTAAAGGATAATAGATTAAAGGTGGGGGGGGTTGTTGTAGGTAAAGCTCAAGTATGACTTTACATTAATCATTTTAGCTCTAAAGGGCCTAAGACTTATACCAAGACCCAAACATTTCCCACATCTGCCCCCAGATAATTAAAAATCATTTACATGATCCTATAACAAGAATAAGTCAGAAACCACAACTATCTCAATTAACTATCACCATGATTATCTAGTATCTATGAACTTCAAAAATAATACATTTGGCACTATAACCATTACATCTTATACATTCTATTGTAGTGAATTTGTTTCATTGAGCCTACATATCCTTTTTCTCATGTCTCAATAGAATCTATCTTAAAATACAATAAGTAGATAATCTCTGAAAAAGTCAGGAGTATAGTACATGGCTACAACTACAGGACTCAAGAGACTTCTGTAGGAGGATTATAAGTACAAATTGAGCTACTAGAAGAAAAATATAGATTAGGAAAAGCTACACAATGACACAAGCACACAAGTATAGATAGAACTAGCTGTTCAGCAATGTTTGACATGACAATAATTTCATAGCAAAGCCCTTGAGGACTTAAAAAAATGCACTTACATACAGAAATCCTTCCCTATTTAGACAACTTTTACAAATAGAACTGAGGTGGGTACTAATCGAAAGAAGTTAACAAGAAATGACAACACTGAGAGGGAGACTGAACTCACTATTACAGTTTAGTAAATGACAGTCATAAATCAAAGACACTCCATGAAATTTTTGAAAAGATAGGTAAAAAGCAGCAACTGTAATGTGAAGCACTTACTTAACTTGAAATGCTATTCACTGGTATTTGTTCAAAGTCTAGTTCCAAAGTCATTGTGTGTATGTGTGTGTGTGTGTGTGTGTGTGTGTGTGTGTGTGAAGTTATACAGAAAATATGTAATGTTTTTGCAGGTCATGTGGTCTCTATCCTAACTACTCAGTCTGCCTTTACAGTATGAAAGTAGCTATAAACAAACTTGCCTACATACAAGTTTCTAGTTGCAGTATTGCTCTGAAAATCATAGAATCAATTACAATAAAGCTCAGATACAATGCATACGTTTCCAAAAATGAAAGAAAAACTTTCCTTCACATCACTTGCCTTTTTAAAAGCTGAAATCTTGACAGGTAGTGGAGGCACATGCTTTTAATCCTAGCACTTGGGAGGCAGAAGCAGGTGGATTTCTGAGTTCGAGGCCAGCCTGGTCTACAGAGTGGGTTCCAGGACAGCCAGGACTATACAGAGAAACCCTGTCTCAAAGGAAAAAAAAAAAATTCTAAAAGCTGAAATCTCATGGGAAAAAATAACTTATGGAAAAGGAGGTTTGACAAGGCATTATTACTGTATTTCAATAACAATAAAAAAATTAATCATAAACTCCTGTAGCTTCTACTATCTTCAGTGAAAATCAGAAACAAAACAAAAAAGAAATACTTAAGTCACCCCATTGTTCGAGCAAATCTATTAGTTTTTAAGAGCATGACATGGCTGGAGAAATGGCTCAGTGGTTAAGAACACTAACTGCTCTTCCAGAGGTCCTGAGCTCAATTCCCAGCAACCACACTGTGGTTCACAACCATCTATAATGGGATCCGATGCCCTCTTCCGGTGTGTCTGAAGACAGCTACTCTGTATTCATATACATAAAATAAATGAGTAAGTCTTTAAAAAAAAAGAGCATGACAATAGCTTTTGAATCTATACAAATTAAGAAATTAATAAAATGAAATATTGAGAATTTTCATTCTATTCTGAATATAAGTCATAACAAAATCTCTCACTTATTATAATAAGAAAAGGGAAGGGCTGGATACACTATAAAATCAAAATTATAAAACCCATCTGACAGCTGAGAATACCAAAACAAAAACAAAAACAAAAACAAAAAATCCAAAATCTTAAACAAGCTCAATTCAAGGCTTTACTTTCTAAGTAAACAATAAAGAGTATAATTCAAACTCTCAGATGAGCAAAGGGGCAAACAATCAACCCTCAGACTGACTGGCAGATCGAAATTCAGGGGTTTCAAAAGCAAAGCTACAGCACAGGCTACAGTCTTTGCAATGGGGCAGTCTATGGCCATAACACCTTGAATTAATTCCATCCTGTCTGACCTTGGAAACCAAGCACAGTCAAGCCTGGCTAGTACATGAATGAGAACATAAATCACCGAGTACTAATCAAAGAGTAGAGGAGGAAGACAAAGTAAGTTTCCTGGACTGAAAAGCCAAGAGCAGAGGTATAACATAAAGCAAAGATACAGAGACAGAAAGTAGCTCAACTTAAATAGCATGTTTTGTTACAAAGTAGAAACTGAATATACACACCATAAAATAAAAGCTAAACTAACTACGGCTGTAGCATACCCATAAGTAAATTCCAGGTCAGAAAAAAATAAATTAGCTGGGAGGTGGTGGCGCACACCTTTAATCCCAGCACTTGGGAGGCAGAGACAGGAAGAATTCTGAGTTCGAGACCAGCCTGGTCTACAGAGTGAGTTCCAGGACAGCCAAGGCTACACAGAGATACCCTGTCTGGAAAAAAACAAGAAAAGAAAAAAAGAGAAAAAAAGAAATTAGCTTAAAACACTTTTAGTTGAATTAACATGCCTTTTTCCAAGAAGCAGCAGTTAGAAACTTATTGTTCTTAGCACCTGTAATATTCATATACCTTAGAAACCATAAAAATGTGATATAGAAACAAGAAAAGGAAATTACTCAAATGGAATGACTTTAAAAATAAATCTTATAAAAATATATTTTATATACCAACAGGGAGGGGAAATGATTTGAGATATTTTGGCAGAGAAGTATAAGTTTAAAGTGAAAAGACCCAAAAAGTAAGACTCAGCAAAAAAATATATAATATTTAAGGTGAGCCTGTTCTACTTAGCAAGCTTTAGAACTACATAAAGACTGTCTCAAAATATAAAAACAACAACAAAAACCAATATTTAAGATGAAAAAAATACTGAAAAAAGTTACTAATAGGCGTAACAACACACACATAAGTTATAAATTCAGATTCAAAAAGATCAATGCATGGTGTCTAAAATAAAAGAGAAAGAGAGAGGAGGAGAAACAAAAAGGGAAAGGATCAGAGTCAGGCGAGTGAGACAACTCCACACCATCCTAAAGGAAAGATAAAGGGAGTGCAGCAGCACAGGAGACTGAAGTTTGCAGATCTTTTCCAAAATTCATACATAAACCCACAGGTCCCAAACTCAGCTAAACAAAGTGAAACAAATTAGCAAACTCGGCTTTCTATGGGGAATAAAGGTTAAAAAAAGAAAGAAAATAAAGGCTGAGAGATGGCTCAGCAGTAAAGAGCCCTGAATGCTCTTCTGGAGGAGCTGAGTGGGATTCCCAGCACCCACATGGAGGCGCAGACCTGTCTGTACTTCCAGGTACAGAGGATCAAACATCCTCTTCTGGTCTCTTCAAGCACCAGGAATGAATGTGGTATATACGAATACATGTAAGCAAAACACCCATACATATAAAACAATATTTTTAAAAAAAAATTATTTTATGTACCCCAAGAAAAACAACACATTACTTTGAGAATAACAATATTGACAGTTGCTTTTCATAAAAAAAATAACAGAATCTAGAAAACAAGAGATAACACATTTCTAAAAGAAACAATCTGCCAACATAGAAATCTAAACTCTAAAAAATATCCTTTAGTTTGGTTTGGTTTGGTTTGGTTTTTGTTGTTGTTTTGTTTTTGTTTTTCCAAACAGGGTCTCTCTGTGTAGTCCTGGCTGTCCTCAAACTCAGAGATGCACCTACCTCTACCTCCTGAGTGATGGGATTAAAGGTGTGTGCTTAAAAATATCCTTTATACATTTAAATTAAAATGTTTATTTTCAGTCAGACAAAAGCCAAGAGAATCAATATCAATACACATAAAATTCATGAAATGTAAAAAGAATTTTAGTTCATTAATAGCAGAAAGAAAATTATGTCAAACAGAATTCTAAATCTGCAAGAAGGAATATACTAGAAATACTAAAAACCTGATAGCTATATCTACTCTCATCATTTCTATTCACTATTATAATAGAGGTGACAGACTGTGTCAAGATGCAAGAAAAAGAATTGCAGTTGGCCCAGCAGTGGTGGCGCATGCCTTTAATCCCAGCAGAGGCAGAGGCCGGCAGATTTCTGAGTTTGAGGCCAGACTAGTCTACAGAGTTCCAGGACAGTCAGGGCTACACAGAGAAACCCTGTCTTGACAAACCAAAAAAAAAAAAAAAAAAAAAAAAAAAAAAAAAAAAAAAAAAAAGAATTGAAGTCATAAGGAGGGAAAAATTAAAATTACCTTTAGTCTCAGACTATGTTATATGCACAAACATGTAAAACTGGCAAATAAACCACCGAGTTCAAAGGACACAGGTCTATATACAAAAAGCAAATAAATTTCTCAACAATGAAAAGTAAAACTTGAAAATCATTATCTAGAAAGATTTTTTAAAAGATTATTTAGCAGTAAAACTAACAAAAAGATACTGAAAACCTCCAAACTGAAAACTATAAAACTTTCTTGAAAGAAATAAATACCAACAACTGTAGATATATAAGAAAGATAAATATCCTTAAAATGCAAATCTTACACAAATTGTAAACTCAATGTAATCCTAATCAATACCTCAACAAGACAGAACCTACAGAAACTAACTGTAATTCCAGTTACTTGAGAACCCTTGGTGGGAAGTTTAATATTCATATGGACTACATAGCAAGTCTAAAGGAACCCAAAGAACGTAACAAGACCATCTCAAACAGCAAAATAACAATAAAATAAAATAAAGGTCTGGAAGTCTAACTCAATGACAGTGTTGACCTAGCATTTTTCAAGGGCTCTAGGCTCAATCCCTAGCATTAAAGGAAAAAAGAAGAAGAAAAATTCAGCTAAGTTATTTTCTGGACAAGGACAAACTTATTAAAAAGTTAATATAGAAAGAAGCCAGGTATGATGGTATATGTTCAAAAATTCCAGTACTTGGAAACTAGAAACAGAATAAGTTAAAGGCCAGCCTCTGCTATACAGTAAATTCAAGGCCAGTCTTGACTACATGAGACCCTACCAATAAATAAATACATAAATGGCTAAAAATGGCTAGCATCATAGTGAAGAAGCAAACAAGACTAGCTATTACAGTACAAAAGTCACAATAAAAGTAATAGAATATAGGGCTAGATGGCTCAGCGGGTAAAAACACTGACTGCTCTTCCGAAGGTCCTGAGTTCGGATTCCAGCAACCACATGGTGGCTCACCCATAATGAGATCTGACGCCCTCTTCTGGTGCATCTGAAGACAGCTACAGTGAATTACACCGGAGCAAGCTGGGCTGCAGCCAGAGGGGCTGGAGCGAGCAGGGCCGGAGCAAGCCGGCCAGCAGAGGACCTGAGTTCAATTCCCAGCAGCCACATACATGATAGCTCACAGCCAATGTACAGCTACAGTGTACTCATACACGTAAAATAAATAATAATAAAATAAATCTTTAAAAAAAAAAGTGGGCTGGTGAGATGGCTCAGCAGGGAAGAGCAGCACCATCTGCTCTTCCGAAAGTCATGAGTTCAAATGCCAGCAACCACATGGTGGCTCACAACCACCCATAATGAAATCTGATGCCCTCTTCTGGTGCGTCTGAAGACAGCTACAGTGTACTCATTTAAAATAAATAAATAAATAAATAATAATAATAAAGTAATAGAATACTTCAAAATAAGTCATCAATAGCACAGAAAAAAAAGCCCCCAAAATAGACCCACACAAATATCATTCAACCAAGTTTTGAAAGCTGGGCAATAGTGGCGCACGCCTTTAATCCCAGTACTTGGGAGGCAAAGGTAGGTAGATTTCTGAGTTCTAGGCCAACCTGGTCTACAGAGTGAGTTCCAGGACAGCCAGGGCTGCACAGAGAAACCCTGTCTCGAAAAACCAAAAAAAAAAAAAAATATATATATATAACCATAAAACCATATATATATATGTATATATATATGTATATATATATATGGTTTTATATACATATATATATGTATATATAATGTAAAAAGAAAAAAGTGAAAAAAAACTAGTTTTGAAAGACAAAAGAAAAAGTGTTGAATAAAACATAAAAATGTAAACCCCTAGAGTATAACAGCATAGGGGAATCTAGGTGAGCATAAATTTAGTTTAGATTGTAATTCTTAAGATTACACCAAAAGCACAATCATGCCATTAAAAAAAAAAAAAAAAGATAAGTCTAACCTAGGAAAAAATTCTTATCAAAATACAAGTATGTTAGAAGACTGACTGATGCCGGGCAGTGGTGGTGCATGTCTCTGATCCCAGCACTTGGGAGGCAGAGGCAGGTGGATTTCTGAGTTCGAGGCCAGCCTGGTCTACAGAGTGAGTTCCAAGACAGCCAGGGCTATACAGAGAAAGCCTGTCTCGAAAAACCAAAAAGACTGACTGGCAGATATTATGAAAAAAAAAAACTAAAACTCAATGACAAGAAAACAATCTATTAATAATGTACAAACATGGGAAAGGGGATCTGAATACTCCTATAAAAGAAGACATATAGCTGGAAAAAAAACATACATTATTTGGGGAATGAAAAAAATAAAACACTGAGAGTACCACAAAACTATTAGATGGCAAAGTTCCAAAGCAACAACACTACCAAGCACTAGTAAGACTGTGGGATGCTGGTAGAAATGAAAAGGCACAAGCACTAGGCAACAGTGACAGCTTCCTATACATCTGGACCATGGAATCCTGTCATCTCATGTCTTTATATTTTCCCAAATACCTGAAAACTATATCCAAACAAAGTTTCACGAAGATAACAGTATCCTTCAAAAAGTAGTAGCAATACATGGACTATTCCAGGATAAAAAGAAATTTGTCATAAAAAGACACAGTTATTGGGGGGGTGGGGTGGAAGGATGCCTTTAATCCCAGCATTCAGGAGGCAGAGGCAGGCGGATCTCTGTGAGTTCAAGAACAGCCAGGTCTACACAGAGAAACTGTGTGGAAGACACACACGCACACAAGATCATTAAATATATACTGCTAAGTGAAAGAATCCTCTCTGAAATACCTATATATTGTATGATCCCAATTACATAACATGAAGGAAAAGGCAAAACAATGATGATATAGCAGGAGTAAACACTAGAGACTACAACATAAAGATTAACAAACAAAAGAAGCCAGTAGGCAGAAACCCTTTCTTATCTGAGCTTCATCTAACAGAGTATGTGTAAAGAAAGGCCAGATATATAAAGAAAGGCAGATATTATGGAAATGTCCCCAAAATGGTCAGGCTCCTTGAGCCCTAAAGGCTTTTGAGGCTTTTACCCTCAGCTTATTAATGTACTCCTGTTCTCAGGAGTGTTTTCTCTTTGTTGATAATCTGTTATTTCTATTTCTAATTATCTATATGTCAAACAGTCCTTTGTACCACAAGAGCCTTGAATGGAGAACCCTCTGAACACAGGTCTACAACCCACCACAAAGCATGCTTTTCCTTTTCCATTTTTATCTCTTTTTCAGATACTGATCCATGGTATAAGCACATTTTCTTTCAAATGCTAAGTTTTCTCACTGCTTTTCTGAACTCCATATCTAAAATGGCTGACTTTCTCTCCACTACCTACCCTCCTCACAGCAAATGTTATAATTTTCAACTTATCTGCCCTGTTGTCTTTCTCACAAACTAATAAAATGGCCCTCGAACTTTTTTCAGAGTCCATTTCTGAATTATTTTATTGATGAAGCTAAGAATTTACAAAACAGAACTTTGGTTTCCTCAGTTACAGGATTCAAAATGATTAGTGGTTGCCAAAAGATCTGGAGAAAGTAAAAGAATGAAAAGATGAAACATGGATTTTTTTTACAGCAGTAAAATTACTGGACATGATACCAACACAGTAATGATATGGGAAACCAACTCAGAAGGAACAAACCAAGATAAAAGGGTAAGAAGAACAGCCTAACCCATAATGTTAATCTACATTAGAAATATGAAGTAATTTTTATATTGACTATACATTCTAGGTTTTTTCCTTTTTTTACTAGATATTTTCTTTATTTACATATCATGTGATTTTTCCTTTCCCAGTTTCCCCTCCAAAAATAAAAAAATAAAATAAAATAAAATAAAACATTCTAGGTTTTATAATATTTTTAGTTTGGATTTTTTTTTTTTTTTTTTTT
>NW_022196906.1:54104090-54111728 GCF_008632895.1 Mastomys coucha | reverse complement strand
TTTTCTGGGGTGTGTGTGTGTGTGTGTGTGTGTGTGTCTGTGTTTGTGTTTGTTTCAATACAGGGTTTCTCCGTGTAGCCTTGGCTGTCCTAGAACTTAATTCTGTAGACCAGGCTAGCCTCTAACTCAGAAATCTACCTGCCTCTTCTTCCCTTAAGGGTGTGCTCCACCACTCCCATCTTTATAGTGTATTCTAAATATATAAGCTTCAGAATTTGAAATTTTTCAACTTGTTTTATAAACATTTAAGGGTGAACAACCTTGTCACATGTTAGCATTAAAGGTAGATTTTTATCTGTAAACATTTCTGCACCTGACAAAATTTTAAATTGTTCAACAGTGACTGCCTAAACAAAGAACAAGTACTTGTTACTAATTCTTAGATTGCCAATAACCCCATTTCAGCAACAACTACAAACAGGATTTACATTGCTTAGCTAACACCATTTTATTAAGACCAAATCTTAATAAAATAAATAAACAAACAACTAAAAAGACCCTACTGTAGTGTCTGTCACCTCAGTGGCTATTGGAATAGTGAAGTGGTAACACAGCACTGGGCACCAGTCATTATTTCAAAACTATACAAGAAAAATTACTTATTAATTATGCTAAAAAAATTACTAATATATGTTACTATGACAAAGACATTAAAAGACTGGGGAGGGAGGCCACACCTTTAATCCCAGCACTTGGGAGATAGAGGTGGGAGGATCTCTAAGTTCCGAGACAACAAAAAACAACAACAAAACCCTAACCATCCACGCTTGCCCCATTTCCTTCTTAAATTCTTTCCTATTATAGCTTTCTCTAGAGAAAACATATCTTCTATTCTGATTTATTGTCTAGATTTTGCTACTGATATTAAGTCCATATATGTATATATATACTTATACAGATAAAAAGAAAAATAAAAGGTAAAAAAGATGCACCGTTTCAGTAATTTAAATCATGAGATACTACTATCAGTTGGCAAAAATTTTTAAATCTACAATACCTAGTGTTGAGGTAGATCAAGTCCAAGGAAATTCTCATAAGCTGTATTGGTAAAAGGAAAAACTAAAACCTCTCTGTCATCATCTAAGTTTTAATTTGTTCATCCTTTATAACCTATCTTCTCTTGTGACCAAGCAATTCTGCTCATACAAATTTCAAAAATATCTGCAAATATGCTATTATTAGATATAAGCATGCACACCATTCTATAATTTGTCTTATAAGAGCAGAAAATTAAAGTCAATTCAAATGATCATCAAAACTAGAATGGCTAATTGGCATATAATCTAATAGATAGATTTGCCATAATGAGATCTAATAAACTATGACTACAATAATCTGTAATTAATTTTGCAATTACTATGATGAAATCAATTTCTATCACATAGAATACACAGAGTTATTCAGCTCATATGTTTAAAAATAACGAGAACTGGCCGGGTGGTGGTGGCTCACGCCTTTAATCCCAACACTTGGGAGGCAGAGGCAGATAGATTTCTGAGTTCAAGGCCAGCCTGGTCTACAGAGTGAGTTCCAGGACAGCCAGGGCTACACAGAGAAACCCTGTCTCGAAAAAAACTATTTAATAAATAATAAATTAATAAATAAAGAAAATAAAGAAAACTACAGTATTTAAGAATATACTACTAGCATTTAAAATCATGAAGGATTGGGTCAAGAATTTTGCTCAGCAGCAGCAAAGTATCTGACTAGAAAGCAAGCACAGGATTTTAAGTTCATTCCTTCTCACCAAGAAAAAGAAAAAAGGAAGTAGTAAAACAAGGTTATATTTGTAATTTAGGACAAAAGCTGCTACAAAGGGACATATATTGACAAAGTAAAGATAAGAAAAGGATATTTTGATTTGCTGTACTATATAGTGACACATAAATACATCAAAGTGTTTAAACTGTGTATGTTTCTCATAGTCTCAAACATTCACATACATGTATGTGAATGGAAAAAAGTAATTGCACTTGACTACTAAGATAATTTGTGAGTGTGTATATACGTGTGTGTGTGCAAGTGCAGGTTTGTAGAGTGCATGCATGTGGACATCAAAAGTCAAATAACAAAAAACAAAATTAGTCCTACCCATCTCCCCCCAAACCCCCAACCCCTAGCCCCTAGTTTTTTTAAGACAGGTTTCACTGTGTAATCCTGGCTGTCCTGAAACCAAGCTGGTCTTCAACTCAGAGATCCCCCACCCTCTACCTTCTTAGTTCTGGGATTAAAGATATGGACCATCACTACTAGCTCCTACCCATCTTTTAAAAACTAAACAGATGCGCATATGAACTGACCTGTGTGACAGAAGACCTGAACTGGTTCAAGTCAGATGTGGGTCGAGTACCCTAATAAAGCAGCTCTCTGGAACTGATACCCACTGGCAAAGGGAAAATCAATTTTCTCCAACGAAATGTCACTGGGTACATCAACTCCAGGGCAGGCCCTATCCCAGGAGTAGTTAGCCAACATAAAATGAACTCAATTATGTTTCTGTGGAGTTTTTGTTTCATTTTGCTTTGTTTTGATTTTTTTTATTTGTTTTTGGTTTCAGGGTTGTTTTGTTTTGCTTGTTTTGGAGTTTTGTATTGTTGGTCTTTAATCTGTTTCTTTTGATTTCCATTCTTGGGATATGTTTCTTGTTCTGGGTTTTTGTTTGCCTGTTTGTTTTGAGAGAAAGAGCATAAAACTGGGTGCTAGGGAGTTGGGAAGGATGTGAGGTTATTTTCCAAGGGAAAAAACATAAGTAAAATATATTTTACAGCTGAGAATATTCCTATACATCTTTAATCTTAGCACTCAGGAGGCAAGGCAGGTGTATCTCTATGAATCTGAAGCCAGATTCATCTCCAGGACAGCCAGAGATAAATAGTGAGACCCTGTCTCAAAAAAAAAAAATAAAGTAAAATAATAAATAAAATAAAATATAATATATGGGGCTGGAGAGATAGCTCAGCAATTAAGAGCACTGACTGCTCTTCCAAAGGTCCTGAGTTCAAATCTCAGCAACCACATGGTGGCTCACAACCATCCTTAATGAGATCTGACGCCCTCTTCTGGTGTGTCTGAAGACAGCTACAGTGTACTTATTTATAATAATAAATAAATCTTTGGGCTGGAGCAAGCAGGGGCCAACAGGAGCAAGAAGAAGTCCTAAATGCAATTCCCAGCAACCACATGAAGGCTCACAACCATCTGTACAGCTACAGTGTACTCATATACATAAAATAAATAAATAAATCTTAAAATATATATATGGAGAAAATTGTAATTTAAAAAATTTAAAAAAAAAACTTTATAAACAGATTTCTTACTGACCTTAGGCTTGCCAATTAGGCCAGTAAGGTATTCTGCATGGCCAGAACACCACAAGAATTTACATGACTACACCTCTCAAGTGCTGGAATTACAAGTGCACATCATTTTCTTTATGTAGTTCTGGGAATCAAACTCAGATTGTTTGCATGGAAAGTACTTTCTTGACAGCTATCTCCCCAGTACCCCTACCTCACTATAGTTTATTAAGGTAATATAACTAAGTCAGAAACTTAGTATACAATTTTGGTTTGGTTGGTCGGTTGGTTTTGGTGTGGGGGGGTGTTGTTGTTTGTTTTGTGGGGTTTTTTTGTTAGGTTTGGTTTGGTTTGGTTTTTTTTTGGTTTTGAGACAAGTGTTTCTCTGTGTAACCCTGGCTATTCTAGAACTCACTCTGAAGACCAGGCTGTCCTCAAACTTAGAGATCAGTGAGGGCTGGGATTAAAGCTGCACACCATTACCAACCAACTTAGTATGCATTTTTTAAAAACTGATTCAATTTATAATTTTTCACATTATCCACAAATAAAGTCTGAAGGGTTCAGTTCCCTACTATCCAACACCTAGTCCATAGTATTAAGGTTTGAATTACTTGCATTCTAAGTTTCCCTTCCCTCTCCCTTTACAGTATGTTTGTTTTTTGTTTTCTTCCTCTTTTTTCCAAGACAGGGTTTCCCTGTGTAGCCCTGGCTGTCCTGGAACTCACTCTGTAGACCAGGCTGGCCTCGACTCAGAAATCCACCTGCCTCTGCCTCCCAAGTGCTGGGATTAAAGGCATGTGCCACCACTGCCCAGCTTACAGTAAATTTCTGTTCTCTCACTCCTTATACAGTGTGCATCTGAGAGGTCTTACTATACCATGTACTGACTGCTTCAACTTTATAATCCAAAAGATTTAAGACAGAATGGGGCATTAAAATTAAAGAAAAGAATTCATGTACTTTACATGTAGAGGCAGAGACTAGTGATCTCTCTGGGTTCAAGACCAACCTGGTCTACAGAATGAGCTCCAGGACAGCAAGGGCTATGTAGAAATACCCTGTGTGAAGAAAAGAAGAGAAAAGAAAGAAAAAAGAAAAGAAGAAAAAAGATAATCTTTATGTGCCAATAAGAAATGGTCTCCAGAAAACACACTAAATGAAACTTTTTTTAAATCAAGTACAAAGCAACACATACAGTATGTTAATTTGGGTGTATAAATGGAGAATTTGAAAAAAAAAATACTACATAAATGAGATTCCCAAATTTATCTTAGTATGATTTCTCCCTTTGTACTTTGCAACTATTTTGCATATTCAAACAATAGAATTAAATCAATTAGGAGAAATTAATCCTAAAATAAAAACTAGACACTAATACATATCAAACTGGCACCAATCGCACCAAGAAAATAAATAGTACTATCGCCAGGTGGTGGTGGAGTACGCCTTTAATCCCAGCACTTGGGAGGCAGAGGCAGGCGGATTTCTGAGTTCCAGGCCAGCCTGGTCTACAGAGTGAGTTCCAGGACAGCCAAGGCTACACAGAGAAACCCTGTCTCGAAAAAACAAAAATAAAATAAAATAAAATAAAATAAAATAAAATAAAATAAATAGTACTGTCCAATTGGTACCAATCGCACCAAGAAAATAAATAGTACTGTGTACTCCAAACAATAAATATATCCTTATTAAAATACACTGACAAAAAAAAATTTAAACTTTAATGAGTACTTTATTTTGAAACTACAAAGAATAGACAATTGTTAAAGCATTAAAGAACACTGTTAAAGTTTAATTCCCATAAGTTAGCATACTTAATAATAGGAGTTAAAAGAAAAAAAACAAAGTCATAACAAATACCACCTTAAACCCTGTCAAACTTGGATTTCTAATAGTGGGACACCTAACACCATGTACCTCTATTCCAGCCTGTCCAACCTCTTAACACTGCAATGTCATACTGCCATCTACAAAGCTCATGCTTGAGAACATTTCAGTGGAGTCATCAGAAGAAAAAAAGCTTCAAAATATATTAAGTTTACAATTTTCAGTCGGACTGAAGTCATAGCTATCCTCATACATGTGGTCTGTAGCCTAGATGATATACACATATCATAAATTATATATTCCATTACCTATAAAAGATTTTGCCAAAAAAATCAGCACATTAAGCAAGCCTTAAAAACATAGCCTCCAATTCAAAAATAGAGACCAGAAAAGAAGAGATTATACAATCACACCAAGAAACAATTAGATAACTCTAGAAAACAAACTATTCTTCAAAATAATCTGCTCTTTTCAAGCAATTTCAGTTTCTTATGAGAAAGAACTATTCTCAAGCATAAGAGAGAAATGAAATGCAAAAGAAAATGTGAATACTAATTTGAAATCTTATTTTAAGGAATAACTGGAAAATTTAAAATACAGACTGAAAATTAATTTTTGTTCTGGAAATTTCAGCAAGATGGCTTGGTGAGAAAAGTTACTTCCACATGCACATCATGGAACACAAACACAGTAAATTAACTTCTGGAGAAGGTATTGGCAATGGTAAAACTATTAGTAATATAAAAAATACCTATTTTTTAACAAATATTTTCTGAGCCAGTGAAATGGCTCAGTAGATAAAGATGTCTGGAACCAAGGAAGGATTCATGAGTTCCATTCCCAAGACCCACATGGTAGAAGAAAATCAACTCCCACAAGCTTCCTCTGACCTTCACATGTACACATATACAAAAATAAGTATTTTTAAATATTTTTCAAAGTATTTTGAAGCATATTTGTCATGATATTTGTCATTTACTTTCTAGAAGTTTAGCAGCTAGGTGGTGGTGGTACACACCTCTAATCCCAGCACTCGGGAAGCAGAGGCAAGGGGATCTCATAGCTGACTACAAGGCCAGCCTGAGTTCCAGGATGGCTATGGTTACATAGAGAAACCCAGTCTTCAGAAAAAAGAAAAGAAAAGAAAAGAAACCCTGTTAGCAGAAGGAGAGGAGGAGAAGAGGAACAACAGCAACAATAACAACAGCAAGTAGTAGTAGTTGTTCACCAAAATATGCACACACACAAAGAACAATCCAGTAATCACAATATCACAATGCTATGGAAGCAAATAATGCTAACTCTGAATGTAAACTGCAACTATGTTCAACCTTTTAATTCTCTCTTTATAACTTTTCAATGTAAATAGCTTTTATAATTAAAAGAAGGGGTTGAACTAAAAGAAAATAAAGTTGCAAACATTGTTTGGAAAAAATGATTTAAAAATCACTTATGAAGATGTCTACAGTCTCCTGGTGAACTACCTTACATAAAAGAGAGAGAGAGAGAGATTATTCAGCCCACTATCAGATGATCGATAAAAGTAAGCAGATTTCAAACAAATACTTAACACACTACAAGCAGCAATAGTACTAAAATCTGTCAATGATTTAAGGAATGTCTGCCATTGCCAAACTGAACACATCCTGTAATGATAACCTCACCCAAAATACATTCTAATATCCATTAACCCTACATACTGAGATAACAAAAAAAGTCCCTGGTTTTACCAGGAATCTCACTTCATAGTAGCCCTGGCTAGCCTGGAACAAACTGTGTAGACCAGGCTGACTTTAAACTTCTGCCAAGTGCTAGGATTAGAGATAAGTAGCACCATGCCCAGGAACACATTTCCTCTAAATATTTTGAACTATAAAATATGGCAATTGAAAGATAACATAGAAATTACTCTAGTATTTACTTCTGCTGACAAAAATAACAAAAAAGTCACTGTAATTAGCCACTTATCCTAACAAAATTCTTAAACATAACAAAGGATACTGAAGAAAGCTTCTATATACTCAACTCTAGCCAGACTCTGTGAATACCTGTAATCACAACTGCTACATCCCAGGAAGTTTGTAAACAGCCTTGCCAAAAGTTTATCAAGACCCCACCTATAGCCTAACAGTGGTGGCCCACACCTTTAATTCCAGCACTCAGGGAAGACAGCAGATGGATCTCTGTGAGTTCAAGGGCAGCCTAGTCTACAGAATGCGTTCCAGGACAGCCAGTACTACATAGAAAACCCTGTCTCAGAAAATCAAAACAAACAAACAAAAAGATCTCACCTCCAAAGACAGAAAAGCCTTAAAAACCTTGTGAGGAAAAAGTACTATCACCCTACAGGAGATAAACATACATCCTGAAGCTCTCATGTGCTCAGTAAGTGATATGACTGGAATTTGAATCCAAATCTTTTGAAAATCCAGGTTTAAGAGTCGACTCATACTCTTAGTTAGGGGGGTGGGGGGGGTAGGGCATGGGAGTGTTGAGCCTTTAAACCCAATGG
>NW_022196906.1:54095502-54104028 GCF_008632895.1 Mastomys coucha | reverse complement strand
AAAAAAAAAACAAAAAACAAAAAACAAAAAAACCCACCTATTCTCTCTATTTAATTAGACAAAATGGATTTAAAATTAACAGAGAGAAAAATCTAATTGAAGAGAAAGTATGTTTAAAAGAATACCTAAAGATTCAAAGAACTATATATACCTTATGGTTAAAAAAAACAAAAAAAGTAACAACTATTGCTAGTAGTAGTAGAAAAAGAAGCAATGTTTTCCAAAGTTAGCTACGACACAGGACTAGTCCTTTCCTCTCTCTGAGGAAAATTACACTCCAGTTGCCTCCTGGATGACCTCACTACTCCTGAATGACAATACACAGCAGCATAATTCATATTAAAACCCAAATGCCAAACACAATTCTGAAAGTATGTTTTATGTTTTACTGTACTTATTCTAAGCACGTTCACTATTACAATTAATGTTACTTTCACCAAATATACTTCAATTTATCTAATCTTTTATACCACTCTACTCCAACAAATCTTTCCAAATACAAACCTTTTATACAATAATTTTAGTATAATGTGATATTCTCTTGTCTGTTGCATAAAAATAAAGCAACTGTGTTTTTTGAATATAAGTTATATATGGTCTCTGTACAAATTCAAACTCCTACCTACCATGCCTATTTAAAGATACACTCAAAAGCTGGGTATGGTAGAATACACCTGTAATCCCAGTACTCAGAAGCCAGAAGCAAGTGGACCTCATCTCAAAAACAAACAAGCAAACAAAAAATTTAATTCCAGTGTTTAGGAGGCAAGGTCAGGCAGATCTCAGAGTTCAAGACCAGCTTGGTCTACAAATCTAGTTTCAGGAAAGCCAGAGCCACAGAGAAACCCAGTCTTGGAAAAAAACAAATGAATAAATAAATAAACTAAAAAAAGAGAGAAACCTATATGTTAAGGAGCTATTATGTTTAAAATTAAATTCTCTATGAAATGGATTAGGATTAGAAGGCATAAGGTAGCTTGGGGAATTCTAGCAATATTCTGTTTTAAGAATTCTAGCAATATTCTGTTTTAAGAACTGGTTACATAAATAAGTTACACTTGATGAAAACTCACTGAGCTGTACATTTATTATCTATGTACTTTTTGTACACAGATAGATGGTAGTCAATTTATAACAGTTGAACTTTCTCATGGTACAAAAGCAGTACTGTGTCACTAACCTATGATATTACCAGGTTTAGTTGTGTTAAAAATACTTTGAACTTACAATGCTTTATTAGAATAATTTCATGGGAAATTTAAAGTATGCAAGTAAATGCAGCCCTATAATTCTAGCACTAGAGAGACTAAAACAAGAGGATTGCTATGATTTTTGACGATAGCTTGCACTACTCATTAACCCTGTCTCAAAATGAATACATACATACATACATATACACACACATATACATGCATCCATGCATACAAGAAAATAGGTTAGTAAGATGGGCTCATTTGCTGCCAAGCCTGATGACCTAAGTTCTAACCCCTGAAATCTACACAGTGGAAGAAAAGAACTGACTCCTTTAAGTTGTCCCCTGACCTACACAAGGCCCATGTGTGCCCACAGGTATACATACACACAATAAATAAATAGAACCTACAATCTAAATACCCGTATTATTATATAGCATTCATACTATACTCTTTACCAAAAAAAGTAAAACCTAGAAAGGAAAATAGACAAGTAATTCCACAGAGGACTGTCACAGACAAAAACGCATACACTTTAATCCAGAAAGAGTTAAAAGAAAGCTTCTGGGTCTGGAGAGATGGCTCAGTGGTTAAGAGCACTGACTGTTCTTCAGAAGGTCCTGAGTTCAAATCCCAGCAACCACATACTGGCTCACAACCATTCGTAATGAAATCTGATACCTTCTTCTGGAGTGTCTGAAGACTCACATATAATAAATCTTTTAAAAAAAAGAGAAAGAAAGAAAGAGAGAGAGAGAGAGAGAGAGAAAGAGAGAGAAAGAGAAAGAGAAAGAGAAAGAGAAAGAAAGAGTGAAAGAGAGAAGAGAAAAAGAGAGAAAGAGAAAAAGCTTCCTGGGAAAAGATATACCTGTACTCAATCCTCGAGGTCAGACAGAAATTAGCCAAGCAAGGAAAAAGTTGAAAAGAAACAGAGCATGAAGACAAGGAAACTAAATTCAGTAAAAATGCATTAAAGAATTCAAGAGAGACAACAAAGGAAGAAAAGCTCAGAGGCTGAGGTAGGACAGATCCATATTTAAGGATAGCCTAGGGTACATCTCAAAAACAAAAATCCCAGCACACAGGAGGCAAAGGCAGACAGATCTCTGTGACTTCAAGGCCACCCTGGTATACACAGAAAATTATAGGACAGCCAGGACTTCACAGAAATACCCTGTCTCAAACAAACAAAGCTAGAGAGAATGTAAGTTATGACACCCCATGGAACAGCTCAAACTCTATCCTGAAAGTAACAAGAAAGCACTTCAGACCTTTCAAGTTTAAGGACAATTAAATGTGCATTGGTATTATCCATGTCAATGATGTTGCCTTCAAGGCTTACAATCCCATTTTATAGGAACTAGCCTGCATACTACTCTATACTTTGAACCATGATTCTACCCTATGCACACATGTACAAATATTACATAACCAATACTGAATGGCCAGGAATAGTCATTCCATCTTGTAGCAGATATTGGGAAGAGGAGAGGAGAGACTGAAATCAAAAAATTCTAGATGGCAAAACACTTTGCTCAAGATCTGAAGAGTAAAAGATAGCAAGACAGAATGCAAGGTGTTGGCATGGTAATAACATGGTAGTTACAAAAGACAGAAATAGGGAATAAGTGGAAGCTATAAAACAGAAGATAAAAAGATTATGCAAAAACTAATAATAATGCAACAACTAAAGTAAAATCTAGGCCTTGAGTGTGACTCAGTAACAGACTGATTAGCATACACAAATCCTAGGTCCTATTCACAGCACTGTCATAAATTAAAGTGAAATGTCTTCTCCTGCTTCAAACTTAATAGGTCCTTTTCTTATGTCAACTTATTTCATTTTTCCTGGGTTCCCTCTTGCATGTGCATGTTTGTTTTTCAGAAGCACTCCTTAACTACTTAAGATAACCTGAGTCTCTTCCTTGCAACTGAAAGAGCCTAAGAATATTTTAGAACACTTATTTTAGCAGTAGTGAAAAGCATATACAAGAAAGTATGGCAAAACCAACTGTAGAAGGCAGAAAAGAAGACCACTTGGGAAGCATCACTGAAGCCTAAAAGGCATTTGAGTTCATTTAAAATAAAGAGAATACAGGAGAAAAGGAACAAGAAAGATGAAAATATATGTTATGATAAAGAAGGTGCAAGACATAATGACAAACTGAATACTGGTAGTAAGACAGAGTAAAGGATGGTTTTCATGGGTTCCTGAAAACTTCATGAGAACAGAAGGGTGCCATTACCCTTCATCGAGATAAGAAATCAAAACCAACTGAGTAGCAGTTTCTGTCTGCTCTGTTCCCTAGTTTTGTGGGGAAGAGAGACAGAGAAGGTTCTATATTTTTGGATTGGAGTACTTACGAAATATGACACCATGCAGTCTATTACCAAGTGGTTTACAGAGATGTAAAGCAAAAAGACAAGAGTTCTAAACAGCCTCTGTAGACACAAGAATCAATATATAAAATTAATGTGCTTCTGTTGGTCAGGGAATGTGTTTTGTTGTTTTTTTGAGACAGAGTCTTTCTACATAGCCAGGTTGGCCTTGATTATCCTCCTGCCTCAGCCTCCCAAGCATGTAATTACAGGTCTTTAATACCATGCTTGACTCAAGTTGATGTATTTTTAAAATATCTGAAAAGTCTGACTGTTTTCTTTAAACTGTTATATACCTAAGAAATTCAATCATTCAAATTTAAAAAATGTTACAATTCTTGGACAACCTTATTCTCAAACTTTCTGCACTTCTTTCAAAAATATTAAAGATTGAACAAGCATCTACATAATTGTAAATGATTTAAAAAGATGGAGGCTTATGTTACTAATTTCCACCATAGTTATATTTCTTTTAAAACTTATAAATTTAGCTGACCATACACATTTACAGTTCCAGCTACCTAAATTAGGTATCTGAATCAAGAAGATCAACTGAACCCAGGAGTTCAAAACACACCAATAGCCATGTACAATATATCAAGATCATCATCGAATTAAAAAACAAAGAAAAACAAAAACAATGAATTTATACCACCTCCTCAAAAATTATATACCACTAAATTAACTAAGTAAAAAAATTATTTAAAAGCCATTAGCCTTCTGTGGTAGCACCTATAATATAATACTATGCTCAAGACTTTGAGACCAGACAAAGCTAAATTGAGAATTCTAGGACAACCAGTCTAAATGAGAAAACACTATCTCAAAAAATAATAATCAGACTTGAGACATAGCTCAATTGATAAAGTGTCCGCCTAGCACACACAAAGTCATGGGTTCAATTTCTAGCACTCCATTAAAGAAACATGGTAGCACATTCATACAATCCCAGCATTCCAGAGGTAAAGTTAAGGAGGTCAAGCTGAGCCTGGGCTACATAGTGAGTTTTGAGGTCAGCCTGAGGGACATGAGACCCTGTCTCATTTGTAGCATTACAAAAAGTAATGCTAGTGGGGCTAGAGAGATTGTTCAGAGGTTAAGATCTCAACCTGCTCTTGTAGAGAACCCTACTAAGGTTCCCAGAAGCTATGCCTCTAACTCTAGCTCAGGGAATTTGGACATGCTCTTCTGGCCTCCACAAAGGATGCACTCAAATGCGCATAAGCACACACAGATACTCTAACAAGCAAATCTTTAAAACAGTAATACAAGTGGTAAAAACAACACATTAGATTGTGTTTTTTCACTACTAATAACTTTTTGTTTTGGCTTAGTTTTTGGTTTTTCGAGACAGTTTCTCTGTGTAGCCCTGGCTGTCCTGGAACTCACTCTGTAGACCAGGTTGGCCTCGAACTCAGAAATCCGCCTGCCTCTGCCTCCCAAGTGCTGGAATTAAAGGCATGCGCCACCACTGCTCAGCTAATAATTAATTTTTGAAAAGAACTTAATCTAGGTATTTATGTGCTTTAAATATTGAGTTTCTGTCTGAAATCTTTTCCTTCTAAGTATACGTTTGCCTCCAAAATTTACTACTGACACAGAATGTTATGAATTTCTGCCACAAATTCACTACCTAACAGCCATTTATTTAACATGTCACAACTAAAAATTAAAATCTTCATCATATGGATCTTCACATAAGGGAAAAGATTGGCATATCTACAATTTTGTCCTCTCTATACCCTTTTCATCAAATCACCAAGACTTGTCAACTACAAACATCCAAATTCAGAACCATGGTATCACCCTTCTAATATATTTCTGGCTTTAGCTTTATTCTACTTTTAATCTCCTATAAAGTGACTCTTAAAGATGCACATCTGAACATTTTGGTCCCTCTCTTCAAATCCTTTAATAATTTATCTGATAAATAACTACCATCAAAACTACTCACACAGTTCTAGCTCAAGAGAGTTCATGAGAAGTTTACTTTAGATACACTTCTTTGTATAGGTTCCATACAAAAATAATTAACAGAATTTTTTCAAAACATGAAAATCATTTATATATATAATGTCTGATACATTTAGAATAAAAACTTGCAGTAATTTTTAGAAAAAGGACTAAAAATAAATCCACTATCAAAATGGAATACTACCCAACCAGTAAACGAGACTCTTCCATAAATACTACTGCTGAATGCTAGGACTTAGCAGTATTATGTGAAAATGGAATCAATTATATATAGTTTGTGTGTCTTTAAAGTGTAAGCAGATATAAGCTTATAAATGCTAGAAATATCATGTTATACCAGTTATGGAAGCTGAAAAATAGAAAATGAATGGCTGGAGATTGGAAAAAGAGAAACTTTTTTTACTACACTTTTCTGACCGTTTTGACTTCTAAACTGTGTCTCATTAATACCTATAATATAAATTAGTTTTTCTCCCTGTATTACACACAGACACAAAAAAAACAAAAGAAAAAACTTAAGTACTAACTACAAAAACATTATCTCCCCATCCATACATAAACATTGAAATTATACACTTAACACTTAACATTACATTTCCCTCTTGACATCTCAGGAGTATAACTTCAACAAACACTTTATTCAATATTTTACTACTACTAAGAAAGCTGTTAATAATAACTTCAATACTGAATGACATTTATACTTGGTCCTTGGAGAATACAGCAGCACTGGGTGGTAAAAAAATACTAAAAACATTAGTCTTCAGGGATTAAGAACAGCTATACATCCTGTTTTTCGAACAAGTTCAAAAACAGTAAACCCAAAACTCCTCTAGTTAAAAACCTATGTATCTGTATGAACCTACAAAGTGTTGAGACAAATACTATATGAAGAGTTACTTATCTTCATTGGTGTAATCCAACTTTAATCCTTACAGAAGCCCCAGAAGTGTCAAGATTTAGACTGGTTTTTTCATTCTACTGAAAAGACAAGATGAGGAGCAAGCAGCTTGCCCTTGTAACAGCACAGGTACCCTCCCTCTCTGGGCTTCCACACTCTGCTCTCTTTCCCTTTCAGAATCTAGCCCTGAGGCTCCAAACACAGGTATCAGTCTGACTCCTTAAAATCCAATGGAGTGAGTACACTGGACTAAGTAAATAACCCCTTCAAGTTCTCCTGGAAATTTCTTTTCAACCAAAGATCCCGATTGGGTAGAAAGCAGGTAAGAAGGTTTGCTTAAGAAGTCTTCTAGAGAAACTACATCGGGGCAAAGGGGTGATCCAGCACCCTGCTGGTGATTTGAAGGGCTGACCGGAGACCTACTAGGTAAGAAGAGCATCATGACATTGGGGCTATCTGAAAGCTTGTATGGGTAGGAAGGAAACCTAGCAAACCCGACTGGAAGTAAGCTGCGTGAGGGTCCCTAGGAAAGCTCGGGTAGCGATGATTCGCAGGAGATCCAAAGATCTGGGACATTGCAATGGATTAGGAAAAGCAGTAGTGGCCTTGGTTCCCGGACTAGGATCCGCTCCGACATAACGGTGTCTAGAGGCTCCAGTCAGAGTCCTAAGAGAGTCTAAAGGGGTTCTAGCAGAAGGTGGAAGGGGGCCAGTGATAGGACCGCTGCGGCCGCTGGTGGACAGAATGGTGTCTGGTCAATGAAATGGTATGAGAGAGTCGAGTCTGGGGTTGGAATCCCGGCCGGACTCCGACGTTCGCTAGGCTTTAGGGGCAGAGCTGCTGGCGGGGCGTCTCCGCCAGGGCGGGGCGGGGCAGCCCTCCGGGAGCCAAAGAGCCGAGCGGGAGACGTGGGCCGGGCCAGGCCAGGCGGCAGGGCCGCTGGGTGCTGGGGCGGGTCTTACCTCTGGCTGCGCCGCGGTGGCCACCACAGCCCCTTCCTCTTCGGCGGTAGCCGCTTCCCCCCACTCGGTTTCCAGGGTCAGAAGGAGAAAGCATAGGCCGTGGCCGCCGGGGGTAGGATGGTTCCGCGAGGGTGGGCCCAGCCGCCTCAGGGTCCGAGAGAGCGGCGGCCGCGCATCCCCCGCCCTGTCAGAGAGACTCCGCCCGGCCTGGGCAGGCACATCCCCCGCCGCACCCCGCCCAGAGAGCACGCGTTGGAAGCTAAACCGCGGTCTCTGCTTTTGCCGGTGGGAGCGGTATCTCCGCCGCAGTCCCTCCCGGTCCTGCCAGGACTTTCCGACAGCCACCGCCAACTGCCTCCGCGTCCCCAGTCCGCTTGGGCCTGCGCGCCCCCGACCCCGCTCACGCGGCCCCGCCCCGCGCGACTCGCCAGCCCCCAGCCGAGCAGGCGCGCGCGCACTTACCTCCCACGCCCCCTGCTGCCAAGCCCGGGACAGCCCCGCCCGGCCCCGCCTCCGCACGTGACGCCGCTGGGGCGAGCGCTTGCGCGGGCACGCCCATTTTTCCCTCCACCCTCCGAATGGCCCCGCCTCCCCAGTCCTTCTTCACTTTACGGCAGTACTGAGAACTCTGTGTAATGGCTAGGTTAAAAACGTCGTAAGGTTGGAGAGGCAAACTCTAGGTTTACGACCTTAGGTCTCACTTTCCGGCCTGTACAGAGATCCTTGAAGGCTGGTTGGCTTGGTGAGGCCTGAGGAATAGGTAAGGAGTCTCCTCCCTACTTGGGTTTGTCTCAGTTTGTGGAAGCAAGTGGATCGCTTTGCGGTCCACGCAGACTCTAGCGTGTCCGAGACCCTTCCTCTTTCTGCAGCTGGATTCTCAGCGCCGCCCCTTTTCCACACACGCACGCTCCTCCCTCCACTTGTTCCCGCCCCCGTGTCCAAGTATTTCTTTTCCATTCATTCCACAGACTTTTCACTGAGTTGCTTCTATGCTGTAAAACCCAGAATATTAGAAGAAAATGAAAAAATATCCGCTTTTCGAAGCGCTGTGATGTAGGAAACAAAGAATCCGCAATGATAACACAGTAAGATAACACGGGATGATCTGAACACAAAC
>NW_022196906.1:54078041-54095492 GCF_008632895.1 Mastomys coucha | reverse complement strand
TTGACTGCAGAAGAGGACTTTACCCAAATGACTTTCAAGCCTGTGGAGAATTTGTGTTAAAACTCTGGTGAGCTGTAACTGGTCAGAAAGAAAATGGGAGGAGAGAATGGCTAGTACAAAAGCATGTGACAGCGACCTAAGAGTAAAAAGCCAAGAGGATTGACATATACCTAGTAAAAACCGCACAGGTAGACTTCCGTTTGAAACAACCAGACTATGTGGCAAGTGAGTTTAAAGCCAACCTGGAGTACATAACAAAATCTTGATTACAAGGCGGGAAAAAACCTTAACTTATAACGAGTGAAAGAAATGAAGAACCAGATGCAGGTGCAAAGACCTGGTTTTAAAGATGACTGATTGCCTGGGTTGGCTGGCCTATTAGCTCCTGAAAGAATAAGGCAGCTAGATCACCAAATAGAAAGCCAGTCTAAGACAATTTGAAAAAAAAAAAAAAAAGGCAGAGGTGGTGGTACACACCTTTAATTTATACATTTGGGAGCAGAGGCAAGCCAACCTGGTCTGCGTAGAGAGTTTCAAGCTAGCAGGGGATACATAGTGAAACCCTGCCTCAAAGAATAAAAAGTTTAGCTCAGTGAGTAGAACAAGCACTATCTTCTGGGCTCTGGGTCGGTCCTGACTTGGGGAGGTGTGGGCGTGAGGGGTGAAAGGGTGAGTCATGGAACCTGAAAGTTATTGACAGAAGGGTGAAGAGGGGTAGAGAAGAGAGAACAGCAGGTAGACAGGTAGAGCCTGTCTTGTCCATTAGAATCACCTGGGATGCTTTTTTTTTTTTTTTAAGTAAAACTAATATTGACCCCTCCAATAAACTGTAGCTCACTAGGTGACTAAAGTTAAGGGTAGAGTCCATCAAACTACACAGGAGTGATGAATGGTGGGAACAGACAAGAAACTGAGGGAGTTAATTTCGAAACCTCTGCCGAAACCTTGGAATCCTTTGACAACAAAGAATCGAAGATAAAATGAACAACTTGAGCAAAATATTGAAAGAATTAAATAATGGGAACTGAGAGAAGGGAAGCCACTCCTGCCTTTCCAGTCAAGACAGTTCCATGTGCGTGGGAGAGGAAGGAGGGAGGGCATGTGGGCAGGAAGTTTGCAGCTAGTGCTTTGCGCATGCTAGGCAGTGCTCTGCCACTGAACTCTATCCCCAGCTTCTTTCGGGTTTTGCTCTTGCTTGGAGTTTTTGCAACAGGGACTCCAGGCAGACTTAACCTTTCAGATCCTCTTTGCATCGGTTGCCACTTCTGCTTCCCATCCCCAATCCTAATCAAATCACCCCCATTAGGCCCCTTCCCCTTCCTGGTAACCCGGTTGTATAAGCTATATGTCCAGGCTCAGAGCTCAAAAACCATCTACATTTTTATTCCCTCCCCCAAAACAGAGAGGAGCCAACGATGAGATTCTGCGCCCAACATCTACTCACCCTAGACATACCTGTACACTCTACCTTGACAATTCAAAGTGGCTTGCTCATTTATTAATTTAAGAGCAAGATATAAAGATGTGTAAAACGCAGCCCTCTTACAGTCGCACAATATTGGGGGAAACAGGCTTTTAAACAAAGAGTAATTCACTTGACAGTCAGAAAAGAGTTGTATGAGGTAAAGCATAGCTGCTATATGTTAACTAGGGTTAATACAAAAAAACAAAAAAACCTGTCTGTCTGCCTCCAGATAAGAGTGTTGTCTGATAAGGCTAGAGCATAGTATGA
Organism: Mastomys coucha; assembly: GCF_008632895.1. NCBI lineage: Eukaryota > Metazoa > Chordata > Mammalia > Rodentia > Muridae > Mastomys > Mastomys coucha. The sequence goes on along the minus strand of NW_022196906.1, from coordinate 54,093,760 downwards.
AAGAAGGGTAGGCCGGGAGAGAGATGAAGATGATAAAATGTGAATATATTATGAGGAGCCTTAAAGTCCACGTTACAGGACTTAAATCATCAACTGTAAGCAACTTATAAATACAAATGACAAAAAGCTCTTAACCTCTTACAGCCTAGATGCCTTTGGAAGTTTGGTCTGTCAAGCTGATCTCAGAAAATTCACTTAAATGTATACAGTAAAATACATAAAAGTAAGAAACCAATGTTAAGTACTTAAACACCTTAAAATATGTAGCGTAGCAGCTGCAGATGTACTTCTTTGCACATTAAGTAGCATGTAGCAACAGGCCTAATTATATAATGTCAAAAGAGTAATGAATATAAATTATATTGAGATAACCTGTAACACCTGTAATATGATGTGAAGATACCAGATTTTTAATGACAAAGACTGTTAATACTGTAGTGATTGCCTACAATTATTGAAGAAAATGCTAAATTTGAGCCAGGATGAATTGTAAATAAAAGTACATGTTTTTCCTCAATCCAAGTTCTTAAAACCCTTTGAATTTTAATCATGCGCTGCTCTATGGATTTCCAGTTTCAAAATTTCACAGTGGTGAGGTAGAAATCAAATAACTAGCTAATAAACTGATTTTGAAAACGTGAATTGACCCTTGAGGCTCAATAGGGCATTGAATGTCTATACTCCTAGCACTTGAAAGGGTAAAGCTGGAGGATCCCAGAGAGCTTGAGACTGTACCTCCAGCGTGGATGGATCCCCAGTATGCATCAACTGCTAACTTAGGTGGACAAGAGGTAAGCCCAGCCTTTAGTATTACTAGTTATTTAGTATTTTTAGTATTTGTGTAAAGCAGAAACCTAACCACATGCTCAAAGATATTAATAACAGTTTGTTGATCAGATTGCATCTATACATGTGTGTATAGCTGTTGGACTTGAAGCCAGGACACCTGTTTCTCATCTACAGCCATACCACACTACACAAACCAGATCTCATCTGATTTCAGAAGCGAAGCAGGGTCAAACCTGGTTGTTACTAAGATGGGAGAACACTTTTCTTCTTGTCAATCCTTTCAACCCCTAAAATGAGTAAAACTCATTAACAAAAAGATCCTCGCCAGGTGGTGGTGGCGCATGCCTTTAATCCCAGCACTTGGGAGGCAGAGGCAGGTGGATTTCTGAGTTTGAGGCCAGTCTGGTCTACAGAGTGAGTTCCAGGACAGCCAGGGCTACACAGAGAAACCCTGTCTCAAAAAAAAAAAAAAAAATTCTCAAGGCCCAGATAATCATCTCCTTTAGACACAAGTGAGTGTACCAACTTACTGATCAAATCCAAGTTGGTACATGAATTATATGCTTATTGAGTATAGTTAAAACATGAATGTGGGGTTTCAGAACGACTAATCAGATGAGTAAAGTTCCTTAACTTCCAGAGCCAGGTTCTCTTCTCTGAGAAGCCATCTTCTTTAATATAACTTGCTTGTACTGACTTTCTATTCAACACAGACTGAAAACTCAAGCTCTGTAAAATGTGAGGTTCTGCTGTTCGTCCCTTTGTGAGGTGGGAGGATGGGAACAAGACTATCTTACATTAGAAATAACACGGAAAGTTAGTGAAGCTTTTTAAGAATTTGAATACTTACAGAAAATTTTCTGTAAGGCCCTTTCTCTAACTTCCAATTAAATGGCTACCTCTTCCATAATTATCTGTTATAAAGGTACTATATCATACTTTGGACACTGAGAAACCCTCAGTTGTCTCAATTATAGCTATTATCTTGAGAATCTGTATTATAGGTTCAAAGATCTTAGTCCTACCTTCTCTGGTGGCCAATGAATACAACTCTCTCAGAGTGGTCTGATGAACTTGGTTCCTATAAAACAGAGGCCTGGGGATTTCTACCCTTAACTCCTTTTCTCTCAAGTGTTTTTGTAACAACTTTTAAGTTTACATTAACAAATAAAGAACTCAAAGTAGCTAGGCCTACTTAATATATGATTCAACCTTGGTCCAATACTGTAAGTGGCTGGTTGGTGGGGATTGTCTGGTTTGTTGTTGTTGTTTGTTTGTTTGTTTGTTCATTTGTTTTGGTTTTTTATTGTTTTTTCCCCGATGGTTGGTTGTGTTTGTTTTTAAGGCAGAGTTTTGTTTGTATCCCAGACTGGTCTTGAATTCACTATATAGCTGAAGCTGACCTTGAATTCCTGATCCTCTTGCCTGTACCTCCCAAGCATCAACATTTAAAGACAAATTGCTAAGGCAGAAAGTTCTATATATATCGTGACTAGATCCCATTAGAGTCCATATTTCCTTATTTCAACACAAAAACATGAATTCTATTATTCATTAGCTACTTACTAAGGCCCTACTATCTGCTGTGTAACTCTAGTAATTAGTTACCTCTTTACTGCCAGGCTTTGAATTTTACAGAAAAATAACATTAAAAGATGTCCCAGGGGGCTGGAGAGATGACTCAGCAGTTAAGAGCACTGACTGCTCTTCCAGAGGTCCTGGGTTCAATTCCCAGCAACCATAAGGTAGCTCACAACCATCTGTAATGAGATCTGATGCCCTCTTCTGGTCTGTCTTAAGACAGTGACAGTGTATATAGTGTACTCATATATATAAAATAAATAAATAAAATCTTTAAAAAAAAATGTCCCAGGCATGGTGGTGCACACCTTTAATCTCTATAGATTCAAGGTCAGCCTAGTTACCTCATAAGTCTTAAGGCAACAAGGAATATGTGGAGAAACCCTATTTCAAAGAAAAAGTTGAAGATCGTCTTAAACTACTTCACAAATTCAAGGCCAGTCTGAGCTTCATGAGATCCTGACCTCCCAACAAAGGATTTAATAGTACTTTATACATACTAAGTTTATATTACAGGCAAGGAAGAGCATGACAATCATAAACTGTACTCTTGAAGTCAAAATGCTAAATGGTGAATAAAATTCCTTTTATGATTCATAGCATATTGTGTGTGTGTGTGTGTGTGTGTGTGTGTGTGTGTGTGTGTGTGCGCGCGCCACACGCGCGAGTGCGTGCATGTTTAGAATTGAATTTAGTGTCCTGTGCGTGCTTTGAAAATGCTTGACCATATCCCAGCCTTTTGTTTTTGTCTTGTTTTGTCTTGAAACAGTTTCCTAAATTGCCTACCTACACTGACCTCAGATTTGAGGCATGGGCACTATGCTCAGCTACAAATATTCTCTTATTTACGTTGATGTACCTTTCTCTAGGAGAAATTCTTCAGTGTAGAACTGCTGGTCTTAAGGATGTATATACTTGGGCTGGTGAGTTGGTTCAGCGGGTAAGAGCACTGTCTGCTCTTCCGAAGGTCGTGAGTTCAAACCCCAGCAACCACATGGTGGCTCACAACCATCTGTAATGAGATCTGATGCCCTCTTCTGGTGTGTCAGCTGCAGTGTACTCATTATAGAATAATAAATACATCTTTTAAAAAAAAAAAAAGGACACATTCTTTAAAAAAAAAAAAAGGATGTATATACTTTAAAAGTTTAATAGGTACTGCTTACAGGCCTTTTCCAAAAGAATTCTAATCCCTCCAGCAGTGCAGTTTCCTTATACAATTCCCCTATATTAGAGATCATTAGTAGTATGTATGTTTCTCCCTATAGGGTAAACTATCACCCCAACTAGAAAAAAAATTAGATGTATTTTTTTGTTTTATGTATGTGTTTTGCCTGCATGTCTGTGTACCATATGCATGCAGTGCCCTCAGAGGCAAGCAGAGTATCAGATCCCCTGGAACTGGAGTTCCAGAGGATTATAAGCTGCCTTGTGGGTACTGGGTATCAAACCCAGGTCCTCTAGAAGAGCAGTTAGTCCTCTTAACTGCTGAGGCATCCCTCCTGGCCCTGTGTTTTAACCCCATTCTCTTCAATGATGAAAATGAGAACGCTTATTGGCATTTTCTTCATTTTATTTTTTCTCTATTGTATCTTTATAACTTAGATCTGTTTTGTTAATTATTTTTTCCAAGACAGGATTTCTCTGGGTAAGTCCTAGAACTCACTCTGTAGACCAGGCTGGCCTCGAACTCAGAAATCCGCCTGCCTCTGCCTCCCAAGTACTGGGATTAAAGGCATGCGCCACCACCTCCTGGCTAATTTTTTTATTTTTGAGAACTATTTTCTTATAAACATTATAGATGCATAATATATATATATAGATAGATAGATAGATAGATAGATAGATAGATAGCAAATATATGTCTTTATTACTTGACATTAAAGATTTGTTTATGCTATGTTTTTATGTCTGTCTTACAATTTTGCAGCTATTTCTGTCATTTTGCTTTATAGTCTTGGGTTTATGTACTTGTTTTACTTACATGGAAGGCCTCTTCTACCAGAATAAAAATTTAGTGTTGTGTTAGTTTGAATGAGAATGGCATCCAGAGACTCAATATTTGAATACTTGGTCCTCTGTTGCGGAGACTGCTTGAGAAGGGTTAGGAAATGTGGCCTTGCTGGAGGAGGTATGGCACTGGGTGTGGACTTTGAGGTTTAAAGAGATCATGTCATTCCCGGTTAGCTCTCTCTCTTTGTGGTTGTATCTCAAATAGCTCTCAGCATCTGCTCAGCACCATGCTTCCTTCCTTGTTGCCATGTTCCCTGACATGATGGTCATGGAACATGACAACATGACATGGAAGTCATAGTTAACCCTCTTAAACTATACCCTAAATAAATTCTTCCATAAGTTCACTAGTCATGCCATCTTATCACAACAGTAAGAAGGTGACTAAGATAAGTAATATTTTTAGAACTTAATATTTAACTTTAGGTTTTTGCCAGTTGAAATTTTACTTACTTTTTTTTTGGGGGGGGAGGGCTAATGAAGTAAGTCACCATGAACCTAGACTAGAGTTGAACTCATGATCCTCCTGCTTGCGCATCCTCAGTGCTAGAATTATAGGCATGTGCTACCACACCCAGCAGCTGCAGAACTTATTTTTAATCATTTGAAGTCCAGTTTTATCTTCTTTGTCACCCTTACAGACCCATTTACATTCTCAAGCTGATTAAGAATGGCATCTTGGGCTGGAGAGATGGCTCAGTAAAGCATCTGCCACAGAAACACAAATACTTGAGTTCAAATCCTTAACACCAATGTACAACAGCAGGCATGGTGGCAAACACTATACTTGGTAAAAAGTTAAAAGGATCTCTAGTTCTTGCTTGACAGCCAATCTAGCCAATTCAGGGAAATCTAGGTTCAGTGAGAGATCCATTCTCAAAAATAGGTGATAAGCCATTGAGGGTCAACCCAACGTTGACCTCTGCCCTCATATATACCACACACACAAAAAGGCGACTTACTGTATAATCTTACTGTCTTAAATGAAAAATTGTTCTTACATTAATTTTTAATATTCCAAGAAACCTGTAACTATATAAAATAGCTATATAAAATTAAAATTGCTAAACTGTCTAAGCTTGCCTTGAACTTTCTCTGCAATCAAGGCAGACCTTTAATTTACCTCTTGCCCCAGCCTCCAAGCCCCAGGGATTATAGGTCTATACCGTACCACCTGGCCTGACTGGCCCATGGTATTTTGGCCATTGATAGCTATTTCTAGTTATGAAATAGCAAATAGAAAGTGTTAGTATTAGAATACATTTCAAAAAGGATCATCTAGTCATTTTCCCTGGTCCAAAACATAACAAGGTGCAAGCAAGATGGCTCAGTAGATAAAAGCACTTGCCTCTAGTCCTCACTGAGTTTAATCCTCAAAAGTCTCAGTTGGTGGAAAGAAGAAACGAATTCCCAAAAGTTGTCTTCCTCTGACTTCTATCTGCATATCATGACATGCATAACCTCAAACATACACTAAATAATAATTTTAAATGCTTTTAAATAAGTTAAGAGTGAAGGCCCAGCATGGTTGAGCATGCCTTTAATCCTAGCACTTGAAAGACAGAGGCAGGCAGATCTCTGACATTGAGGCCAGCCTGGTCTACAGAGTAAGTTCCAGGATAGCAGGAGTATACAGAAAAACCCTGTTTCAAAACAAAACAAGAAAATTCCCTTTGTGATAGTTTTGTGTTTCTAAGAAATTTTCAGAATAGAACTCTCAATTTTAGTCAGGTAGAATATCCACTTATTAAATCTTTCCAATTTGTGAGGCATTAAAAATATATGACTCAGGGCTGGAGAGATGGCTCTGTGGTTAAGAGCACTGACTGCTCTTCCAGAAATCCTGAGTTCAATTCCCAGCAACCACTTGGTGACTCACAACCATCTATGGGGGGATCTGATGCCCTCTTCAGGCAGGTCGATATATATGCAGCAGGGCACTCATATTAAATAAATAAATAAATAAATATATGTATATATGTATATTTATATATATGTGACTCAATAAAATCTAATCTCTGTACTTGAGAGACTTATATAGAACTTGATGGTAATTTTTACATAACGCTTTATACAAATCTCCAATGCTTTAGGGTTCCATTAAAGTAACTGGGGGAAATGGAAACAAAAGTGAGGGGTTTTGTTTTTGTTTTTGTTTTTTGTTTTTTGGGGTTTTTTTTGAGGTTTTTTTGTTTTTTGGTTTTGTTTTGTTTTATTTTTGTGAAACAGGGTTTCTCTATGTAGACCTGTCTGGCCTGGAACTCACTCTGTAGAGATTCTCCTGACTGCTGGGATTTAAGGTGTGCAACCCATCTAGGCCTGATCTTCTAATACTAATAAACATCAAATTATTTTCAAATGTTATTTTTGAACTATCTCCCCATCCTCTGGATGTAAAGAATTTTGGTGACATAGTAGATATCTATTACAACCTTATGCCTTAATCTTTATCTTACCGATATTTCTTCATTTTACAGTGACATATACCCTAGGAAAAAATTGTACAATAATAGTCTCACTTTACAGATGAGGAAATTATGACTTAATGAAAATAGTTTATTTGTTTTACACAACTGATACATAACAGAACCAAATCTATAAATATTTAGGTTGAAAGTTTAGAGTTCTTTTCTTGGCCAGAGTGGTTTGGCCTAAGCCTAGTTTAGTTCTGTTTTCATTAGAATTCAGGGTGTTTAACTATCATGGTCATACTCTATGAAATCAAATCAAACTTTGGTCTGTATACTTGATTTTTTTAAATTTGTGTCTATGTAGGTCTGTGTATGTCTGCATGTGTCTGTGTGTGTGTGTGTGTGTGCACGCGCGCATGCTCTCAGAGATATGAGCATCAGACCCCTTGGAGGTAAAGACATCTGTGAGCTGCCCAGAAGATCAATCAGTAAGCACTCTTAACTGCTGAACAGTCTGTCCAACCCCCATTTGGGAGTTTTAAAACTCAAACCAAACACAAAACTTTCCCCCTGTTTTTAGGTGCTGGGGATCAGACACAGAGCTATATGCATGCTAGACAAACGTTCTCCCATCGAGCTATCCACAAAAACTAGTTGAATAAAATCTAAGCCTCACTAGGAATGATGACTCACTCAGGAAGCCAGCTGAGGCTGGGGATCAGCCTAAGTTTGGAGCCATTGTAGGCTACATGAGACCTTGCTTCAACCAACCAGTAAGTAAGTAAATAAGTAGGAAAGATGCTTTTAAGTATGCTGAGCTGACTGGAATAGATGGAGTGTAGGCAGATACAGGTTAGAAGATGAGGAGATAGTAGGAGGTGACAGAACGAACACCATGTGAATGTGAAGTCTTGTGGTCACTTCGTCCATGGTGAGGCAAACTGTCTATTCAGGTACTTGTCTTACAGGCTTATGTATATTTTTAACTGGCTACTAAGCTGGGGGTTATAGAGACTTAACAGACAGTTCAGATATTTCCCAGGTTGTATATCCTGACATTCACTCCTATACTGTGGTTATTGATGGTATAAAACAATGGTTCTCAACCTTCCTCATGCTGCGACCCTTTAATACAGTTCCTCATGTTGTGGTGACCCCCAACCATAAGATTATAATTTTGCTACTGTTGTGAATTGTAATGTAAATATCTGATATGCAGAATGTCTGATATTCAACTTCCAAAAGGGTTGCAACCCACAGATTGAGAACCTCTGGTATAAAGGAAAACTGTATCCAGGAAGCCTGGCTTGACACATGTGATTAGCCATTTCCTTGATAGTAAGATAATCTTATATCAAGTCAAGTACTTAGTCTCCACCAATCTATACTGACAAACTGACTACACTGTCATTTGTTATCAGCCCTAATATTAAAAGGATTTTTTTTTTTTGATTTTTCAAGACAAGGTTTTTCTGTGTAGCCCTGGTTGTCCAGGCTAGCCTTGAACTCAGAAATCCACCTGCCTCTGCCTCCCAAGTGCTGGGATTAAAGGCGTGTACCACCACTGCGCAACAGGATCATTTTTCTAAACAATCCTATTTCAACTTTTACATCTGTCATAAAGAACATACAAATTATGGTATAACATGTTTTCTTCTATGAATATCTCTTGAAAAAAAGAAAAAAAACTATCAAAAGCCTGAAGTGATAGCTCATGCTGATAATCGACTCTTGTGAGACTGAGACAGGATCACTGTGAATTAGAAGCTAGCATGGGCTACATAGCAAGTTCTAGGCCATCCTGGGTTATGGTGTTAGACCCTGTCTCAAAACACAAATAAAAAAAACTATTAGATATTAATACAAAGGACGCTGTTACATCTCCTGAGTAAGAATTTTATTTTTACCTTATGGACATTGTGAATATTTAACTTAACTCTCTGATTAGCTGCCAAAAAGCTTGGAGCCAAGTTTGTGGCTCACTCATAACCAATGTGCTCTATGCCTCGTTGACTTCACTCCTGACTCCAGTTTGTCTGAACTCTAGTTATTCTTTCCTATTCATCTCCCAAGCCCCAACCCCGGCCCCAGCCCCACCCCCAATTCTCTTGCTTTTGCACCAGGTGTAAAAATCCAGGGCCTTGCACATGACAGGCAAATGGGCTGCCACTGAGCTCCTCTCCTAGCACTGTTGTTCTTTTTCAATAAAAACTTAATTTGTGCCAGGCAGTGGTGGCGCACGCCTTTAACCCTAGCGCTTGGGAGGCAGAGGCAGGCGGATTTCAGAGTTCCAGGCCAATCTGGTCTACAGAGTGAGTTCCAGGACAGCCAGGGTTATACAGAGAAACCCTGTCTCGAAAAATCAAACAAAACAAAACAAAACAAAACAAAAAAAGCCTTAATTTGTACTTGGCAGGCCAATGAAGGAGGATTACCTGAAATTTCAGGCCAGCCTGATCTACATAACAAGTTTAAGAACAGCCAGGGTTTCTTACCAAGAGAGACTTTGTCTCAAAATATTTTTGGGGGGCTGGGGGGTTTTCAAGACAGGGTTTCTCTGTATAGCGCCGGCTGTCCTGGAACTCCCTCTGTAGACCAGGCTGGTCTTGAACTCAGAAATCTGCCTGCCTCTGCCTCCCAAGTGCTGGGATTAAAGGCGTGTGCCACCACCGCTCGGCTTCAAAATATTTTTTAAAAGCTTTATTTTATGTATATGTGTACACTGTAAATGTCTTCAGACACACCAGAAGAAGGAATCAGATCCCATTACAGATGGTTGTGAGCCATGTGGCTGCTAGGAATTGAATGTAGGCCTCTGTAAGAGCAGTTGGTGCTCTTAACTGCTGAGCCATCTCTCCAGCCCTCAAAGTATTTTTAATTCTCTTTTTTTTTAAAGATTTATTTATTTATTATATGTAAGTACACTGTAGCTGTATTCAAACACACCAGAAGAGGGCGTCAGATCTCATTACGGGTGGTTGTGAGCCACCATGTGGTTGCTGGGATTTGAACTCAAGACCTTCCGAAGAGCAGTCTGTGCTCTTCCCTGTTGAGCCATCTCACCAGCCCCCTATTTTTAATCTCTTAATTATGGTATTCTATGTATTCAAAAATACATGTAGTTTTTCATAAGCAGTCATATTGTTTTGAAGTTTTTCAGATTATCACATGCTGTGTGTATATGACTGTCATTATCACCTCATTTTACTTTATAAGATACTGATATGCCGTGTAGTGATGTTGTACACCTTTAATCCCAGCATTGGGAGGCAGAGGCAGGTAGATTTCTAAGTTGAAGGCCAGCCTGGTCTACAGAGTGAGTTCCAGGACAGCCAGGGCTATACAGAGAAACCCTGTCTCAAAAAACCAAAAAATAAAGAAAAATAAAAAAGATACTGATATCATTAATCACCTCATTTTACTTTAGCATTTTTTCTTGAAAGGTATCTTTTTTCATCTTTTTGTAGTTTTGGTTTGGTTTATCAAGACAGGGTTTCTCTGTGTAGCCCTGGCTTTCCTGGAACTGTTTCTGTAGACCAGGCTGGCATCAAACTCACAGATCCACCTGGCGGGCCAACCAAGTGCTGTGAACTAAAGGTATGCACCACCACTGTCCAGCTTTGTTTATGGTTTTATATGATTTCGATTATATGGAATTGGTTATATCAAACTTGTATGGCTTTTTGAAGTATAACCAAATGGTAAGAATAATTATCTAATGGTTAGGGTTGGTTAGATTGATGTCATAATTCTGTGTTCTTATATTATGCTTTGTTTTTTTCTTTCAATCTGCCTGTGATTTTAGAAGTGCTGCTGAGTGGCCAGCTCAGTGCGCAACAGTTAACACTATCTCAGTTGGGTCTGTAGGCTCACGTGAGCCATCTTCTCCACCTGCAGGTTTGCCTTGTTAGCACAGCCTTGGCTGTTCACATGCACGCTAATCCCAGAGACACCTGGCCTGTGTTTCCTCTAAATTAACCAACCTGGTATTTAAACAAGTGAATATGAATATTTTGTTTCCAGCCTCCATTTGCTTTAATTGGTTTATAGTGCTAGTTGGATTTTCTGATTGTATCTATCGTGTCATCTAGTTGATAGCATGAAAAAAATACACACACACACACACAAAAACTGGCCTTATTTGATGTATACCTTTAATCCTAGCACTCAGGAGACAGAGACAGAAGGATTTGTTTGAGTTCAAAGCAGGTCTACATAATGAGTTCCAGGCCTACCAAGTCTTTATAGAAAGAGCCTATCTCAAATAAACTCTTTAATTATCTTCGAGAGAACTTGTTTGGCCTTCTTTGCAGCTCTGAGTTATGTAATGTTCTTTTTTTTTTAAATGCTCTTTTTACTGGTGACCAAAACCAAGACAGAGGGTCAACAGTATAGGTTATCAAGAGAAAGCAGTTGCTATGCAAGCCTGGTCACGTGAGTTCAATATCCTGAACCCACAAGATAGAAGGAGAAAATTAACTCCTGCAGGTTGTCCCCTGACCATCACATGTGCATCATGACATGCACATCCAAATATACACATATACACACAAACAATAAATACATGTGAATTTTCAAAAATAACAAAACTACTTAATTCATTGCTCAAAATGATAGTAGCAAATCAGTGTTAAAACTAAGCCAAGAACCCTGATTCCTATGTACATATGTATCACAATGTCAAAAGAACTTCTGACAGACATTATAAACATTAATTACATAGTCTTTATCCCACTCACTGAAGTTTAAAGATGGGAAATAAGCAAAATCATGACTTATGCATAAAGCTGGACAGAATTAGAAATAGGTTTCATTTGTGTTACTTTTATCTGCATGGTTTTCTATTCTTGAGGTGTCCACACTTTTCACTGTAGCCCTCACCACTGTCACTTTCTATTATGGAAGGAAGAAATACTTATCTTAGCTGTTTAAAATCAGTGCTGTAATGGAAACTATTTCATTCACCTTTAGTATAAAAATAATTTGTTGGGGGTTTCATGCATTTTCATATTGAAACAAGATCTCATGTTCATTGTTATCATTTTGAGACAGTCTCATGTAGCTCCAGGAGACCTAAGACTCACTCTGTAGCTAAGATTGACCATGAACTCCTGATCCTCCTGCCCCTCCCTACCAAATATAGGGATTACAGGCATGCACCACCATGCCTGACTGTGCATATTCATTAGAGTTAGAATGTGTTTACTGCTATGGATTTTGTTTTTTATTTTTTGAGACAGATTTTATACCATCAGTTATAATTCTAACCAGTCTCTACATCTAAATATAAAATTAAAATTCTATACTGTCTCTGAAAATTTTCAATTTCATTCTAATTATTCATGTCCTGTACATAAGCTGAACTTTCTTTAGTGTGTTCTTTTGTTTGTTTTTTTTCTTTTCTTTTCTTTTCTTTTTTTTTTTTGAGACAGAGTTTTTCGCTCGGCGAGACAGAGTTTTTCTGTATAGCTCTGGCTATCCTGGAACTCACTCTAGACCTCGAACTCAGTGGCCTTGAATTTAGAAATCTGCCTGCCTCTGCCTCCCAAGTGCTAGGATTAAAGGCAGCACCACCACTGCCAGGCTTTAGTGTTTATGATGTTAGCACTGGTGGAAATTATTGATTAAAAACTGTAGAACTGCCAGGCAGTGGTGGCGCACGCCTTTTATCCCAGCACTTGGGAGGCAGAGGCAGGTGGATTTCTGAGTTTGAGGCTAGCCTGGTCTACAGAGTGAGTTCCAGGATACCCGGGGCTACACAGAGAAACCCTGTCTCAAAAAATAAAAAACAAAAAATTTTGAACTACCTGTCATATTTACCCCAATCCTGTAAGAGTAGCTACTATTTATAACCCAATATCACATTCAGCACTAAATATTGTCTTCTGACTCTCCTTCAGCTTCTGGAATTTCTGAGAATCCCTGCTCAATACAAGATGGACCCTGTGATCTTGAGTTATATGGACAGTCTGTTGCGGCAATCAGATGTCTCACTATTGGACCCTCCAAGCTGGCTCAACGACCACATTATTGGGTTTGCCTTTGAATACTTTGCCAATAGTCAGTTTCATGACTGCTCAGACCATGTCTGCTTCATCAGCCCTGAAGTCACCCAGTTCATTAAGTGTACCAGCAGCCCTGCAGAGATTGCTATGTTCCTTGAACCCCTGGATCTTCCCCACAAAAGAGTGGTGTTTTTAGCTATCAATGATAATTCTAACCAGGCAGCCGGAGGTACCCACTGGAGTTTGTTGGTTTATCTCCAAGATAAAAATAGCTTCTTTCATTATGATTCCCATAGCAGGAGCAACTCAATCCATGCAGAGCAGGTAGCAGAGAAACTGAAGGCTTTCTTAGGGAGCAAAGGAGACAAACTGGTCTTTGTGGAAGAGAAAGCCCCAGCTCAACAGAACAGCTATGACTGTGGGATGTACGTGATATGTAACACCGAGGCCTTGTGTCAGAATCTCTTTAGACAACAGCCAGAATCCCCACTGCAGCTACTCACCCCGACATACATCACAAAGAAGAGAGAAGAATGGAAAGACCTAATTGCCAGACTTGCTAAAAAAACGAAGTAGCTACCGAAGAATGCTTGTGATGTTTGAAGTCTGGTCTTTCTGCCTTTCTCTATGGTGACAGCCTCAGTGCCTGAGGGGAAAGCACTAGTACATGAAAGTTTACTATTCCTGCTTCTTTATTGTTCTGAAAGAATGTCATCCTCTGTGTTCTCTGAATGGGAAGTTTCACTGTAACCCTGAGGAAAGCAGTACATTCTTTGAAAATGTCTTGAACTTATGTACCAAAACCTTAAAAAAAAAAACAAAAACACTCATTATACAGTTTCAAGTAAGAGTCTTCTTTTCTTGTTAGTATAAAACTATTATCCCTTTTGGTCTCCCTTCCTTGTTGGCTTATTCCAAAGAAGAAGTAATGTTCCAAAGCAAATCAATAACATATGAGATCTAAAGACATGCATGAAGAAAACAGCAGAAGAACCAACATCTTTGTTTCCCAGCCATAGTGAAAGAGGCATCCAACTGGAATTGGATCATTACCTAACTCTACTTAAGGCCTTCAATTTATAAAAATAAGGCATTCTCTGGTGCAAAGGCTTTCTCATCTGCAAATACTTAATAAAGATGACTTTAGCTCATCTTTATTTCCTGGAATGCTTTAAGAACATGGAATTTCATTAAAATAAATAGCTGTGGGCTGGGAACTTTGAGGAAGAGCACCTGCTGTGGTGTACAGGAAGGCTTGAACTCAATTCCAAATTGTGGTAAATTAAAACAAAACTGAACAAAACCACCTGCTGGCATGTGGTGCATCTCTTGTTTTCCTCAGTGGGTGACTCAGCTCTAAGTGGTAATGATTTTGCTCCTTGTCCTTTACATGGACATAGTCCCTCCCTTTCCTAGCATGCATTGGTTCTCAAGCTCACAGTTGATAACCAAGATTAGCTGTTAGTTTTCAGACATGTTTCTACTTTTGGTAGTTATAGCTTTTACACTAATCTAGCAGAATTTTTTTTCAGGTATGTCATGGTGATCTCCATGTTATTAATGATCTAAAACATAGAAGCAGTTTATTTTTTAAATATAAAGGAAGAAAAAAAGTCACCTTCCTCAAACTTAATCCAAAATACAGATGATATCATTTTAAAATACAGGGCCAAGACTAAAAAGAAGTACTGTCCCCCACAAAGCTATTGATAAGTTTTTCTAGTTGTCTCAAATAATTAACACAAAAAGTTGGACACACACATTAATTAGACCCCGATAACAATTTGCAATGTATATGGGATGTAAAACCCAAAGATGTGATTCATTCACTGAAACTGACTTCAGCTACTTCTCAACTCTAACCCTGACCCCAGCCTTCATGACCCAAAATAACCTCTCCAGTCAGCAACTACAGAGGTAGTTACTCAGCTCCCTGGAGCCAGGAAGGGGAAGATGGTAAACGTGTAAAAGCACAGGCTGCATAAGCAGGCTTCAGTGTATGGGATCTGAAACAAGTTAGAAAAAGCAAAAAAGGAGGGGGGTGCACTTCAAGTTAGTCTGTTTCAAACCAAAAGACTTAATGAAAGATAGGCAGGAAAATGTTAGAAACTGGCAGTGAGCCATAGATAAAACAGACAGAACAGGGAGAGCAGGCATAAGGACACAGGTTCTGTCTGATAGGCCACCAGTGGAGAGAAGGGCGGCAAGCAGTGTCATTTCACTGACTGGCGGCTTAGGCAGCTGATCTAGACCATCATCGCAGAGTCTGCCCTCCCAGGGGAAGGTTAGCTTTCAGATAATACAAAGTATGTTTGTTTGCTTAAACATCAGCCTGTCTCCCCTTTAAAAGCTAATGCATGTGAGAGCAGTCTTATCTAATTCACTAAGGTTTGTCCTAGAATTATTTTTTTTAGCTAAACTATTTATTTAAAAATATAAAAATATACAATCTTTTTCCAAATACATGACGTTTGAAATCAAACCTCAAGTTAGCCTTTTTTAAAAAATATGTTGAGTAGGCTTTGTGAGACAGCCCAGAGGGTTAAGACACTTGCCACCAAGCCTGATTTGACCCACAGGTCCTACTTAGGATGAGGGAATCGGCTCCTTGTAAGTTGTCCTCTGCCTCCCAATGTACACCTTGGCACACTTGTAACTACTCACAATATATATAAAGAAGTGTAAGAGAATATTGACTATATCATTTGAAAATGTTGACATCAAGGGCTGGAGGGATGGCTCAGCAGTTAAGAGCACTGACTGCTCTTCTGAAGGTCCTGAGTTCAAATCCCAGCAACCACATGGTGGCTCACAACCATCCGTAATGAGATCTGACGCCCTTTTCTGAGAAGTCTGAAGACAGCTACCGTATATTTACAAATATAATAAATAAATTATCTTAAAAAAAAATAGCCAGGCA
>NW_022196906.1:54071101-54078002 GCF_008632895.1 Mastomys coucha | reverse complement strand
AAAAAAAAAAAAAAAAAAAGAAAGAAAAAGAAAATGTTGACTTTGTAAATAACAGATTTTGAGCTGACATAGTATTTCTCTAGATAACTAGGATAGTCCATAAGGTATATACCTGCTTAACCATACACCATTAATATAATACTAATAATACTATACTAATATTATAAATACATTAATAATACTATTTCTATATATGTATATATATACAGAGAGAGAGATTTTTTTTTTTGCTTTTTCGAGACAGGGTTTCTCTGTGTAACTCTGGCTGTCCTGGAACTCACTCCGTAGACCAGGCTGGCCTCAAACTCAGAAATCTGCCTGCCTCTGCCTCCCAAGTGCTGGGATTAAAGGTATGCACCACCACTGCCCGGCTTCTATTAATATATTTTTATTTCAAATATCCTATTGTGCTGCCCCATAAATATATTTGAATCTATCTAACCTGGATCTCAGTATGGGATTGAGAAGTTATTACACATAAACCCAACATCAGCTGGTAATAATATATATGTGTTCTCTACCTCAGGGCTATACCTTCAGCCATATTTTTTTATTTTTTGACTTTGTGGTTTTGGTTTGATTTGGGTTTTGTTTTCATTGTTGTTGTTATTTTGAGAAAGGATTTCTCCGTGTAGCCCTAGAACTCACACTGTGGACCATTCTGTGTTGTGCAGTTAAATACTTTAGATACTCATAAAAATATATGTCCACATGTTGTTATAATTTAAAGTACTAGATAACATAATAAAGGTTTTATGCATATATAGCCATTTTTATTGTTGGTTTTTTTTTTTTTCAGGGGTAGAGGAATCGAGACAGTCTCTTCAGTCTCTCATACCCCAGGCTGGCCTACAACTTGATGTGTAGTCACTTCTGATCCTCAGACCTCCAGCTCTGGAAGAATGAGATTCCAGGTATATGCTACCACCCCTGGCTAATCTCATTTATTCTCATATTTTTCCAGGTGGTCTTATTCCTGTTTTATAATAAATAAATGCAACGTCAATTGTGTGGCCTCTGTCTCCTCATATCCTTCACATCTCTTCCTCCCTTGATCCCAGAAACCAATGCCGAGTAGTCCTTGCTTGAACATTTTCTAGTGCAATCTTGCTTTCCTTTCTAAAATGAACATGTTCTGTTGGTTCTCTGCAGAAAGCAGCAACAACTGCCATGTAACGGTTAAGCAGCAGAACCTGAGGAGTTACTGGCTTTGTTTTATATATTAGGTCATCTTTGGACCAACTCCTGATGTCAATGTACTGATCTAATGTTCTGGAAAAAGCCCTACAGTGCACTTCCTATTTTAAATGGCCTATCACATTCTTATATATGAAAGATGGAGAATAAAACAAGAGCAGACATCTGAATAATCTATTAAAAATGGGAAGGGGAATTTTAGCAATTTATCAAAAAATCAGTACTAAGCAAAGATAAAGCAATTCACAACATAAAGAAAACCAGTCCCCAAGTTCCAACATGAGGCTGAATTTCCACTAAGGAAAATGAAGTGTTAAATGTACTTAAATAGAATGTTCTTGTAGCTAGAGAGATGGCTCAGTGGTTGAAAGCACTTACTCTTCTTGCAGAGGACTCAGGTTTGACTCCCGGCATCCACAAACATAGTGGCTCACAACCATTGGTAACTCCAGTTCCAAGGATATGACACTCTGAATTCTGCTAGCACCAGGCACA
Source organism: Mastomys coucha (assembly GCF_008632895.1). NCBI lineage: Eukaryota > Metazoa > Chordata > Mammalia > Rodentia > Muridae > Mastomys > Mastomys coucha. The sequence goes on along the minus strand of NW_022196906.1, from coordinate 54,076,310 downwards.
CATGACATACACATAAATATATAAAGGTAAAATACATTTTTATAAGTAAAATAAAAATGTTCTTGAGTAAGAGGCAACTAACGTGTCTGTGTGTCAAAGGACGTGACAGCTGTCTTCAGTGCCCAAAATAGGGGTATGTTTTTATGCTGGAAAACAAAATTACTCTTAAGTCCTGCAGTTTGCATTAAAAGACAAGAGAAGGGCAGCTCTCTTTTCTTCACTTACTCGTACCTAGTAGTCCCTGTGTAGGGCGGGCCCTTTCCCCACAGGGCAAGCTCAGACAAGATTTCTGAAGCAGTTCTGACCCAGACTCTGCTCTCCCTGCCAGCTCACACCCTCAAGCCATGTGCTTCTCACCTCTGCCTTCTACCTTGTGTCTCACCATCTCAGAGCCTCCACTCCTGAGGGCTACCCTCTCTGTCTTTGGACAGGGACCTTGTGCAAACAATTCCTTCATATAAACATCATTGGCCTTCACTGGTTTCTGGCCAACAGCTTTAAATGTGTGAACTCTTATCTTTCAAAATCCACGAAAGCATGTCTCCCTCTAAATACTAGCTTGTTACTTCCTCCACCTCAGGGCCTCACCCTAGGCTTTGTAACCACTTTCCTCCCTCCCGATTCCCAACCCACTCTAATCTGGATTCTGTCCCTGTTCCTCCACAAATGACCCTCACTGGTACTTCTTATTTTATTAACAGAGTACATGGCATTAAATCCTCCTCCTCAGACCATTCTTTCTTTAACTGATGCAAGACCCAGTTTTCTCTCTCATCACTTTCTTACTTGCCAGTTTTCTTCTCCACATTCTGTATTCTCAGGGTTTAGTACCACCGCCATTTTCTCACTGGACACTACCAAGACCGATGACAGATTTTGGCACATCAGACCTATTCTCCTCTTCCAAGCGTGAACCTGTATATCCATGTGCCTGCTGCACATCTTCACATGGGGATTCCCTAGCATCCTCACATGCACCCAATCCCAAAGCTCAGCTTATTTTTCCCCAATCCAAACTGTTCCTCCCTATTCTCTCCAGAGTCATCCTTGACTTTTTCTCTCACACACTCCACATCCATCTGCTTTCTAGTCCTGTTGATTCCATGTGCAAATATCCTCTAATTCATGTTCTTCGGTCTCTGGTTCTGTCTCTCTGTATCTCTTTGTGTCTTTCTGTCTGTGTCTCCCACCCCATTCCAAACAACCATTCTCACACCAGGTATGGTGATGAGCACCTGTCATCCCAGCCCTTAGAAAGCAGAAGTAGGAGGAATATTGAAAGTTTGAGCCTGGTCTACACAGTGAATCTCAGGCCTGTAGTTCAGAATGATTATAGAATGACACTCTGTCTCGAAAAGACAAAAACAAAACCAAGAAGACAGCAACTTTCTATGTAAGCTAGTGAAGACCTTCTAAAGCATCCTCCAGGGCTCTCATGCCCCCCAACTCTACTCTGTCTTCTGACTTCGATATAGAGCTGCATAATTTGGTTCCCCTATTCACCTCATCTCTTCACCAGCCCCTCATTCTTACCTTAGACTCCTCTGTCCTTATTTCCTCCAACACACACACATTCTTTCGATCACACCTCTCACACAGGACTTGATTTGGCTCAGTGGTAGAGTGCTTGCCTACTTAAAACACATAAGGCCCTAGGATAGGAAGAGGGAGAGCAGGAGGGGAATGAGCACCCACCTCTGCTGATCCTCCTCAGGTGAATCCTCTCTGATGCCCCAGACAGTTTGCTTCCCTTGTTTATTCCTAGAATCAGAAGTCCTCTCAGTGGGTCCAAGTCACATATCATTTTTGGTATTGTGTCTCTTCTACTAAGTTGTAAGAGACATACAACAAAAATACTCCTTATGGTTTGCTAAATGGATAAATGAGAATATAGAAGCTATTCATCAAAGGGAGGAAAAAAGCCCATCTTCCTTCTGTGGCATAGCCACAGAAATCAAATGCAACTCTAATCTATGTGATTTTGCGTGCTTGCTTAAGACCGAGTTATGTGGGGAAGAGTCGATGAACTTAAGTAACCTGACAGAAAATAAGGAACCACCAAACTGGCCAATCTAGCTATGGACATCATTTCAACTGGCCTGCTGCTTTCTGGGGGGGTTCACGTTCTACCTAATTCCAACCCATGTGCAAGCACTATTTTAAAGGTATCGATCGGAGTTAGTTATATCAGGCTAGTAGAGTGTCATTGTCCAAGCCATGCTTGTCCCCACTGTAGGGATTTTGGTTAGTTCTGACTTCAGGCTCTTAGGATTTCCAGTGATATAGTGATCTTTCAGTAACTTTCTTTTCAACTTTTTTCCTTAAAGGGCCGGAGAGATGGCTCAGTGGGTAAAGGCATTTGCTGCCAAATCCAGCACCTGAGTTCAAACCTTGAAGATTCACACGGTGGAAGAAAACCAACTTCTACAAGTTCTTCTCCAATCTCTACAGGTACTCATAAAAAATAAAGTGAATTTAAAAATATATTAGGTAACTTTCTTTTTTTTTTTTTTTTTTTTTTTTTTGGCTTTTCAAGACAGGGTTTCTCTGTGTAGCCCTGGCTGTCCTGGAACTCACTCTGTAGATCAGGCTGGCCCCGAACTCAGAAATCCGTCTGCCTCTGTCTCCCAAGTGCTGGGATTAAAGGAGTGGGCCACCACTTCCCGGCTTAGGTAAAATATTTAAGAATTAAAATTTCTCCTTGAGGAATAAAAAAGTATGGTTTAGGCATCCAACAAACACTCCAGAAGTAGGTATAATTACTATGTGTCGATTTAAAAACATACCAAAGGGGGCTGGAGAGATGGCTCAGTGGGTAAGAGCACCAACTGCTCTTCGGAAGGTCATGAGTTCAAATCCCAGCAACCACATGGTGGCTCACAACCACCCGTAATGAAATCTGACGCCCCTTTCTGGTGCGTCTGAAGACAGCTACAGTGCACTCATTTATAATAATAAATTAATCTTTAAAAAAAAAAAAAAAAAGAACACCGACTGCTTTTCTGAAGGTCCTGAGTTCAAGTCCCAGAAACCATATGGTGGCTCACAACCATCTGTACAGCTACAGTGTACTCATATACATAAAATAAATAAATAAATCTCTTTAAAAAATACCAGAACCAAGCATGGTAAAACACTGACTATAATTCAGATCTTGGTAAATGGAAGCTGGAGGATCAGGAGTTCAAGACCCAGTCTCAGCCTCATCAGATCTTGTCTCAATATCCCTGCCCAAATCCCTCAAAAAAGTCAGCAAAGTATATGTACAATTTACATTCTTTCATATAGTCAGCCAAAATCGTCTTTAAAAAAATCAGTATGGACTATTGTATAATATAAAACTATCTCTAGCTCTAAAAAAAAGTCAATGTGGACAATTGTATAATATAAAACTATCTCTAGCTCCATATAGCTTTGGCAGTATCAAGTTTTATATTTGCTTATTTATTGATTTTTTTTTTGAGACATACTATGCAACCCTGGCCAACTTGCAACTTGCTGTATAGACCAGGATGATCTTCAAACCTAAGGCGATCTTCCTGCCTCCTGAGTGTTAGAATCACAGGTGTGCGCCGTCATACACACAGCTTACATTTCCTTCTTGAAATTTAGCAGATAATAACTAATGTTTGTTTAGTCCTTTCTACATCCCAGGAACTTCTGAGGATGTGGTATGGATTTTCTTGTATGATAATCACTATTGACCTGAAAGGAAAGCTGGGCTTAAATAGCTCTTATAGGGTTTTCTATTTCTCACCTCATACTGTGCCCAAAAAGTCAGATTTGGGGGTTTGTTGAATTTTGGATTACGGAGGTTCAACCTTCACAATGTTTTACTCTGTTTAATTATTTGGAGGTGTGGATGCACGCACATGGCAGCCAGTGCCCACATGCCGTAAGCATCAGATCCTCTGGAGCTGAGGTGACAGACAGTTGTGAGCTGTCTGATGTGGGCTGGGAACTGACCTAGGGTCCTCTGGAAGAGCATCAAATGATCTTAACCACTGAGCGGTCTCTCCAGACTCAACCTGCACACTCCCATCCCTCTTTTGGAAAAGAGGGCACTAAGACTTGGAGTTGCTCAAACCAAGTACATACAAGTTTAAATGCAGATATACTGATTCCAAATCAGGTATTCCTTTTGTGGCGGCAGCGGTGGTGGTGGGTGCAAGGGGTGGGGGGACAGGTGGTGGAGCCCACCCAGGTTGGCTTTAAACTTACTTTGTAACTGAGGATGACCTTGAACTCCTGATCCTCCTGCCTTTCCCTCCAGTGTTGGGGTTTACAGATGTGTGGCCCGAAGCCCAACCAGAATTTATGTTCTTAACCCACATATGATATCTCTTGATTGTTAGTAGTACTGGTACTTTTTTCTGTTTTATTAGTAGAGAGGGAAAAATACCATTAGAAACAAAAACTGGATATAGCCTCCCTAGTTTTCAAGGATGGTGATGCACCCCTTTAATCCCAGCCTTGTTTACAAAAGGGTGTTCCAGGGTAGGCCCAGAGAAACTCTGTCTTGAAAAACCAAAATTAACTAATTAATTAATTAATTTTAAAAGGAGGGGCTAGAAAGATGACTCAGTGGTTAGAGCACCAGCTGCTCTTACAGAGGGCTTGGGTTTGATTCCCAGCGCCCACATGACAGCTCACAACTGTCTGTAACTCCAGTTCCAAAGGATCTGGTATTGCTTCTGATCTTCTTGGGAATCACACATGTAAATGGTGAACATGTATGCATGCAAGCCAAATACACATATAGCAAAGAAGTCTTTTAAACATGTAAAGGCAAAGCAAAAAATATATTTTAAAAAGGATTAGTCATATGTGGACCTGGAGGATACACAACCAATCAATGATTACAAATAATGAAAGAAAAGAAATTTGAGCTTTTCAATGGCTATCTCAAAGAAATTGAACGAGGCCTAGAACAGAAAGCCATCGTGGAGGTCACCAAGATGGAAGACGCATCCTAGAAGCAGGGCAGAAGACAGGGTGGGAGCTGCACAGGACACAACTATTGAGGAATGGCTTACTATTGTAGAGAATGGCTAGCCAGTCTGTCCGATCGGACATCTGCATGCTGGATTCAGAGCTTTCTGCTATGTGCTGTAGCATTCTGCTAAGTTTACCAGGCATGTCCAACCTTTTGACATTGCAATGTGATGAAATCATTTACAAAGTTCACAGTGGGGAACTGTGCACTTGA
>NW_022196906.1:54069902-54071091 GCF_008632895.1 Mastomys coucha | reverse complement strand
TTAAGTTGAAGAAAAAAGAGGGAGAAATTAAATGGCTCAGCAAATAAAAGTGCCTGCCCTGCAAGCCTGGTGACAGAGTGGGGAGACTCCCATGACTGCCATGTCCCTGTCACCACAGGTGCCACCCCTCACACACACACACACACACACACACACACACACACACACACACACACGATCATGACAAATAAATCTCTAATTGCCAAAATCAAATCTCACAGTGTCTTAAGTACATTTACAAGTTTTGTATTGAGCTGTACTCGTGGCTTTTCTTGGTTACAGGGGTGGCATGTGACCCAAGGACCCTGAGTTGAGCACTCCTCACCCTTTCCTGCACTTTGACTCCATGGACCATTCAGAGAATGGAGGGTAAAGAGCAGCAGAAACCATGAAGCAGAAAGGCTACAGCCAAGGAACAGGAGACAGTGAACAGGCATGATCTGACCCAAGAAAGCAGAAGCAGCCTTGGAAAGCCTTGGAAGACTCAGAACTCAGTGCTTCTGACATGATAGAAAATGGGTCTCAGGAGTTGCGGGCAATGCTGGGTACGGTGCTGCATTTTTTGTCATCCCAGCATGTAGAACACTGAAGCAGAAGAACTGAATGTCCAAGACAGCCTGGCCATGTAGCAAGATTTCATCTCAAAAATCCAAGAAAAGGAAGAAGGAGAGAGAGGGAAGAGGGGTGGGGAGGGGTGAGAAAGGAAGAGGGAGAAAGGGGAGGGTGGGGAGGGGTGAGAAAGGAAGAGGGAGAAAGGGGAGGGTGGGGAGGGGTCAGAAAGGAAGAGGGAGAAAGGGGAGGGTGGGGAGGGGTCAGAAAGGAAGTACTGACTGTGAGTAGTAAAATATTGGAGGTCCCAAGCTGGAAACTCATTGGTCACTTCCAAATTAAAGAATCCTGGTATTGTGCACATGCCTGAAATTCTTGTAATCACAACTTGGAGGCCAGCCTGGTCTACACAGTCAGAAAATTCCAAGATAGCTTGGGGTACAGAATAAAAGCCAATTTAATTATTTTATTTATTTTGGTTTTTTGAGACAAGGTTTCTCTTATAGATCTGACTGTCCTTGAACTCACTCTGCAGACGAGGCTAGCCTTGAACTCAGAGATCTGCTTGCCTCTGCCTCCCGAATGTGAGGATTAAAGATGTGCACCACCATCATCTAGCCATAAGAAACTATTAAAAAAA
>NW_022196906.1:54061177-54069063 GCF_008632895.1 Mastomys coucha | reverse complement strand
CTAGCCCATCTAAGTTCTAGTGCTAGTCCTGCATGCGAGTCCAAGTCCTTCTTCCCCCAGTCCTAGTGTTAGACTGAAGTCACGTAGGCAAGCGACCCCCACACACCCAGGTCAGCAGGATCTGGTAGCTAGGTGTGAAGCAGGAGGAAGAAGGGTGGAGCCCTCTCTGTTGAGGTACTCTTATGCTAATTCTCTGGTTCTTGCTGGAGGCAGACAGAGGAGAATCTCGACCTAACTCTTTCAGCTAATGTCTTAGAGTGAGAGAAACCTTTCAATTACTCTCTAGTGCTTAAAACATTAAACTAGGATAGTTGGAAACATTGGTGAAGGTCAGAAAGCAATGTCTGAATTTTCTCTTGCTAGCTGTAAGAAAATGATATCTTGGTGAGTTCCTAGCACACTAGTACGAGGACATATCTGGGCCACCTCTGAGTTTGGGGTGCCAGGCGACAATTCGGAGGCAGGAGACTGACTTTCCTTGAAGTTTACGCCTCAGATACTGCCTTCACGCAAAGTGTGCGTGGCAAAAATACTTGAGAAGCAGAGGAAGACAGACCTCTGTGATATCCAGGTCAGTCGGTGCTACATAGTGAGACTCTTGTCTCCTAAACAAAAATCCACAAAAGATATCTCTAGGCTTCTCCCCTACACTCAGGCTTTCTAACCCATCACTCATTTAACATCTCCACTTGGCTAAAACTTGTCTCAGATTTAGCATGTTTGATACTGTAATTTCTTTTAATTTTATTTATTTATTTAATCAGCAGGAGTGCAGTCAGATGACAAGTCAAGGGGGGAGCTCTCTCCTCCCACCCTCTGGGTCCCTGTGGTTTAACTCAGCTCATCAGGCTTAGCAGTCTTTGCCCACTGAGCCATGTCACCTGTCTCAAACACTACATTTTCAGTCTGTCTCTATATTCTTTCGAGCCATAAATCATGAAGTCATTAAGTTCGGCAGTACCCTAGCTCTGGTTTGACCTCCATTCTTGCTTTCACATTCCGAACATATGTAAGATCAGCCCATTCTACCTATCTCCACTTTTAGTTAGATTGGGCATTCCTTAGTCAACTTGGCTCTTGCGTAAGATGGGCTTGGGGGTAGATCAAGTAGGAAGTGAATCCTGCTTTCAGCTACTCTCTTATCTCCAGGACATTATCTATCACATCGGTCTGTTCTGAAATGTTCTGATGTTCAGAACAACCTACTCCTGAAACCTCTTAGGCCCAGAAATTCCTTAACATCCACAGATTCCCTGTGGCAAGGAAATGATTTTACTTTATCAGCTATTCCAAAAGTCAATAGACTTGATCAGAGTGCTAAGAAAAGAGCTGCTGAGCTGGGTGTTGTAGCTCAGGGGCTAGGCGTATATTCAGCAGTCTAGCACAAGACTCTGGGTTCACTCTCCAGCACACACACACACATCAACAACAACAATAATAAGTTTAAAAACCTGTTAATATTCTGAGGTAAAGCTTTAATTTCCTCCCATCTAGATTAGTGATTTTCAATTGGAGACAGTTTTGTCCTCTCTACAAGGGACACTTGGCAATGTCAGGGAGTAGTTTGGGCTGTCACAATCAGAGGTAAGGTACATCAGCATCAGGTGGCAGAAGCCAAGGATATGGCTAAGCATCTTAACATAGGACAATGAAGAATTATCCAGCCACACACACAAGTGCTACTGACACTGGGGACAAGATCTAGACTCTTCACCTGGTCATAGATAAAAGGCCAGTAATCGATTGATCTAAACTATTCTATGAGACTTTTAAAACCACCAGCTGTTCATCATTCCTAAGCTGCAGTCATTCCAGTAGCATGGAGAGACTGGAGGACTTCTCTTTCTTCACTGCACATCGGCACATCGGATCCTCAGAGCTTTTCCTTGCCTCTCTGAAGGGCTCACCCGTCTTCCTTCCCAACTCCACCCTTTTGTGCCCTTACCCCACAAGCACATGACTCTCCTCTCATCCAAATCTCACTCAGGCTTTGAAGCCCACACATGCTGCACACCTATCCGATGACTCAGTCTTACCCATAAGCCCCAAAGTTAGCTGATGCCTCTAGCTTGCCCCTCACTAAACTCCTGTCATATCTCAGACTTAATCAGTCTTTGCATTGACAGTCAAGTGTGAACCCTGTGTGGCTGTCTTTTTTGTTTGTTTGTTTGTTTGCTTGCTTGCTTGCTTTTTGTTTTGGTTTTTCGAGACAGCCCTGGCTGTCCTGGAACTCACTCTGTAGACCAGGCTGGTCTTGAACTCAGAAATCCGCCTGCCTCTACCTCCCAAGTACTGGGATTAAAGGCGTATGCCCCCACTGCCTGGCTGTGTGGCTGTCTTAAGAGTCAAATGGGATAATGAGCAGAAAGCACATTGTATAGTCCTGGTGTGCTGTTAAATGTTCAGAAAATGATAGTACCCTAGTATCTACAGAAGCGTACACTCGGGAGCTAACAAGCTGCTGGAATGTAGTTATATGTTGGAGAGAGCAAGGCGTTCTGATTAGCCTGCTATTTGGAACTAGCAGGAAAGAAAAACTTCCATCAGAAATCCTACACCAATTAATACGCCTTCACGCTCCACTGAATCCAGGAGCAGTGGGTGTCACATTTTCCCAAAGCGGTGCCCAAGCCAACCTTTCTGCGTTTAGCAAGTTAATGAACAGCTTGTGAGTAACTCTTGGCCCACTCCAGCCCAATTTAGAAGGCTGCCAAGGGGATAAGATATCAATACGGCACACCCTCTGCTCTGCTGGGGACCCAGCTCTGTAGTGTCCCTCTCTTCCCCCACCCAAGTTCTTCTGTGTTCAGTCACAGGAGAGTCTGAGGTCCTTAAAAAGGAGAAGTCACACCAGTGGGACGGGGCTTCACACAGGCCTGGCCTTTCCCAGAAGCAGAAGAGAGCCTTGTCTGAGATCCTGTGAGAGAAGCGAGTGGGGGCATCACATTCCAAGCAGCTCCAGGTTTGGCTGGGATCCAGGTGCTGAGTGCCAAACAAGAAGGAACACATTCCAGGGAGTCAGGGAGCTCTGCTCACTTGAAGGGGCCCAGTAAGCAGGGCCCCCGCTGGGCACCAGGTGCTGCTCATCTGGAGATCAGTCATGCAAGGGGAAGAACTCCAGTTTCTCTGGTTATGGATTCAGAGGCTTAAATGCCTCCCCTTCTCACACACCGTTGGTGGACAAAGCATATGTAACAGTCACAAGTCAAACCACCCTAAGTAAAGTAGAAGGAGGGTGCTGTTGACATCTTGGTTCACACCCAACTGGAGCCAGATTTCTTTCATTCTGTGCCCAAAGAGAAGATGCTATTAACAAGAGGGGATGGGAGCAGGGAGCCTGGGTTCTATGTCCTTAGAAACTCAGCTCCCTGCCCTTGGCGTCCCACCCACTGTTGTTCAGACACACCTGCTCTTCACATCAACCAGTCCGCCTTCTTGGCAGCCAAACCTTTAGAAGATCTAGAGGATCTTTGAAAGTGCTTGCCCGCCTTTCTCCAGGCCGGGAGCAGGCAGGCAGGAGGAGATGAGCGGGCAGAGGGTTGAGCTATTTCTATTGGGAGGAGACGGCCCCACGGTCTGCCTGAAGAGTCTGTTCTTCTATTACAAACTAGAAGCCTGGGCCAGATTTCACCCAGTGAGGAGATAAACTGGGAGGGACTTTTGCTGAGAGTGACGTCCTCTTGCTGCATTTTGCTGCCACCTAGTGGCATATTTATGTTCTCTCTCCCTCTTGGATGTTGAAGTGGTGGTCTTCAGGCAAACGTCCTGGAAGAAATTCCTCTTAATCATTATCTTCTTACTTCTGTGGCAGAACAGCCGTGGGGAGCTCATCTACTTGGCTACGTGGCAGGTAGAGACATGGTAATCAGTTGCGAGGACCGTGCTGGCTGTGTGGGCACCTGAATTCATAGTCTCATGATATCTTGGCTAGACTGAGACGCACCCCTCACTCCTGAGAGCTCTTTCCACTAGAATCTCTCTCCCTCTGGGACCCATGTTCCCTCTACACAAGCACTGGCACAGATATTCATCGCGTGATTTCTGCCAGTAAGACTACTTCATTTCAACAGAAACTGAGAACAGTCTGTGACACGGCTGTTTCCAGGGCTGAGAGGTGGGAGTGGCGTGTGAAAAGGGCTCTTGGGCTTTCGTTCTTCAGAGGTCTGCAGCTTCTGAAGGTCAGCCATATTTTCCAGTTACATCCAAATGTCTATTTCTTCTAGTCGCAGAAAGAACTTGGCTTTAGCAACCACTAGACAGCCTACCACCCCAGACTTTCAACCCTTTTGAGTACATATCTGTGGTGATTTGAGAAGATATGGCCCCATAAATTCATGTGTTTGAATGCTTGACCCTAGGGAGTGTGGCCTTACTGGAGGAAGTGTTGTCACTATGGGGGATGGGCTTTGAAGTCTTCTATGCTCAAATCACGTCCAGTGTGGAACACAGTCTCCTTCTGCTGCCTGAGTATCAAGGTATAGGGCTCTCAGCTCTCTATCACCATGTCCGCCTGCACACTGCCATGCTTCCTGCCACGACGATAACGGACTAAACCTCTGATACTGTAAGTTTTCCTTTATGAGGGTTGCTTGGTGGTCATGGTGTCTCTTTATAGCAATATAACTTACTAAGACAGTATCCCAAAATGAAATTGCTACGTTATCTATTTTTAAATTTTTAATTTAGGTAAAAATCATTCATCTTGTCATGGCAGCTATGGCCTTCCTTCCCTTGGTGCCAGGAAGGAGTGCAGGGCCTTGAGCAAGCCACGCCTGTGTTCTCCATCCCAGCCATAGCCACACGACCTCCTTCCAGTCAGTGCACCACCGCCCAATCAACACTGTGTTTGACAGCACTTCCTAACCATTGTGACAGCCTCTCCATGTTTTTGTTTGTTCGGTTGGTTGGTTGGTATGATTTTTCAAGACAGGGTTTCTCTAAGTAACCCTGGCTGTCCCAGAACTCACTCTGTAGACCAGGCTGGCCTGGAACTCAAATCTGCCTGCCTCTGCCTTCCAAGTGCTGGAATTAAAGGCGTGTGCCACCACTGCCCGACATCTCCATGGTTTTTAACTTGGGCAGAAATGTTGACCATTTTTTTTATTGGTTATTGACTATTTTCTAAAAATCCTTTGCCTATTTTACAATTAGGTTATTTGTTGGTTTGTTGTTGGTGGTGGTAGTTTTATTGTTGTTTTTGTGGTGGTGGTGTGAAATGGAAATTTTTGGTTTCTTAGAGACTCAGTTGTGTTTTGTGATTTTTTTCTGGAAACTGTTATATGAGAGGATGCTTTGCTGAGGCAGACACATGAGAGGACATGTGATCTTTGGGAGGAGTATAAGTAGAAGCCCACAGACAGCGAAGGATGCCCATTGGTTCACCTCACAACACTTTGCTGGTCTTCACTTTGCTGATCTTTACTTGCTGTGACTTTGTAGAGAGAAAAGCGCCAAGGAACTTCTTGTGTTATTCCAGCTGCTTCTTGTCACTTCCGCAGACTCTTGCCAATTTAGCAGAGCCTCACAATTTTTTCTGGATCAAGCCACTGCTATTGATTTATGTTTGGAATCATCCCCAAAGAACTACTTCTAAACAGGTCTACATTCCCCGTCTTACCCTTTCTTCTCCCCTACTTTTGGTCAGGGGATTAGAAGGGAGGTTGAAACATTAAGAACCCTTATTAAAGTAGGTTTTGAAAAATCTAAGCCTAAACAGTAATTTGGGGGGGGGTGTTGTTTGTCTGAGACAGGGTTTCTCGGTATAGTCCTGGCTGTCCTAGAACTTACCCTGCACACTAGGCTGTCCTGGAACTTACTCTAACTAGCCTCTTTAAATTTAGTTTTATTATTGTATTATTATTGTTGTGTATGGTGTGTGCATAGGTACATGAATGCCATGATGTGTGTGGACCTCAGAGGGCAATGTTGTAAAGTCAGTTCCCTGTGCTCAAACTCAAGTAGTCAGACATGTGTGACAAATGATTTGCCCACTGAGCTATATGCCCAGCCCCCCAGCCTCATTTTTAAAACTATTTTATTTACTTATTATTATTGTGTGTGTATTTTATACAAAGGGTTGGGGCAAGTGCATATGTGTAAAGCTCAGAGCACAATTTTGTAGAGTCGGCTCTCTTCTTCCAGCTTTACCTGGGACTCAGAGTTCCAACACAAATGGTTAAGGGCCTGTGCAGCAAACACACTTACCTCCTGAGCCATCTCACCAGCCCCACCACACTTGGCTGGTATTCCAGAGTCATGTAGATGATTTCCCTGTTTCCTAAACATAAATGTTCTTTCCCAACGTCTGCAGTCATTGAACCCTCTCACAGAAATGGCTCTTGTTCCAGCTAAGTGCCATGTCAGAGGACTTTCTTGATTATCCTGTCTGAAGCCAGTTTCTTCCTTATCTTACATCACAGTTTTTCCTTTATGGAACTCAACCATGAGCAACATTACCCAGATGTGCACATATTTATTAGAACTCAACTTTATGTGGAATTCCATCTTTATGTGAACTTTAAGTTAAACCTGTACGAAACAGACATTATCTGACATGGTCACCGCTGTAGCTCCAGTGCATAGCTTGCTGGCACACAGTGTGGATTCAATAGCATTTTGTTTACATTTGGTGGGTGGGGCAGAGCTTCAACAGCCATGATTATTTTTTTCTCTCAGTCTTTTTATACCTTCTTAGACAACAATTCTTTATAACATTACCTCACAGATAAAATATTGCACAAAAGGAAGTTATGGAAGGATGTTGACACTAAGTTCAAAGCAGTGTTTCATTCCATAAGCCCATTATAAGTTCAAAGCAACAGTTTCACATGGCCTGCTTTATCATGATGCACACCTATAGCCAAGTTTACTTTTTTAAAATTAAAACTTTGTTTATTTATTTATTTATTTTGCAAATTCATGTACATACTTCCTGGGGGTCTGAACTCAGGTCCTTATGTTTACATGGTAAGTTCTTTACTGAGTTATCTCCTACCAAAATAAATAAAAAAGTGATTTTACATGCATTGGTGTTTGGCCTACATATGCGGTTGGTCTTCTTGAAGACTTGGGTTCAATTCCCTAACTACTGTCTAACAACTGCCTGTCACTCTAGTTCCAGGGGACCCAATGCCCTCTTCTGGCCTCTGTGGTTCATGGATAGATATTCAGGTAAACATAAAAAATAAATAAAATCTCAAAAAAAATTAAGATAAAATGGGGACTGGAAAGATGGCTCAATGAAGTGCTTGCCACACAAGCATGATGGCCTGAGTTCAATCTACCAAACAAAAAAGCCAGGTATGGTGGAGTGTGCTTATAACTATAGCCCCAGTAGGAAACAGGGTCCACTGGGGCTGACTAGGCCAATGTGGCCTACCCTCATCTCACTACAGCCCATTGAGAAACCCAAGCTGGCACACCCAACCTTTGCTCCATCTATGAACTACTGGAGCACATGAAGGGGTCAGTCCAGCAGGATCTGAGCAGCAACAGGATATCTAAGAGGAGTCCTAGTGAGAATCCAGTACTATTAGTGTAGCAGAAGCCAGAGGCCTCAAACTAGACCAATGACTCACTGCAATGAATATTCGCAAGTAAAGTTGCATGGATAAAAGGGGGTACTGTGGGACACACTGCAGTTTCCATGGAGATTTTTTTTTTTTTTTTTTTTTTTGGAGACAGGGTTTGTCTGTATAGTCCTGGCTGTCCTGGAACTCACTCTGGAGAGATTTTTTTTTTTAATTCATTAATTTTTCTTTTCTTTGGGGTGGAGGTTGTAATTGTAGAGGGCAGATATGGAGGGGAAATAAGTGGGATTGGGGTGCATGATGTGAAATTCACAAAGAATCACTAAGAAAGAGAAAGAGATTGAGAGAGAAAGAAAA
>NW_022196906.1:54043686-54061166 GCF_008632895.1 Mastomys coucha | reverse complement strand
ACTAGAAAAATCGAGGTTTTTATTTTTTTTTAAAAAAAAAAAAACATTTTTTTTCAGTACCTGGGAATTAACCCATTTTTTAAAATTTTCAAAGGCTAATGCCATGGTGGAACAACCCACTCTTGTTGAACCAAACCTTTGGAGAACTGGAGAAGTGTTAGCCCATGCAACCAGAAATGTATAAACACTCACAGATTATGAATGTTCACAACTGACACACAGCTTCTCTAGAGGAACAAGACAGGGGGACCAAAGGGAGGAGCAGAGAGAGGACCCTCCAGAGGCATGGACACACCCATATCACTCAAAGCTCTGGCCTCAAGTCTACCTTCAAAGTCAGCAGCCCTACAGCCTGCCTCTTGCCCTTTCCAAGCCTTGTGTGGAGAATGGACTTTCTACAGAATGTTGGCACAGCCACTTGAGACTTGGCACCTCTCATGAACCTTGGCTCAACCTAGCAAGGTTGAGAATGGACCTGTACTCTCACCTCTCAGCAGGGACCAGGGAGGGAAAGCACTGGGGCAAGGAAGATTGTTTCCATGGTGATATGATGGGAAAGAGTGATGGAGGATGGTTAAGACAAAAGGATGGATGGGCACTGGAGGATGGGCACTGATGGATGGGCATTTAATGGTGCGGCCCTGGAAGAAAGACCAAATGGACACCGGGTTTTACCTGAGATGTAAAGATTTGGTACAAATAACATACAAGGCTGGGATCCATGTTCAATCCTAGGGACTAGAATAGGGAGATTATGGAGAGACCTCCAGTCTAAGCCCAGGAAGTTGTCACCCACTGTCCCTCTCTCCAGTCCTGCTTGGATTTGTCATGAATGAGACAAACACAACCCTGCAATCATTTCCACCAGGGTTTCCTCCCCCAGTTAACTTCCCAGCACAAGAGAGAGAGGCTATTCCCAGCACTACTCCACACCACCTGTGCCTTTCCTTGGTACCTCTGGCTTCCTCCCTCAGACCCTTCTAGAACCTCCAAAGGCACTGTCTTAGCAGATGAGAGTCCTGAGGAGATGAACAAGAGTTCTTTTTAGAAGAAAAGGAGACGGGGGAAGATTCTCTATGGCAAAACCATCAGTGTGCACTGATCTCACCACCTACCCTCTTCTCCCCAAAGGAGTCAGAGATCTCTCTTCCTGGTCTCTGCATGGAACCTATCCCATCTGGGACACTTCAACCTTACTTATGGTTACTGGAATCCTACAGAGTATACTACAGCATATGGACTGCAGGTCCATGGAATGAGTGAACTCTGCCAAGAAGGACCCAACACTGCTGGATCCCGCAGCTGGATCCCACTGCCCAGTCAAGCAACCCTGACCAGTGCAGTTAGCCATGCAAGAAGTATACCAACCACTAGAGCTTAAATCAAGTTCCCTGCCTTCCTATTGCTAATGGCTAGGACCTTGGGAATGTCTGCAACCAGTGGGAATAGATCTACTACCAAATATCAAAGTCTCTGTTGCCCTTGTCCTACCAAAGAGGGGGCTGCTCCAGAATAGGGGTTCTGGGACCTCCAATTTCATCCCCACACCCTTCCTCTCCTGCAGGTGGCATCTTCCAAATCCAGCTGGACAGATCTTGTATGGCCAGCCCAGAGTCGTACAGCTCAGCTCAGAACACTAAGATTGGTCTCTTGACAAGCCCTGCCATGAGCTCTCTTCTCCACATCTCAGCCTTCTCAAAGGCCCCAGTGCCTAACTCCCTGAAGAAAAGTCCTGTGGGCTCCAGAACAAAAGATTCTGAGAGGCCCAAGTGAGATCCCAGAATGCTGGGAGGCAGCAGAGCCCACGGAGGCGGTTTGTGCTTCTGTTATTTCTCCAACACCCCACCCCAACTTCTCTACACGCTCTAGAGTGTGTCCTGTGATAGCAAGCAGCAATCCAGGTATCAAAGCATGCCCTTTGTCCCCGGAGGTGGCCCCCCCAGGGCTCTGTCGGCATGCCAGAACCATTGCTTACAATAAAACAAGTTAATGTGCTTTCTACCTCTTCAGTGGTCGCTGAAGCTTAGTGTACAGAACTCCTCAACTGATGAAAACACAAAAACAGTCTAACATTCTGTTTGAGTCCAAAAATTGTAGGAGCCAGTTAATCTGTAAACAGGTACTTCAGATCACTCACTGAGGGAAGAAGTGTTGGGGAGGGGTCTGGAGGAAGGATCTAGAATATGTTCTTCATACTCAGTCTCAGCACAGCTGCAGTGTAAACCCCAGGAATCCTTGGTAGAGACAGCACCCAGAGCATCCTTGGATAGGTGTGGGGATGAAGACCAAGTGGCTGTTACCTGCATACAAGGAAGATGCTTAGATCAGAGGAAAGGCCTAGAGACCTCTGACCCTCTCGAGAGTAGGCCAGAGTGAGATCTGTGTACCCTGCACACACGCCCATCCCTGCTTAGGGCCAAATTCAGTCAGTGGCAGCCTGGCCCTGACCTTCTATCCCAAAGGTATTAGGAAGAGAAAGGACCTTACCTGTCCCTTGGGAGTGGACTGCCCCAGTTCAGGGAACATAGCTGCTGTTCCAGCCTGGAGATTCGGAATGCCAGATAGGATGAGGACAGGACTAGAAAACAAATCCTAGAGAACAGGGACAATGAGGGATTGATTCTTGTCTTGTTCTTGATTTTCTGATTTTGTTTTGATTTAAAGATCTATTTATATTCATGTGTGTGCAGGTACTTACTCGCAGAGGCCAGAAGAGGGCATCAGATCACCTATACCTAGAGTTACAGTTGGTTGTGAACTGTAGGAGACACAACTCCTGTGCAGGCTTACCTGCCGGGCCATCTCTCCAGCCCCTGTTTTGTTTTGTTGAGACAAGGTTACACCCAGTCCAGGCTGACCTCAGAAAGGATATGTAGTCAAGGATGGCCTTGAAATACTGAGCCTTCTGCTTCCACCTCCCAATTGCTAGGATTATAGCCATGTGCAATCTTGTCTCATTTATACAGTGCTGGAGATCAAACCCAGGGCTTTATACAGGCTAAGCCAGCACTCTGTAACTGAGTTACAACTCCAGCTATTGTTTTAGTTTAGCTTAGTTTTGTTTTTGAGACAATCTGAATATACAGCCCAGGCTGGCCTGGAACTTACAAAGTGGTCCAGACTGGCCTCAAATCCACGATCCTCCTGCCTTAGCCTCATGGTTACAGCCATGTGCATTACGGACCTGGCTAGGGGTTGGACCTTTCTCTAGAAGAAAAGGCATTAGTCTCCAGAGGCTTATCAGAAATAGCACCGGAGCTGGAGGGTTTAAAGAGCCCTTTGCTCGTTCACTGAACAGGCAGACCCTGGCGCCATTCTTCTTAGAGCCCAAGGGGTGGCCTAAGGCTTGTCTTCTCAGAACTGTTCTTACAGTGAGCAGGATTCCAGGCCCTTCTGCAGAGCCATGGAGGAAGCCATAGCCAGACAACTGTTATCCTCCTTGCCCTCTTACTAACCACTCTGCCTCTTCCTACCCTCCTTCCAGCGGCCATCAAGGTGGTGCCAATTTCTAAGGCAGCAGGCCCATTCCCCTAGAGGGGTTGAGGTTGTAAATCAAACCTAGCCTGGCAGAGACAGAGGATGTGGACGATGAAGGGTTAACAACCTAGAATCCTTCGGTGGACTGAGGTCTGGACAGGACAATTGACTCAACACCTGTGGAAACTTCTGAGCACCACATTACTAAATCCACTGGTATCTGCCACTTCCAGACTGCAGGGGAACCGACCTGCAGGACTCTTCCATCCCCAAGGTCCCCCTGTTCTGCCCTATTAAACCCCCAAACTCCCATGCCACATAGTCCCACTTCCACAGAGACTGGGGCCCTTTGGCTGCGCTGATTAAAGAAGAACTCAGTTTTGGAGCGGCCCATCTTCCACCCTCTTCTCCCATATCACTTCCATCAACTCCATCAAACATTTGGTGCCAAAACTGGTAAAGGGTTTTGGGGTTCCACATCCCCGCCCCTCTCTCTGGGTGACCTTTCCAATCTCCCTCTACCCACCTCAGTCTTTTTTTCTGAGACCCCTACCACCGAGTACATGGCTGCTTGCTAAGCTTACAAGGGCTTAACAGCCACCAATATCAAGTTGAAACCTCTGAGTTTTCAGTCCGCCAAGTAAATGAGTTTGGTCTTTTTCTCTTATCTGCCTTCCTTTTTCTCTCCCACACCCTTTACTATCTCCCAAAATCTAGAGCAGAGGCTCTTTGCCAATGGTCTACTGGATTGCACCCACTACAACTTACTGGAAGGGGAGGCCTGGCTGATGTCTTGAGGGTGCCCCAGACCAGACCCTGTCCATAACTCTAGGAATTTTTTGGCCTTTTCACCTAATTTCTACTAGCAGGGGATGCCCTCCTCTGCAAATCAGGCTCACCCCTCCAGCCACATTCTGGCCCTAGATGACTTTGGGAATGACTATAGAACCTCTCCCTGTCCCCTTCCCCCTCCCCCTCTCAGGCTGGTTCAAATGAGAGACCCTGCCTCTATACATAAGTTGGAGAGCATACAGGAAAAACACCTAATGTTAACCTATGGCTTTCATGTGTACAGGCATATACATGCACTCACATACATTCGAACATGCATACATATACATATTAAAAAATAAAAATAAAGCAGGAGAGGATGCAGACAAGCCAGGGGTCCTGAAAATTGTCCTGATGGTAGGCAGTGGGCGAAGGTGTTTCCCGGCTAGTATTTCTCTCAGTGATCTGATGGGCTCCTCAATTCTGCTAGCCCCTTCTCTCACCAAGCCAGGGAAGCAACTGTTCCTTTTCTCAACAGTTTAACACTGCCCTGGTCATAGCACTGCTTGAATTCTAAATACACGATCTCAGAAATAAAGCTGAAGGCCTTCTGAACCACGCCCCCGTCCAAGAGCTAAAGGTTGACTTGAACCATTCTCTCGGGTCTAGGTAATAACCACTCTACCCTCTAAACCCCAAATTTCGAACACCTAATTGCCACCCAGTATAAAGACCTACATCACAAAGATGACTTTGAGGAGCCGAGAATCCCACAGTCTCAATTCCTGGTCCGTAGTGGGCTCTTCCTCCAACGCATCCTTCTCACAGACGGCCTCTGCAATGGGAGATCGGCTAGGCATCTTCCTGGGGCACGAGGGGCCCCAGCCCGAGTGGGGCAGCTCCCCCTCCCTTCACGTGCTGAAGCTGCTTGGGCTCTTGGGTTTTCCACATGGATTTGGACAAAGAAAGAAACAGCTCTCAGAAGCCTGGCTGGCCACGCTGGGCCCTTGGCAGAGAAAAGGTTAAGCCTCTGAAAGCAGTTGCCACAGACAAGACGCTGAACTCACCAGACCCCAGAGGTTTCATGGAGGGGAAGCAGCTATCTGTGGAGTCTGTGGGTATGTGAGAGATGTTGTCTGGGAGTGACAGGGATGGGGAGCCTGAGCATGCTTTCCTCCACTTCATCTCAGGGATAAGGACTTCCTGCAGAGAGGACAGAACGTGATATCCCAACATGCCTCGCCTAGCTAGTCTCTGAATGTAGCATCCCTCCGCCAAAAACAAACAAACAAACATGTCTTTTATGTATTAATAGGTGTAATTATATTGTTCATTATTATTACTAAAATGACATTTGGTTGAATTTTACATCACTTAAAATAACTTCAAACATATATACAATCCATCGTAACCACGTGGACCCCATTACCTTCTCATAAGGCTTTCCCTCGTAACCACGTGGACCCCATTACCTTCTCGTAAGGCTTTCCCTCCCACCCAGTCGATGCTTTTTGTCTTCCCAACTAGTCCCCCTCTGACTTTCACGTCGTTCCGTTGCATTTTCACTGTTGTTTTTGACCCACCAAGTTTAGAGTTCCTCCTATGAGCATGGGCAACCAGTAGTTAAACCACCAAAGAAAATAAGACCCCTTTCCCCCAAAACAATATCTTTGACGTCCACATGGTTATGTTAGGTCAGACAATCTGGTACATGCTCAGATGTGAGTTCAAGACAGCCTTGGATGGTATACATTATGGCCTCATCTAATCCAGGCTCTTAACTGTGAACCAGCCACTGACCTTGGCAGAGGTGACTTAACAGTTCCTATCAATACAACAGGGAACATCACCTTCTACCCCCTTGCATGGTGTTCTGTATACTCCATGCTTGACTAAATGCTTAATAGTTACTGAGGAGGTGCCAAACACCCTGAGGCCACTATCATTCCATCTCTGCACTCAAACTCAGCTCTCCATACCCCATGGCCTCAGCTCCCTGCAGGGTGGAAGTCTAGGTTGTCAGTGACAGCCTTGAGGTCCCTTTTAAAGTGGTGGTGGTGGGGGGGTTGTCTGCATATGTGTCTGTGAAACTATGTGTATTCGGCTAGCTTAGGAGAGGCAAGAAGAGGTGTTGGATCCCTGGGATTGGAGTTACAGAAGGTTGTGAGTCACCATGTAGATGCTGGGAATGGAACTCTAGTCCTTTGCAAACATAGCAACTACTCTTAACCACTGAATGCTACTAACCACTGAGCCACCTCTGTAGTCCCTATCCTCTCTAAGGATATGCTTGTGGCTTTGAAGGTCCTCCTTACTCCACCAAAAGAAAGAATGGATGAATGGCTCTGCATCCATTTTGTATAGGGATTCAACCTGGCCAGTGTTTGAAGGATAAACGTCTGTTCAGAGAGAGCTAGTCTGCTAAGGACCTGTGTGGTCTGCATGGCATGTAGTCCAGAACAGCCTCTGGTACAGTGTGGCCACTGGCCCTAGAATCTGGGGCCCCTAACTCTACATGGTAGTCCCAGAGTTTTGAAGACCTGCTCACGTGTAGGCCCTTGCTCCCAGCCTCAGCTCTCACCGGGGACTCGCACTCGGCTTCCTCTGGAAACTTCCTTATACTCAGACTCTTCTTGCTGGAAGGCTGGGGAGGAAAGGGAACAGGCAAGATCAAACACAGGGAGGCCCCTGTAAATAAGCTACTTGGTGTCGTCAGGGAAAGCCCAGGTCACTGCAGTTTGTGCACAGAGGTGCTTAGGGAGTGTTTTGTACTAGGGTAGAGGGGCAAATCCCAGGCAACTAACTCATTTCCTACACCCCTGCCTACTGCTCCTTCTTCACCTTGGCCAGAGGACATGCTGAGAAGCAGCCATACGCTCCTGTCTATTTGTATACTAAGGAGGCATAGGTAAACGTACATATGAGCACACACAAGGACAAACCACAGGATGCTCAGTGGTGCACAGTCCAAATACAGCCTCTGGTGCTCAGAGCCCCGACATTCAGTGTCCCCACTTCCCCACCTCGCTCCCATTCCCTGGAGCTTGAGAGATAGGCTAATCTCCCCTAACTACCTTCTCCCAAGACCCGGGTGCAGTCTCCCAGCTCAACCCTTGCCTCTGGGTTCCATACCTGTAGGTGAGTGCAGACCCTCCTCAGCATGTCATATACGCTGTCCCGGGAAAGCAGAGAAACAAAGATATACTGGGGACATGAAAGGAAAACAGAAAGCACTAGGGTGAGGTGGGACTTCTTAGTCCATGGATTGTGGGGGCAGGGGGTAAACCTCGGGGGTTTATGGGGCCATGAGAACCAATGAGACCTCCCACCCGGGAAAGTTTCTCCTAACCCATTAGCCTGACACATCTGCTGGAAAGCTACCTGGTAGGGACAAGGAAGGGTCTGGGAGTTGGCCAGTATCAGGCCCTAAAGTTCTGGAGGAACTTCTGATGGGGAAAAGGACAGGAGATGTTGGCTCAGCGACTCACAGACCTTCTGGCTAGTGTTTGTGGTGATGGCCAATCCATTGGGAAGGAGCCGTGCCATCTTGTGTTTTTTGATCAATTGCACAGATACCACAGGAATGACCACCTGAGAAAGAGAGAGAGAAAGAGAGAGAGAGTGAGAGACAGAGAGAGAGAGAGAGAGAGAGGAAGAGAGAGAGAGAGAGAGATGCTTCTCTCAGGACTTACTCAGCAAGAACACAGACCCTTAGCTCTCTGCATTAGTTCTCCAAAGCCAGCACTCAGCCAATAATGCTCACCCTGGTGAAGCCATGCTTGTGTGTGGTAGTAGGGAACATCTAGACTTTTCACTTTCTCATTCAGGGTGCCCTTCCAACTATCCCTCCTTGATAACTCACTGCTTCCAAGTCCGAGTCCCCTGAGCTGGCTCTTAGTGACTCCCCCTAAAAATGACACTGCCCTCTGACTCTGAAAGCATTTCTGAGATACCTGAAGCCAGTATAATTTGGCTGTCAACTGTTCAGGCCAGATGGATGGTCAAGATCAGGCCTGTTTCAGAACTACTTCCTTGAATATGGGATAACTTGATCCTGCTTATCCAACCAGTGAGAGCCTCACCATGTGCTGAGCACACAGAGGGACAGGAATGACTTGAGGCATGCCCACAGGACTGCCCCTTTTCTGGTCCAGGGCAGGGGCCTTCCTGGGTAACAGCAACCCTTACTACTCATCACTCACTACCTTGACATCCTTGCCAAAGAGGCTGGCATGGAAGCAAAGCCAGTTGGGCGAGATATAGAGCCGACCGTGGAGAAGGAGGTCTCTCTGGAGGGCACAGGAACACACTGAGAAGACACAGGAGAAAAGATAGCCATGAGTAAGGTTACCCCCAGAGAAATCACCTTTTCACCTGTCCTCAACCTCTCCTGTCCCCATTCCAAACTATCTATCCACAAGCACTCAAAGGATCCTTCTGGGAATCCCGAGTGTCCCCCCCAAACCCCACCAGCCTGCGGGATGTTTTCTCTTTCTCCATTACCCACGAGGTCTGAACAACTTCCAGCTTAGGTCTCCGGTGCTGGATTTCTGTTACCTCAGGATAAGGCTTTACCCTGCCCTGAGAAGAGGATCTAGATTGTGCAAATGTTCCTCCATGCTCAGTGAGAGGCCTGGGCCAGGGACAACACTCACTGGTGAGAGGGGAACCTTTCATCAAGCAAACCCGCCCAACTCAACTCCACATCCCAAACCACCCCGACTCCTTTTGAAGAAAAAAGGACCAAGTACATCTAAATTGTTCCCATATGTAAATTAAGCATAAAGGTACTCCAAGTGATGACCTGGGGGCTCACCAGCCACGTGCCAGAAACAGCTCACCTTTGAGAACCATCTCCTCCAAGGGGATATCTTTAAACAGCTTGTGGTATTGTTGGTTGTATTTGCTCAGTAGTGTCTGCAAATGTAAGACACAGCTCTGTGAGGCTAGAGGCTAGACCACAACGGGGCCTTGCTCCAGCTACCAGGAGATAATGCTATAGGGATACCCTGGGAACTTTGCCTGAAGCCTATGGTAAACCAGGTATGAAGATCTAAGCCTAGACCATCTCCTGTTAATGTTGAGTTCTCACAGGGAGACAGTGACTAGAGGGGACTCATTATCCCCACCAAGGCAAGGGCACTCACTCAGGTCTCCTGGGTTCCTGCTATAACAGGCTGTGGCCAAGGGGCCAAGAGTGAGTTTGGGCATCCCAGGGCACTTCCCTCATAGAGCAGTACAAAGGCAGCCCCCACACACTTACCCCTTCCCGGCTGAACTTCTTTATCTCTTCACCCTTTGAGCCTTCTGACCAGTGCAGACTGCAAAGGAGACATTCCATTCCAGGCACAAGAAACCCTTGAGTCCTGCCCAAGTATCCTCAGTGCCAATTCTGCCCTGGCTTTGAGCCAGATGATTGGAGCAGAGATTGGAGACTAAGGCCCTTCTCTAAGGAACACAGTAAAATGATAAGAGCTGCAAGCACACCACTCCTCTCTGGGGAAGGGCGCTCACAGGGCCCCCTTCTCAAGCAGATCTGAGTGCCGTACCCACAAAGGTATGCTTGGCTTGAGCATCAGCCTCCCAAGATGCTGAGTAGCAGAGACACTCCAGTTTCTCTAGCCAAGGGAGCAGGCAGAGGCACAAGCACTGTGGGTTCAGGGACCACAGTGTAGGGGTATACCTGATGGAAGCATTAGACGCACAGCTCCAGGGCCATGAACTGGACAACCCTGCCCTCCGTAAAGCCTCCTTGGGCAGCCTGCAGTTCCTCATTGAGACACTCAGACTTACTGAGGCTAACTATCAGGAACTCGATGAAATACAAAGCTTTACCCTGGCCAGGTTGGCCCAAGGACAGGTGGGCAGGGTGGAGACTAGTAACCTGAGAAGCCTGGTCCCTGCCAGTTCCAATGCACAGGGACAGACTGGAGGGTGGGAAGAGGCCCCAGCAGTCAGTGTCCAAGCTACAAGGCTGCTAAGGGATCCTGCCTCACTCTCTGTCTCTGTCTCTGTCTCTGTCTCTCTCATTTGTATGTGGGCAGGTGTGTATGTGTGTATGCTTGTGTGTATATATACTGTGTGTGTGTGTGTGTGTGTGTGTGTGTGTGTGTGTGTGTGTGTGTGTGTGTAAGCCAGAGGGCAATGTCATCCTTAGGAAAATTCTCCTCTTTTGAGGCAGTGTCTCTCACCAGTCCAATCAGGCTAGCCTGGCTATCCAGTAAGCCTTGTAGATCCTCCTGTTTCGGCCTCCACAGCACCAGAATTACAAACACCCAGCAACATAACCAGCCTTTTTCTTTTCACCTGGGTGTTGGGGTTGAATTCAGGGCCTCATGCCTGGACAGACAAGTACTTTGCTGACTGAGACATCTTCCCAGCCCCTTAAGGTCCCCTTGGTAGCCAGGTTGGTTATATCCCGACAATTCCCACCCTTCCCAGTCTGGACTTATCTCTGATTGGGAAGGGACCTCACCTGCTCTCTGGGGGCTCCTGGACCTTTCCTGGTTTCTCCGTGCAGGGCACATGGCTCTTCGGAGGGGCCATCTTCCCATGCATTTGTTGCTTGCTAGAGGGAATGTGTCCATGTTAGAAAGGGAAATTTGGGGGCATCTTTTCCTATTAGCAGCACTGTGTCCAGGCAGCTGCTCCATCCCCTACCCTTTGATGTACAGGGTAAAGTTTAAGATGTCATAATTTGGAGCCACCTTCAAATGCTGTGCCCATTAACCCAGTGGCCAGCATTCTGAGAGGGAACTCATTTCCCCTCAGCCACGCACCACTCTGGGTATATTAGGCTTTTCTCGCCTCTGCCAATCTGATAGGCAAAAATCATTTGCATTTTGTCACGGATAGGTGCCTCCCACAGCTCACTGCCTAGAAACCTAAAGCTCAGGCAATGCCTGGCCCAGGAAAAAAAAAAAAAAAAAAAAAGAATCAGTCTGTCAACCTTTTAACTCCTAGGCAACTGCTAGTCCAGGCAGAGTGGAGCTTCCTGCCCCACCCAGGAGGAAGGACACAGACGTGTTCATGCTGAAAGCAGAAGTTTCGAAGGTGCCTAGGCAGCTACTGTAAACTATCAGGTTCTGGGAAAGGCCACTGTGCACAGGATCCTTTATCAAATGTTAGAGATGTGGAAGGTGGATTCCAGTCTGCCTACGCGTGGGTGTACCTGGGATGGGTGGGGCTGCCCCAGACGAGGAAGGGGTGGCCTCAGTCACCTTCAGACAGTTGGAGTACCTCAGCCATAACAGCCAAACTATTTCAAAAATTTCTCAATTCAGAAGGAAGGAAATGTTCTCCCCCTGGGGAGGTGGGCCTCCCCCTACCCCTGGAGCCTCTGAGGTGGCACCTCCACCCAGCAGTTCCACAGACTAGGACTCCCCTCTCCTGCTTTTCTATCAGTAAAGCCTGAGATTTCAGCAAAGCCCCAACTGAGTGAGCTCAGAAGTTCTTAAGGAAGAGAGGTGGCCAAGAAGCAGGGTCAAGGCAGGGCAGTTCAAAGTCTAGAATATGGTACAAGGTCCTGTGTGCTGGTCCTGCTGCATGCAAATGGCTGGGATAAACAGCTGTTAGCTGAAGCCTGAGGATCCCAAAGGCTCGGTTCCTCTCAGTCCTGTGACCAGACCAAGGCAAAGCTCTCTTTTCTCAGGCTGGAGAGAGAGCTCCGTCTGTAAAGTATTTCCATGCAAACGGAAAGCCACAACATCCAATCTGAGAACCCACCTGAAAACAGAAGGCGTGGGGCTCAAACACTGTAATCCCAGGACTGGGGAAGCAGAGGCAAGCAGTGGGTTCTCTGGGCAGCCAGCCAAACCTACTAGGAAAGCTCCAGGTCAGTGAAAGACTTTGTCTCAAAATAAGTAAGGTCAGCTCCTGAAGAACACAACCTAAAGCTGATCTTTGGCTTCCACATGTGTGTGTACATATGCACATATACAACTGCAACATATGTGTGTGCCCTCAGATGCAAACAAACAAACACCTTGACTTCTTTAAAGTTACAGACTTGGGCTGGAGAGATGGCTCAGTGATTAAGAACACTGACTGCTTTTCCGAAGGTCCTGAGTTCAAATCCCAGCAACCCCATGGTGGCTCACAACCATCTGTAATGAGATCTGACGACCTCTTCTGGTGTGTCTGAAGACAGCTACAGTGTACTTATATATAATAATAAATAAATCTTTTTTTAAAAAAATTACAGACTTAATTACAGAGTTAGCCCAAGGTCTCCCAGGGCCCTTGGAGTTTCCCCACTCTGACATCCTCCAACCACAACACTGCACATGTCAGGAAACTTAACCCCAACAAGGGACAGACCCTGTCCAGGGTTACATTGTGTACTGGCTAGTTTTGTGTGTCAACTTGACACAGGCTGGAGTTATCACAGAAGGGAGCTTCAGTTGGGGAAGTGCCTCCATGAGGTCCAGCTGTGGGGCATTTTCTCAATTAGTGATCAAGGGGGTAGGGCCCCTTGTGGGTGGTGCCATCCCTGGGCTGGAGGTCTTGGGCTCTATAAGAGAGCAGGCTGAGCAAGGCAGGGGAAGCAAGACAGTAAGGAATATCCCTCCATGGCCTCTGCATCAGCTCCTGCTTCCTGACCTGCTTGAGTTCCAGTCCTGGCTTCCTCTGGTGATGAACAGCAATGTGGAAGTAAGCCAAATAAACCCTTTCCTCCCCAACTTGCTTCTTGGTCATGATGTTGTGCAGGAATAGAAACCCTGACTAAGACAAATTGTAAAGGTCCAGGCAACCTCGCTCATAAAATTGGCCTAGTCACATGTAACCTGGTGACCTCTGTACTCAAACTTACAAAGGGTTTCACACATACGTCACCATACACAGGTATACACTGCATGCCATTTCAGCCAATGATGGTCAATTCATATCTAGCTCCTGAAGATCACCCCACCCAGTGATGTCACCCCATCCAGTGATGTCATAGGCATACTCCACCATGTTTGCACAACAGCCAAATCTACTCCCAACACATTTCTCAGAGTACTTCTGTGTGGTGAAATGAGACATGATTGTATTTACTGAATTAAGTGGCAGGCTACATTAGTGATTCGACCCTCAGGTCCTAAGGTTAGTTTCTGGATGTGTCTGGTTTTATCACTTTCCACTTTCACAAGTTTTTTTTCCTTAACTTTTTATTTTGATGTAGAAAATATGCTAAATATAAAGCATTTATAAATGATTGAAGCTATCCATTACAAAATTCCCTAATTGCTGGAGAGTGGTAGCACACACCTTTCATCCCAGCATTTGGGAGTTGAGGCAGGTGGATCTCTGTGAGTTCAAGGCCATCCTGGTCTACAGAGCAGTTCCAGAACAGCCAGTGTTACATAGAGAAACCCTTCTTGAAACAAACAAAGAATTTTCTAAGAGGAGCTGAGGGTGTGTTTCAGTTGGTAGTGGCCTGTAGGAGGTCTTGAGTTTGAGTCAGTCTGGATTCCATAATGTAAACTCTTTCAAAGAGGAGAAAGAAGAGGAGGAGAAGAGTTATATCAAGTCCTTTCTTTACCATTTTTTTAATCTTAAGCATGATGTGTGTTTTATATAAATTGATTGCATAACACATAACATTTTCTTGGCTTCTGTTGTTTCACATGACTTCATAAGAAACTCTCAGCTATTTCCTCCTGAGACAGACTACTTGTCATGTCTGCTTGTTTTTAATCTTTTTCTCTTTCTTTCTTTCATTCTTCCTTTCCTTCTTTCGTTCCTTTTTTCTTTTCTTTCTTTCTTTCTTTCTTTCTTTCTTTCTCTCTTTCTTTCTTTCCTTGAACCAGAATCTTGGGTTTCATTGTGTAGCCCTTGGCTGTCCCGGAACTGACTATGTAGACCAGGCTGGCCTCTAACTCATAGAAATCTACCTGCCTCAACCTCCCAAGTGCTGAGATTCAAGGTTTGCACCATCACAGTCAGTCTGAGAGAGATTCTAAAAAGAATAAGTAGTGGCCTGAGAATCAACTTCTCTCAAGTTCTTTAGAGCCACCTTCAAACTGTTTTCCATATGCTATGCCAAGTAGCCCATCGATCAGCACCAGAAAAGGCGTCTGTTCTCTACACCCCAGCCTTCTTCTGGGAATCAGCTTGTCTTCACCTTCGCTAATATTTTGATATCAACAAACATGTCTTTTAATATGGGGGTGGGGTGTTTTGTGCTTTTGGTTTTTATTCTGCTGATGTCACGAACAGCTTTTTTTCTTTAAAATGTTATTATTCTGTTGGGGTGGGGCACATACCACAGAATCTGTGTGGACTTCAGAGGACAGCTTGTACGAGTCAGTTCTGTGTCATGTGGGTTCTGAGCACTGAGCTCAGGCCATTGGGTTCAGTAAAGTGGGATACCAAGTTCAGAGGCGGAGCACCCATAGCCTTTTCTAAGAGGAAACTTGATAATCAGTTGGAGACACTAAAGAACAGAAGATTTCCAATTATAAAGTAAAAGCATCTTTTATATGTGATTGATGAGATGATGACAAGCCAGTCAGCAATCCTGTAACAATGCTTCTGGCCTAGGGACCCTGCCTGGGTGAGTGAATGCACACAACATCTAAAATCTTCAGCTTAGACTTCCTATTCACTAGTCATGGATTCTCCCCTATAGTGCCTGTTTAGATGGGTGAAGATTAAAAACAAAAACAAACACAAACAAACAAACAGGATACAGCTCAGGTGGTAGACTGTAGCCCTAGATCCCCAGCACAACATATAGCCCAGCATACCTACAATCCCAGCACTCAGGAAGTAGAAACAGGAAGAGCAGAGGTTCAAGGTCATCTTTAATTATATAGAGAATTCTAGACCAGCCTGGGACCTGCCTAGCCAGGAAGATGGGTCAGTGGGTAAAGGTCCCTGCTGGCAAAACCAAAAGCCTAAGTTGGACCACTGGGACCCACATACCAGAAGGAGAAACAGACCCTTATTCATGTACTTTATGTATATGAGTGCCGTCTTCAGACACACCAGAAGGAACCAGATCCCATTATAGATGGTTGTGAGCCATCATGTAGGTGCTAGGAACTAAATTCAGGACTTCTAGAAGAGTAAGTAGTCAAGTGCCCTTAACCTCTTACCATCTCTTCAGCCCCCATAAAACCATATATATATTTTTGTTTGTTTGTTTGTTTGTTTGTTTTTTGTTTTTCGAGACAGGGTTTCTCTGTATAGCCCTAGCTGTCCTGGAACTCACTCTGTAGACCAGGCTGGCCTCGAACTCAGAAATCTGCCTGTCTCTGCTTCCCAAGTGCTGGGACTAAGGTGTGCACCACCACCATCACCATACTGAGAATAGACTCTCGGAAGTTGTCCCTTGACCTTAACATACACGCATATGCCTACATACACGCACATACACATGTAAATAAATAAGAAAAATTTAAAGTATAAGAAAGGCAGGAGGGAAGCAAAGGGATGGATAGAGCTGGGCAGTGTAGCACAATCCTGGGATCCCAGCACTTGGGCGGCAGAGGCACGGAATCGCAGCCTGCTTAAAACTACCAAGGTCTTCCACAGCAAGTTTCAAGCCAGCTAGAACTGTATATCAAGATTCTCAAAAGACAGACAAGAGCTGGCAAGATGGCTCAGTAGGTTAAGGAGCCTCTAAGTCAGAGAACCCGAGTCTAATCCCTGAGAGCCACATGGTAAGAGGAGAGAATTGATTCCCACAAATTTCCCCCTGACATCCACACTCATGCAGTAGCACATGCATATCCCTTCATCATACACACACATGCATGTGTACACATATATACAAATAAACAAATGTAATAAAAATTAAGTGCCATATTAAGTCCGGTTAGGCCTGTCAGGCCATGAGGCACCTGATAACTACTTGGACTTTGACCCAGAGGATCAGAAGGGCACATTAGGAACATGGTGCTCAGCCCTCTGCCAGACTCTGCTGGCAGCTGATGCCCACACCCCTGCCACTGATTTTTTCCTGAAAGCAATTTCTCATAGCCCAAGGGTCATAAGTAATGTTTACTACCTTCAGTCCCATTCCATCCCACTGTTCCAACCGTGGAGTTAATATTAGGGTCTGGGATCCTGAAATCTGTAACTTTTTTACATTTTAAACCTCATTTTTATCTTATGTGTAGATACGTATGCCTGAGTACGATCTGTGCACTAGTACAGTGAGTGTTCTTGGCAGCCAGAGACTTTGGCTCCCCTGGATCTACGGCTACATGTGACTGCGAGCTGCCTGATGGGGGTGCTGGGTAACAAACCCAGGTCCTCTGCAAGAGCTGGGCATACTCTTAACCACTGAGCCATCTCTCCAGCCCAAAACCTGTATTTCTTCACTCGGAACCACAATAATGAAAGGGATGGAACAGGGGAATGGCAACATCTTCCAACAGTAAAGGACCAAGGACTGGAAAACTCAAACAAGATCCTCTCCTGAGCTGAGCCAGGTCTAAGGCAGGCAAGGAAGCCTTAGGGAAGAACACAGCAGGGGTCTGCGGTGAGAAGGGGAGGCGGCCCTCAACAGGGGTCTGCACAGGAGTCTGGGTCTGTGGCAGGAGTCTAGAGCCCAGTGGCAGGTACAGAACTCCTGCCCGCTTGCTTCCTCCCGCTCTCCCTCCGTTCCTTCCTGGAAACTTCCTGAGGTTATCTCTGCTCCTGGTTTGGGTCTACGACAGGGCAACAGGGTGGGTTGGGCAGCAGCAAAGGGAGAAGCCAAGAAATGGTGGTGTGAGAGGAAAGAAAGGCAAGGGAGTCGGGAACAGGGATGCAAGGGATCCCACAGCCATCACTGATAGGACACATGGGTCAATATCCTCCCCTAAATCTCCTAAATCTCCATCTCTAACCTGGACAACTAGTTCCCTACTCAGCTTCAGCTCTGCAGCCCGGAGGAGTCCATCAGAGAGGGCTCAGAACCACCCCCCTCCCCATCCCCTCCACAGTTACCTCCAGCCAGAATCCTCAAGGCATCCTCCTTCCACTACTTAATCGCAATGTCTATTGTGCCATTGACCATACAGCAGGCAAGCCCAAGCTCCTATTGCTCCACCCCCTTGGACTCTGGCAACCTCTCCCTGGCCAAGCCTGCCCCAGTCTCACCCTCACACACTTGTCTCTCTCCTGCATTCAGTCATCAGCAACCTAGCTCTGCCCTGCCTTCTCTGCTGAGTGGTCCACAGTTCCCACCTGTGGCGGCCTACTCTCCTAGTCTTCCAGTTTCTTCCCACCCCTCTCTCTTTGCTGTTTTTTTTTTT
>NW_022196906.1:54040476-54043676 GCF_008632895.1 Mastomys coucha | reverse complement strand
GCTGTCCTGGAACTCATACAGGCTGGCCTCGAACTCAGAAATCTGCCTGCCTCTGCCTCCCAAGTACTGGGATTATCTTTGCTGGTTTTGTTTTGTTTTGTTTTGTTTTTGATACAGGCTCTCACTATGGAGCCCCAGATGTCCTGGATGGAACTTAACTCATTATGTAAACCAAGTTGGATCTCAAAGATACCCACCTGCCTCTGACTCCTTCCTGATGCTGGGATTAGAGTTCACCACCCACCTCATCCAGCTCTGATGCTCTTTCAAGGCTCATAGAGTTGTTGCTCTATGTCAGGCACTCACTTTCCTTGCCAGAGCCCCTCACAGTGGAGCTCCCTTCCCCTGCTTATCTACCTGGAGAGTTCCAGGTCTTCTTTGAACTCTCAGTTTTAATGCCTTCCCTGTGCGGTATGTGTGAACCGCCCCCATTTCCCTCACTGGCTCCCTCCCCTCTCTGTGCTCCTCACCCTTCCTTCCCCTGTTCTGTTTAAAGGTCTAAGCTTCCTCAGGAGACTCTGGGCTCTGCATCCCTCACACATCAGCACTCAGTGCTGAAGGGTGGAAGGGGGGTAGGGATGAGAAGCCAAGGAGAAAGTAGGAAGAATAAGTCAGAAATAAGTGTTGCTTAGTGGGAATGGAAGAGAAGGGATTGACAGATGGACGACAGAAGCTGACAAGCCTATCTACACCGGATCCTCCCTTTCAGGAGCCCTGGTCTGTAGGGAAGGCAGGTAGCCCTGGCCTAGTACCAGGACTCTCTCAACCTACCCTGATTGACTCATCAAGAGGGACATAGAAGGCACATAGAAGCATTAAAGGAACTAGACAACCAGGTGTGATGCACATGTCTGTAATCCCGCACTCAGAAAGTAGAGACATCAGGATCAGGATTCAAGGTCATCCTTGACTACGCACTGAATTCCAGGACAGCTGGGATATGAGATCCTATCTCTAAAATAGAAGGAAAGAGAAGAAGGAGAGAGTAAGGAGGACAAGACAGGGGCTGGAAAGATGGCTCAGCGGTTAAGAGCACTGACTGGTCAGGCAGTGGTGGCACATGCCTTTAATCCCAGCACTTGGGAGGCAGAGGCGGGTAGATTTCTGAGTTTGAGACCAGTCTGGTCTACAGAGTGAGTTCCAGGACAGCCAGGGCTACACAGAGAAACCCTGTTTCAAAAAAACCAAACCAAACCAAACAAAACAAGCAAACAAAAAAGAGCACTGACTGCTTTTCCAAAGGTCCTGAGTTCAAATCCCAGCAACCATATGGTGGCTCACAACCATCCGTAATTAAGATCTGACTTCCTCTTCTGGTGCATCTGAAGACAGCTACAGTGTACTTAGATACTTTAGGCCGGACTGAGCAGGGCCAGAGCGAGTGGGGTCAGCAGGAGCGAGCAGAAGTCCTGAATTCAAATTCCCAGCAACTACATGATGGCTCACAACCATCAGCACAGCTACAGTGTACTCATATACATAAAATAAATAAATAAATAAATAAACAAATCTTTTTAAAAATGGGGGTGGGGGGAGAAGACAGGGAGGAGGAGAGAGAAAGGGGACAGACAGGCAGGAAGAGAAGGAGTAGGAAGAGAGGAAGAGAAAGGAGAGCAGGAAAAGAAGTGTTTGGTTCCAGATCCTGGGACTAGGGGCTGAGGTGCGTGTCTTACAAACCAAAGCAGACCTGGCCTCCAGGTTCTCCCAGCATCCCTCAGTCCCTACCTGGCATACCCTGCCCCCAACCATGAACTATCCAGCCAGGGGCTGTGCTGCCCTTCCTCCCAGAGCCTCTTCCCTATATAATCCAGATATTTTGTGCCCCCCCTCATTCTCTCCCTCCTTCACCTTCTCTCTCTGTGCACATGCCCTTCTTGCTTTTTCTTCCCCTCCCCCCATTTCTCTCTCCCCATGGTAACTCCCCTGGCCTCTTGGAGTCTTGGGAGCCAGTGAACTAGGCCCGAGAGCAGCTTCCCCATAAACCTGCATTTAATATGATCTAATCTGGCACCTGGCTTGAATTGGCTCACTTCACCAGTGGAGAAATAACCTATCAAGAAGGAAGAGGAGAGAAGACAACAGGAGAAGAGGACCATCACAAGACGATGTGAAATACCTATATTATGTTGAAAACATAGATAAACCCTTCAGCCTCCCTTGTACTAGGCTGCGATCCTCCAGGCCTGTCTGTGCCCCCAGGCAATGCTCCCCCAAGTTTACTAGCCTCTTTCCTGCCTTAGCTGTTCCCAACCTCAGAGCAGAGCTCTCTCCCTCCAGGTCTCATCTGAGCCCCTGGAAGTAGCAGTGCCTATGGCCGATGCTGAAATCTCAACCAGGCCCTGACTCCTTGAACCAGCAGGGCCCAACAGCTCCCAGGGGAGTGGTCCCCTGGGTGACCTCTCCCCTAGGAAAGTACCCATACTCGCCCAGGTTGACTTCTTGTGGACTTCTGAGATACTGGGGCTCCTTGTGGGTCTTGCCAACTCTTCTCAAAGCCAGGCCCAGTGCCAATGCCACCTTCATCACCAGCCAAGACACTAAGCCTCTGTGGTCTCCAAGGAGAGAACTGCCAACAACACTGCTCTCCTCAGACAAAGGCCACATCACCATGCAGGCCTCTGACAGGACAAACCCAAAATATGTGGAGGTAGCCACAAGGGACAGGAAGCTGGGGAGACTTCTGGCCTGGGTAGAGCTTCAAAAGCCAAGGCCCAGCAAGCTGAGCTTGGGTTGAGATTCTGCCATGATGTGGTTCCAAATCCTCCAGGTCTCTCCTCCCCACCCTCATATCTCAACTCACCCCCCACCTAACAGAGGAAGGATACCTCCTGTTAGCATTAATGTGGATTCTTCTGATTCAGTTTAGAATCACCAGCAGGAGAAGACAGACAAACAAAAATGACGCTGTGGTTGAACAGGTTCCTATTCCCTGCCCTCAGGAGGCTAAGGCAGAGGGCACGAGGTCAGAGCCATCCTACAGTATATAGTATGTTTAAGGATATGAGCTATATTTAAAAAATAAAAGTGTCTGGGAAGTAAAGTGCCCAGCGAGTAAAGCATTTGCCACAGCAGCATGGGGATCTCAGTTCAAATCCTCAGGACCCAAGCAGAGCTCACTGTAACTCCAGTGCTCTGAGAAGCTAAGGTAGGAGAATCCTCCGAAGCTTGAGGACCAGCTAGCCTGGCTTTACAACAGCAGT
>NW_022196906.1:54020397-54040466 GCF_008632895.1 Mastomys coucha | reverse complement strand
AAAAAAAGAAAGAAAGAAAGAAAGAAAGAAAGAAAGAGAGAAAAAGGAAGAAAGGAAGGAAAAGAAAAAAAAGAAAAGAAAGAGAAAAGAAACTCTGCCTCAGACAAGGTAGAAGGGCAGCACTGACACCTTAAGCTATCTTCTGACCTCCACATATCTGTACATACCCACGCAAACATGTATAAAAGCAAAAAATCTAAAGAAGAGGAAAATGTCTGAAACCTGTTTAAGAGTAATTACATCAGAGTCTCTAAGAGTTGTACCATCCAATACTTTACTTTTCCTTCCTCCCTCCCTCCTTCCCTTCCTCCCCCGACCCCGCTCAGATAGAGTCTTTCTATATAGCTCTGGTTGTCCCAGAACTCACTAAAGAAATCAGGTTGGGCCTGAACTCACAGAGATACAGCTGCCTCTGCCTCCGGAGTGCTAGGATTAAAGGTGTGCATCACATTCACAAATCAACACATTTAAAAATCACACCTGGACACCAGCCCCCAGAACCACCTTCTTTCGCCTTCTGGCTTTGCCCCTACCATCCCAAAAAGAAGCATCATCCTGACATCGACAGTTGACTGCCCATGCTTCCTGTCTGGCAGAGTGGGACTACATCATTCGTCTCGGTGCATTTGAGAGACTGAAAGGACATCCACAGTGCTGTATGTATATCTGTTTGGGTCTTGATTTTTTTGAGACAGTTCCCTATAGCCCATGTTGGCTTGGAACTTGCTATGTAGCTGAGGATGACCTTGAACTTCTGATCTTCCTGCCTCCATCTCCCACATGCTAGGATTACAGGCCTATGCCACCATGCCCCATCCTTGCACTTTAGACCTTGTGCTAACATGTTAGGCTGGCACTCTTCCACATGAGTTCTATCTCTAGCACATGCTGTGTTGTCTATGTAAACTGCATTTTTACTATTGATTCAATTGTATGGATATAATTTATTGCCTATGGAAGCAAAGAAAACTCTGGTGCCAGCCTTGTGAACACAAGTATCCACTCCTGTGAATACTTGCAGCACTTAGCAGCAGCACGGCTGGGTCACAAGGCAGGTTGACACACTTCTGCCATCCAAATGCTCCAAGGTGAATTGAAATCAGCAGCCGGAGTTCAGGTGCCACTGGAAGAATCCTGCCCTGTATCCTCTCTTTGGGGCTCACAGGGAAGAACGTGCCCCCCTTCCTTCCCAAGGCCAGTTGGCCTGCCTGGACCGAGAACCTAGGGACCTGACCATAGGGTCAGGCACATTGCAACCAGACAGGGTGGGTGACTCCCAGCTACTAGGGCCATGAGCCCACTTCCTGTGTTCTGCCAAGAGAGGGTTACAGGTTGGCTTTTTCCACGTGGCAAAAGCTAGTTTGGTATTATTGGAAGAATAACACAGTATTCTTTCTGGAAGTCTTGTGCTTTCTCAAAGCCACAGCCCCTCCACACAACCCAGAAACTGGCTGGCAAGAGTCCCCAGAGGACAAATAGGACATGGATGGAGTCACTGATATGCTAAAAGGTGAGGATAAAAGGGGTTTCTTTCCTGTGCAAAAATAATTCTATAGTTGCTATCTTTTTTTTAAAAAAGATTTATTTATTGTATGTATGTGAGTACACTGTCACTCTCTTCAGAGACACCATAAGAGGTCATCAGATCCCATTACAGATGGTTATGAGGCACCATATGGTTGCTCAGAATTGAACTTAGGACCTTTTGAGGAACAGCCAGTGCTCTTAACTGCCGAGCCATCTCTCCAACCCCCTGTAGTTGGTATCTTGAGGCCATACCTAGACAACATGTTGTACTGAGAGAATGGCTAAACCCTTCTGCTGAGTAGAAATGGGGAGGGAGACAGAGACAGGAGAGTCCCACAGCTGAATTTCATACTGGTGCAATGGGGTAGGAGTAGTAAATTGGAGGTCCCCTGCCAGGTCCCAATCCCATTGCCCCAACTCAGCAGCCCTGGAAAATGGCTCTTGGAGGAGCAGCATTTGTCAGGTCACAGGCCCTGCCCAGAGAAGGGTCTGAGCCACCTAGACTAGGAATGGACTGTTTACTTTTATTGCTTAGGGACACTTTGAGATGAAATAGGTATGTGGTGGGCAGAGGCTCTTCATCAAGAGATTATAGAAAGATCAGACCACAGCAGCCAGAAGCACGTGTATACTCCAGACCCAAGCAACACCATCTG
Source organism: Mastomys coucha (assembly GCF_008632895.1). Lineage (NCBI taxonomy): Eukaryota > Metazoa > Chordata > Mammalia > Rodentia > Muridae > Mastomys > Mastomys coucha. The sequence goes on along the minus strand of NW_022196906.1, from coordinate 54,038,283 downwards.
CACTTGGCCAGGACCTTCCTGAGAGGAAAGAGGTAGCTCCTCAGATTCCCTTTGGATGAGTCCAAGCTGGGAAACGGGAGAAGATGGGGGCAGTGTGCAGTTGGAGTAAACAGCAGGGGTGAGCTGTGCAGATGTTCTGTAGGAAGGCCTAGAACTAAGCAAGAAACCACAGAGTACTGACCCAGGGGGTCTCAGGCCAGACCTCCAGTCTAGGAGAGAGCACAGGGGACCTGCTCCCCTTGGCTGTCTGTTAACTTCAGTTCTGCTTTCAGTGCCCAATGCTTGCAGCCAGACAGGAAACCTCCAGGTGAGGTTTGGCCCAAACCATGTACCTGGTTAGAAGCGCAAAGGTTAGATGTCATTTAGGCCATAAATGGGGCAAGTTGTACTGCCTGCATTCCCTGGCTGGAGAATGGGAAGCAGCTGGATTCTGTGTCCTTATACCATGGCAGTGTCCAACAACTAATCCTAGGCCATAGACACATCGGCATGAGTTTTGAGGGCCAGGAAGAGGAAAGGACTGAAGAGCACATTCAAACCATATCAAGCTTTGTTAGCTCAAGGAACTGTGTTCCTTTCTGGGGTGGTCTAGGATAAACAGTAAACAGGCCCAGCTCAGGTTGCCTACCATCTGACCCTAGGTCCAGTTCTAGCCCTGTGAGAATGAAGGCAGTATCTGAGGCCCAGTGCTAGAGCTAAAGGCCCTCCCTCATACCTGGAGAACATCAGATGATTCATACTCCAGTCTAGACAGGGGTCCTTCTTTCCTGGTATCATGTATCTAAGTAGCCTCAACTTACTATGTTGCTAAGGACAACCTTGAATCTGCAGTTCTGTCTTCCTGTCTCTACCTCTCCAGTTGCTAGGATGACAGTCATTAGCCACCAAACCCAGTATCTGTGGTGCTGGATATAGAACCTGGAGCTTCATGGATGCTAGGCAAGCACTCTACTAACTGAGGCACATCCCCGCCAATGGTGACCTTTCAATATAGCACACAGACTCTGCTCCCTGTTCACGTAGCTTTCCCTGGATGCAGGGTAGGTCCACAACTCCTCCAAAAGGTCCTAGGAGAGAGGACTGTAAAGAAACCAGAGAGGTTTTCCAGAGCTGAGAGGACAACCCAGAGGCCCTCTGGGGAATGGAGTTCCCTAGACAGACATTCCCCAATCTTTCACTTCTTTACTCCAAGGACAAACAAGCTAAGGGAGCTAGCAGCTCACGCACAGGTGTGGGCAGGCTCAGCCACCTGGGAGGTGGACACAGGCTGAACAAGAATGAGTTCTAGCCCTAACAGGAGTTTCTTCTCCCTGCAGGGAACTCAGAAACCATTGTTTTCCTACCCAGTAGATTGTGAGAGTTGAGAGCAAGGCTGGCTCCATCTTCTTACTGTGGCAGCCAAGATATTTATATTTGCCTGTGTCTCTTACTTCAGCCCAGATCTGGCCTGGCCCCCAAGTTCTCCACTGCCTAGGTGACTGGACCATCCCTAGTGGTCCAAACCCTTTTTCTCCTGTTTCCTGACCTCCGAACCCAAGTCTGGGCTCTCAGCCTACCAAAGGGATATAGTTCCTTGTGAGATAGAGGTCACAACAAGGTGTTCTTCACTCTGGAGGAGAGGGGGAGAAGAGGGGAATGGGCTGATAAGCTGCTCCTCTCTGCTGTGGCTGGGCTATGCTCTGCCAGCCTGCTCCTGCCCATGACAGAATCCTCTTGTCCTCGTCCTCCAGCACCTCCCCCTGAAGCTGTACCTGTGTCCAGGGATGGAAACGACCTCCATACTGCCCTGAAATGTCCTAGGCTGGGTGGCCTGCTTATATAACCATCTCTGGGCTGAGCCTTACCACTCAGTCTCTCACATTCCAGGGACTTGCCCAGTTTCATGCATGCAGTAAGTACTCAATAATAATCCAAGAGCTAAACAAACACCCCCAGCTGAAGGGCTCCTCTGTGTGTGCAGTTTGTTCAGAAATGGAGGGCTCTTAAGGTGCAGACACAAGCCTGAAGTGACAGCAGTCTCTGGATGGACCTTGAATCTCTGAAGGTCCTATCACTGCTTCAGAGCCTCTACAAAATAAAAGTACATAAAATTCTCTTGCTTAAAAAAAAAAAATTCTCTTGCTTATGTGCTGTATGATGATCTGAAAGAGGTCAAAGGGCAGTCCAAAAGTGGTGGGTGACCCCTACAGCCCTGCCCTTTGAGCTTCGATTTGTTTTTGTTTTTGTTTTGAGACAGGGTTTCTCTGTGTAGCCCTGGCTGTCCTGGAACTCACTCTGTAGACCAGGCTGGCCTCGAACTCAGAAATCCGCCTGCCTCTGCCTCCCAAGTGCTGGGATTAGAGGCATGTGCCATCACCTCCTGGCTTGAGCTTCTAATTCCTTACCAGCACAATGAGAGCTGTAGCACCATGTCCCACCACACTCCTTGAAGGATACAAAGAGGTATAGCTTCCTCCCCACAGAATTAACAACATGGGAATACAACCAGGCCTCATGTGCACCCACAAAGCTCCATGCATGCCTTGAATGCCTAAATATTTTCTTTGGCCTATGACAGAAGGGAGCAAGAGCCTGGAGAAAAAGGCATTCCAGTTCCTAGGTTGCACCAGCAATAGGCTCCCATCTGCTAACCTGGAGAGACACAACTCCCTCTCACCCAGCCATGCTCAGAAGCCATCCTCATTGTCCCTCCCTCATCCACAGGAAGTTTTTGGGTAGTTGTTGCTGTTTCTGTCCTGCACAGAGCACAAACGCCTGCAGAATGGAAACAGTCACTAGGGAGACAGTCAGGGACAAACAGCTGAAACCCAGGAGCTCCCCTTATGGGACACCCAGGCTTTCCTACAGAGCCTGGGCCACATCGGGAAGGCAGTAGGTTCTGCAAACCACGTGGCTGGCAGCTAGCCCCGCCAGCAGTGCCCACAGCTGGGGCAGCATCTGTTAAGCTGGCACCCTTGAACCTGATGACAGATCACTTTTTTGGCAGGCTTCTTGGGACCTGGCCATCTCCACATAAGAGCTGGTCATTCAGGTCTAAAAACAGACTTGCATTCAGTCAGAAACAGAACACCCCTATACTCCAGTGGCTACTCTTCTGAAGGGAGGTGGTACAGACAACCTTGGCTACACAGATTCCCCCCACTCAGGCTGCCAGGGGTGTGGCTAGTCTCCAACAACAAGCCAGCTCTGTTTACCCATGGATACTGTCCAGCAGAACCCATTCTAGCATCTGAGGATGCCCATCTCAGAATCCCTGTGGCCCTGTGGACACACCAGATTCTGTTCAGAACCACAGGCAACTGGGAGGCCTGGGGCCCTGGGAGAGACAGGGTGGGGTGGAGGCAGGGACGCAGGCCAGGAACCACAACTTCTGCTGGGAGCTTTGAGGAAGCCACTGTTGCTTTCTGGGACAAGAAAGTCTCCACTTAGGAGGTAAAAAGCAGAGGCCAGGAAGCTAGGTGACCTACCCTGCCCTCTGTTAGAAGGATTCTTGTCCCAGAAGGGGGCTGGCCGCATGCTCAGAGACTGCCAGCTCCCCTCCCTTCTGCCTTCTTGCTACAGATACCAATTGAAAAATGAATGCTTGCTGTTCCACTTTGGGCGAGTGCTGTGTGTTCCAGGAAAGGAAGGCAAGCACCCCTCAGCGTGCACCCCCCCCCCCCCGGGAGGCAGACATGAAACAAATATTTACACAAACCAGTACATAATTATAAGTCTATAATGTATGCCCTGAGGAAAATCATGGGAGCCAGGAGAAATTCTATCAGGGGGCGGGGCTCACCTGTGGCAGGCAAGAGTGACTCTTCTAAAGCAACAAAGGCCCTGCAGCTGATCTCCTTTGGATGCTCACCAGATGATGGCTGCAGAGGTGACCTCATTAGAGAGGTCAAAGGGCAGGAGGCCAGAGGTGTGGAACTGTATGAGACACATAACAGAGGCCCTGTGAGCAGTATTAGTGAACAGTAAGGTGGCGAATAGTGAGGCCAGAGGTGTCGGGCCAGAGCTGGATAGTACAGACCCTGTGAGCCTCAGTGTGAGTCACAACCTACAAGCAATGGGTACTCAGAGAAGGGATTTAAAAGAAAGGAAGAATACTATCGACTTTGTTTTTTTTTAATCATAAGTATTTTTATTAAATTATTTATGTGCATAGATGTGGGTGCGTGTGTGCCTGTAGAGGTCAGAACATAACTTCATGGTGGTTCTTTCTTTCCACCATGTGGTTTTCAGGGATTGAATCAGACTTGTTCAACCATCATGCTGGATCTTAACACTAAACTGTATCTTTAAAATGCTTAAGATGCGGGCTGGTGAGATGGCTCAGTGGTTAAGAGCACTGACTGCTCTTCCAAAGGTCCTGAGGTCAATTCCTAGCAACCACATGGTGGCTCACAACCATCTGCAATGTGATCTAATGCCCTCTTCTGGCGTGTCTGAAGACAACTACAGTGTACTCATATACATAAAATAAATAAATAAATCTTTAAAAAATGGTTAAGATGCTAAGTTGCATGTTATGTGGATTTCGTAAATCACACTTCATTCATTCATTCATTCATTTTTGAGGCAGGGTCTCACTATGTCTCCCAGAAATCAGCTTGTTTCTGCCTCCCAAATTCTGGGATTAAATGAATGTGCTACCTAGCCAACAGTTTTAAAAAGAACCCTTACAACTCAATGAAAAGACAAATAGCCCTATTAAAGAGTGGCACATATTTGAAGCAATATTTCTCAAAAGAAGACACTAAATGTCCAGGAAGCGTGTAAAAAGGCCAACAACATCATTTATCACCAGGGAAAGAGAATCAAAGCCACAAAGCATGCCACTTCTCGCCCCCCAGAAGACAGTCTGGGTGACAGACAGGTGTGGGTGAGGCTGTGGAGACACTGGCACTCCTCTCTCCCTCTGGTGGGAATGTGGAATGGGGCAAGTGCTTCGAAAAGCAACCTGGTGTTTCTTCAGACCACTAAAGTTAGCACACAACATGACAAACATCCCCAGGAACATACAAAGGAGAGTTCATCGACTGGAGAAATGGCTCGGTGGTTAAAAGCATGTCTGCTCTTCCAGAGGACCAGAGTTCGATTTCCATTACCCACATCACAGTTCACAAGCATCTGCAACTCCAGCTCCTGGGGGAATCTAACACCTCTAGGCCTCTATGGGCACTTCACACACACATGCCACACACAGACATCTCTCCAACTAAATAATTAAAAAATAAATAAAACAAACAAAATTGCACAAAAAATAAATAAAACAAATAAACAAAATTGCACATCCACACAAAATACTATGCATGAATTCTCACAACATTATTCAGAAAAGCCAAAAGATGAAAACGGCCCAAACACCAAAAGCTCATCCATAAATAAACAATATTTCTTTAGCTATCAAAAAAAAAAAGACCCAACAGACAAAAAACGCTGATAATGCTAATCCCAAATGAATCTCTTTTTAAAACTCACGGTAGTGCTGTGGGAAGTGATAGCTGATCTCAGTGAGTGCAGATGCCGGAAGAGGACGTCAAATCCCCTGAAGCTGGAGTTACAGGTAGTTACTGAGCCTTCTCTCCACCCTCTCTATAAAAGGATCTTTACAATACTGTTAATGAAAGAAGCCAGTCACAAAAGACCACTTACTCTGTGGTTAGATGTGTAAGGAAAACACAAAACTGGCAGATCTATACACAGACAAAAGGCAGACTGGTACTTCCTGGGGGGCAGGGAACGGGCAAACCAGTCGGTAGTGATGTCTAATGATACATTTAGTTTCTTTGCAGGGCAAATATTCTGGAATTAAACAGTGGTCTTGGTTACACAACTGTGTGAACATTATAAACATCACTGAACTGGACAGGCAGCAGATGGCTGTGTAGCACATGCTCTTAGCCGGTATAAGGCCCTAGTTGCATCCCTAGCACCAAATAAAAAAGCAAACAAACATGAATTTTATGGTGTATGAATTCTATCTCAATGTAAATGAGGAGGGAGGGAGAGAAGAAGAAAGAAGAGATCCAGGATTTAAAGATTGTTTCGAAGAAAAAGAGAGACGTATCCCGCCCCCCAATTAGGTTATAAATGGTGGTTTAAGAAATAGAAAAAAATAAAAGCAGGGGAAATGCTGGCACTCGCCTTTAATCCCAGCATTCGCCTTTAATCCCGGCACTCAGGAGGTAGGGACAGGGGGAATCTCTGAGTTCCAGATCAGCCAGGGCTACACTGGGAAACCTTGTCTGGAAAAACAAGACAAAACAAATAGGAAGATACAAAATTCCAGGTGTGTAGGTTGCCATGAAAACAAGGAAGCATTTCCGAAGGAGGACAAACAGCGCTGAGGTTTGCTGAGCTTAAGTAACAGCAGAAGGGAAAGGATGGACCTTGAATTCGGACACGTGGACGGGTAACCTCAGCAAGGACACTTGGGTGCTGTGATGGGCCTGGCTCCTCCTTCCTTCCTGCCAGACTGGTGACTGGGAGGGACAGTGAGTCTCTGACCACATGTGAGGAAACCGGGCCACCAGCCAGCTCAGTACCACAACAGCCTGGGATGCTTGCCTCTCCTCATTTCCAGTAAGAGATGGCGTGGTTGCCGGGGTTGGGCAGGGCTACACATTTCTCTGGTCCTAAAAGGTTGTTGAGCGCTTTCGTTAGAGACCCGGTGCTGCCTCACTGTCTGGTTACATCCCCCCACCTCCAGCCACTCTCACCTGCAGCTCCTCCACCCCAAGGACGCACCAACCACAGTTTCTTTGCTAAACCTGCCCTGGAAAGACCGGGAAGACCAAGGTCCCTGGGTCCCTGGTGGCAGCCACACCCAGAATTCCAGTACCACACTTAGTGGTTCCCAAGGCGGCGCCGGCAGCGACACTGATCGCGTCAATGTGGCGCGGTCCGGCTCTCTGCCAGCTGGTGAGTCGAGCTGGTAGCACAGAGTAGATCGGGAGACCTGACGTGAGGGCAGGAGCAGCGCCCCCACCAACCAGCTACCCGGGATGCTGAGCCCGCGCTGGGCTCCTGGAGTGGCGCCCAGTACCAGAGCTGGCAGCTGGTCGCGCGACTGTGCACACCCCTGGCAGGGCTGGAGTCCACACCCTGCCTCAGGCCCTCGACAACGTGGCTCCCCAGGCAGATTCCTGACCAATGATCCAGTCTTGAGCAGCTTGCTGGGTCCTGGGGCCTTTTCCCCAGGGAGTACCCCAAACTATGTAATTGATAAAAACTCCTAGGGAGTGCCAGCTCTCGCCACTGTTAATTCAACCTTTGGAGGCTGTAGCTACTGTACAAAGGTGAGAAGTATAAAGATTTATGTATTTAAAAGAAATTGTTGGGGCTGGTGAGATGGCTCAGCGGGTAAGAACACTGACTGCTCTTCTCAAGGTCCTGAGTTCAAATCCGAGCAACCACATGGTGGCTCACAACTACCCGTAATGAGATCTGACGCCCTCTTTCTGGTGCATCTGAAGACAGCTACAGTGTACTTATGTATAATAATAAATAGATCTTTTAAAAGAAAGAAAGAAAGAAAGAAAGAAAGAAAGAAAGAAAGAAAGAAAGAAAGAAAGAAAGGAAGGAAGAAACAAACAAAGAAACAGAGAAAGAAAGAGAGAAAGAGAGAAAGAAAGAAAGAAATTGTTGTTTGACAGTATAAGAAAAACCTAGGGTGTTGGTGAGATGGCCTAGTCAGTAAGAACACTTGTCATGCAAGATGAGGGCTTCAATTTAATCTGGAACGAGGAGATGGAGAGCAATGGAGGCAGACACTTGACCTCTGAATCAAGTGAAAAAGAGCAAGCAGACACATGCACATGCACATGCACACAGAGAGACAGAGAAACTGTAATACCTTGACCATACATAACAAACACAGTAAGAGATGCCCCCAGCCTCACACACACTAGGCAAGCCTCACACACACTAGGGGGATGCCTCACACACACTAGGCAAGGATTCTACTAGCCCACCCAAATACATCCCTAACCCTCAGGGTTCATTACTATTCTGTTACAAGAGCAACACAAAAATCTATAGCTGGGTGTGGTGGCCCATGCCTGGAATCACAACATTCATGAGGCTGAGGCAGGAGGATCATGAGGCTGAGTTAGAGGTCCACCTAGATTACATAACGGGAAGGTTGGGGGAAGGTTGGGGGAGAGGTAAACGCTTGCAAGTTGACTCTAAATGGTCCTACATTTTATTTGATCTGGAAGACTATACACTTGAGAACAGTCAAAATTTTTTTGAAAAGAAAGTGTGGAGGCTTCACCTAGCCAAATGTAAAAACAAATTACAAAGGTATTACTGGCTTACAAATGAGTAATAGATCAATGGGACTCAGAGAGGCCAGCAAATGATCTGTGGATATAAGAAATTTGAAGCCAGGCAGTGGTGGCACATGCCTTTAATCCCAGCACTTAAGAGGCAGAGGCAGGCGGATTTCTGAGTTTGAGGCCAGCCTGGTCTACAGAGTGAGTTCCAGGACAGCCAGGGCTACACAGAGAAATCCTATCTCGAAAAACCAAAACAATAAATAAATAAATAAATAAATAAATAAATAATAAAAATTAAAAAAAATTGAGTGTATAATGAAAATATTTTGAGAAAGAGAAAACAAATTGCTTAGTAAATGTGATAGGACATAGGCTATCTCACATCACTCACAAAAGTATATCCCAGGCACAGTAAACATCTGTGTATCTCTAACTTTTAGGTTAAATTGAGGCAGGGTCTTGAACTCAAGTCAATCCTCCTGCTTCAGTTTTCTGAATTCTGGGATTACAGGCATACATCATCACACTTAACTAAATACCTGTAAGTCTAAATCTATAAAGAATTAGAATAAAAGTGAAACTTTTTTTAATATCAGAAGACTGTCCCAAGTAAGGTACAAAATCTAGAAAACAAAGATTTAACTGTATAAGGGACTGCAGAGATGGCACAGTGGTCCCACACACTGGCTGCTCTTCCAGAGGACCCAGATTCTATTCCCAAAACCCATATGGTGGCTCACAACGGTCTGTGGCACCTGCCCCAAGAAGCGTATACCTCTGGCCTTCTTCGGTACTTAGACTCACAAGTACATACATATATGTAGGTGTGCATACACCTATACATAGTTTTAAAATAATAAAGCTCCCCCACCTTTTTTGTTTTTTCGAGACAGGATTTCTCTGTGTAGCTTTGGCTGACCTGGAACTTGCTCTGTAGACCAGGCTGGCCACAAACTCACAGAGAACCATCTACCTCTGCCCACCCCCCACCCCCACCAAGTGCCAGGCTCCAGTAATAATGTTTTTAATTGCATAAGAAATGTTAGACTATTCTACATCAAAATTTAAAATTTGATGAACAAATCAAAGCTGAGCAGTGGCATGTGCCCATCACTCAATGCCCCGAGGCTAAGGCAGGTGACCTGGGCAACACAGCGGGAATTTGGCTCAGTGGTTAAGATCACAGGCTGCTCTTCCAGAGGTTCTGAGTTCAGTTCCCAGAAACCACATGGTGGCTCAAAATCATCTGTGATGGAATCTGATGCTTTCTTTGGGTGTGTCTGAAGACAGTGACAGTGTACTTCCATAAAATAAATAAATAAATGTTTTAAAAAGCATTTGTGGGCCGGGCAGTGGTGGCATACGCCTTTAATCCCAGCACTTGGGAGGCAGAAGCAGGTAGATTTCTGAGTTCAAGGCCAGCCTGGTCTACAGACAGAGTGAATTCCAAGGACAGCCAGGGCTATACAGAGAAACCCTGTCTCAAAAAAACAAAAAACCAAAAACACAAAAAAACAAAAAACAAACAAAAACCATTTGTACAATGACTGAGTTTTTAAATATACAATGAATATACCCAAATTAAGTAACCTAATAGAAAAATGAGCAAAGCCACAGTAGAGGGACACTCCTGTAATCCCAGAACTAGAAAGGCTGAGCTAAAATTGTGGAACATTCTAGGCTAGCTTGGGATATAGTTTCAGGCCAATCCTATCTCTAGAAACAAAAACAAACAAACAAACCAACCATCCAAGTCTAATGACCTGAGTTCCATCCTTGGAACATATCATGGGAAGAAGAGACATGACTCCTGAAAGATGTCCTCTGATCCTACATGCATGCTGTGGCACACACATGCACACGTAATACACAGCATTATAAAAATATGAAATAAGTAGAATTAAATTTGAATCTACAATTAGGTCAAAGTAAAAAGTTTCCTTTTAAAAATTAACTTTGGGGGGCTGGAGAGATGGCTCAGCAGTTAAGAGCACTGACTGCTCTTCCAAAGGTCCTATCCCAGCAACTACATGGTGGCTCACAACCATCTGTAATGAGATCTGATTCCCTCTTCTGGTGTGTCTGAAGACAGCTACAGTGTACTCACATATAATAAATAAATAAATAAATAAATAAATAAATAAATAAATCTTTAAAAAAATTTAACTTTGGGCTGAAGAGATGGCTTGCAGGCCTGGGTCAGCATGCCAGTTTGACCACTCACAACTATGACACCGGCTCAGTGTGACCACTCACTCACACCTATGACACCGGCTCAGTATGACCACTCACTCACACCTATGACACCAGCTCAAGGGGATCCAAAGTCTCCAGCCTTGGGAAGCACCTTTGGAAACATGTGCACGTTCCCCAACACGGACACATACACACGTTTTTAAAGAAATGAACTTTGGCTAAGTTTGGTGGCACATGCCTTTATCCTAGCACTTGGGAGGCAGAGGCAGGTGGATTTCTGAGTTTGAGGCCACCTGGTCTACAGAGTGAGGAGGTCTCTGTAGGACAGCCAGGGCTACACAGAGAAACCCTGACCCCAAAAAAAAAAAAAGATTATTTATTTTATGAATATGAGTACACTGTAGCTGTCTTCAGACACACTAGAAGAGGACATCGGATCCTATTATGGATGGTTGTAAGCCACTATATGGTTGCTGGGAATTGAACTCAGAGCCTCTGGAAGACAGTCAGTGCTCTTAACCACAGAGCCATCTCTCCATCCCAGAATTTTCTTACTTAGTGATTTCAGCAGGAGGGCCCAGTACCTTTCAGGTGCCTCCACCACTAAGTAGATGGTCCTGGGTTCTATAAGAAAGCAGGCTGAGCTGAGCGGGCTATGAGGAGTGAGCCAGTTAGCAGGTTCCTACGGCCCAGGTTCCTGCCCAGGCTTCCGTCAGTGATGGAGAGGGGCCTGAGAGCTGTGAGCGGAAGCAAATCCTTTCCTCTCCAAGTTGTTTTAGGTCATGATATTTCACCACAGCAATAGAAACCCTAACTAAGACCTGGGGGTGTAGCTTAACAGTAGAGTGTTCGTCTAGCTTGTGCAATGTCTTAGGTTTATTCTGAGCACCTTAAATCTTGAGGTAGAATGAACTTTACACCTTAGAAAGGAAGACAGAGGAAGTTCTCAGAGCTGACGCTGAATCATCAGCGATCCTCCAAGCTGGAGGCACATGGGAGGAGACACCTTTGGGTGAGCACGTACACACTATCAGTTCCATAGCCGTCATAGCCTGGGGATCTCTCACAAAGCCAGTTAAAGTCTAAATGACAGTGAATTGAGAGCTCAGAGGTGAATCTTGTAGAGTAGGACCTCAGACCCAGATTTCTCTGGAAAGTTGGATTACTTGTATAGCATTACATTGACTACCTAGAAATGACATAAAAGACCAAAAAAAGAAAAAACAAGAAAAAAAAAGAAAAGCAAAAAAAAAAAAAAAGCAGCAACACAAAATCCTTCTCTCTCTCTCTCTCTCTCTCTCTCTCTCTCTCCACCCCCCCTTTTGTTTGAGACAAGGGTTTCTCTGAGTAGTACTGGTCTCAAACTCAGAGATCTGCCTGCCTCTGCCTCCTGAATGCTGGAATTGTGCTCTCGAGTGCTCTCGTGTACACACACACACACACACACACACACACACACACACACACACACACACAGAGCTCAGGGGTATGGATACAGATGAGTGGTAAGAGTTATGGCCTACTCTGAGACTCCAGGTTCGATCTGTAGAACCGACACAAAAAGCAAAAGAAGTATGTGACCAGAAAGACGAAGTTGGGTTTAAAACAAAACGTGGGCCCACTCCATAGTTTCCTAAGGCATGTGACTGCAGCCATGATTCTAAAACCCAAACAGACCATCCTCTAGTAAGTGACCCTCCACTCACAACAATCTGTCATTCTGCTGCTTCTTTGATGAAACGCAACCATTCCTAGTCTGATGGGTACAGTCAAGGCCATGCCCCACCCTCACCCCATCCCCTCCAAGTAGCCTTCTCCCTTTCTGCTCCTCCAAAGTCTCTTCCCACATTACAGACCCCAGGTGACAAGCTAACAGTGCTTCTCAACCTTCCTAATGCTGCAACCCTTTAATGCAGTTCCTCTTCTTGTGGTGACTCTCAACCTTAAAATTATGGTCTTTGCTACTTCATAGCTGTAATTTTGCTGCTGTTATAAAAGAAATGTAAATATCTTGATATGCAGGATATCTGATATGTCACCCCTGTGAAAGAGCTGGTTGACCACCAAAGAGGTCTTGACCCACAGGCTGAGGGCTGCTTGTGTAATGTAAACCACATCCCTCAGGGGTACACAGGTTGCAATGCAGGTAGGTGTGTGAATTCCTTGGGGGGAGCGGGTGGCAGAAGTATCCTTAGACCTCATCACCAATAAAACAGATTCAAGATGCAGGCTCCCAAAATGATTCTGACAAACAAGCAAACAAGAAATAATAAACACTCGGCTTCAACCATGGTCTCTAAGTGCCCTTCCCAGGAACAGGAACAGGGTGTCTTAGAGAGGTAGCGGATTCTGAATCCAAAGAAGTAAAGGCACAAATAAGCCTAAAACATCTAATCCTACCCAAAATGAAGGAGGGAGGAAGGCATCAATACCGTGGTCATGGCACAAAGACTCATCCACAACCTTGAAAGATGGTCCAGTTTGAGTATCAATCAGAATTCTGTTTACAGTGGACTACAATATACCCACTATGCTGAAATCTATGAGGACATAATAACACAAATCACTGGTCAACACTAGAGACCCATCTCATAATTTCTGAAAAGTAGTAAATAATTTTTTTGAGATTTTTATTTATTTATTTTAATGATTTATTTTATGTGAATTGGTGTTTTGCCTGCATGTATGTCTGTGTGAGAGTGCCTGGTCCCCCGGAACTGGAGGTACAGATAGTTGTAAGCTGTGATGTGGGTGCTGGGAATTGAACCTGGGTCCTCTAGAAGAGCAGCCAGTGCTTTTACCACTGAGCCATCTCTTCAGCCACTGAAAACTAGTGAATAAAAAGAGAAAGCCAAGTATTTATTCCAGTACTACCTATCCTCAGAGTACTCAAAGAGGGGACCCTTCTTTGAAAAGAAGGAGTCCACCTGATAAATTAAGAAAGGCTTGCAGAATTAGATTCATGATCCTTTTGCTCTTTAATGAAATGAGTCTAGATGACATAATCATCAGGGGTTGCTTACATGACCCAAAGGGATAGAACCAAACATTGGGTTTCCTTGAAGTTAAAATACCCTCCCTACTTGCTCAGGGTTCTAGATCCACCTTCCAGGTGAGAAATTTTGCTTGTATGTATGTTTGTCAGTCTATGCACTCCTTGCAAGCCTAGGGCCTGTAGGAGCAAGAAGATGGCATCAGATCTTCTGCAAATGGAGTTACAGATAGTTGTGAGCCACCACTTGGGTGCTGGGAACAAGCCTGAGTCCTCTGGAAGAACAGCTAGTGCTCTTAACTGCTGAGCCAACTCATCAGCCCCTTCAGTATTTTAACCACTATCACCAAAGTGGGAGTTAGGCATTGTGACTCACACCTGTAATCTCAGTGTTGGGCGGCTGAGACAAGAGGAACCCCATGAAATCCATTTCAAGGCAACCTGGGCTATAGAGATACCATCTCTCTCTGTCTCTCTCTGTGTCTCTCTGTGTGTGTCTCTCTCTCTGTCTCTGTCTCTCTCTCTCTCTCTCATACACATACACTCTTAAATGAAAATTTTTAAAAAATTAAACACAGAACAAAAATTTCAATTCCTTTGGTAGCAAAGGAAGCTTTGTGATTCTGAGTGTCACTGACTTACCATAAAATTAAATTTCTGAATAGCCCTTCAAGTTTCAAAAGTTATTTTTGGAGCTTGGGACATAGTTTAGTGGTAAAATGAATGCTGAGTGTGTATGAGTCCTGATTTAGATTCTTCAGCACCACCAAAGAGAAACAAAAAGGCTCCAATAGTGACGATAATGTAAATAATGTTCTGTGTGGCCTAAGTGATCACTGGCAAGCTTTGAGTCATTTTGGTTAATTCAAACACAGTTGAAAATATAGAGAGGAATGGTCTTACATTCCAGAGACAGCTGTTTGCCCAGGCTTACCAAGGTTGCCACTGACCCTCAGTCAGAAAAAAAGGGGGGCTGATGAAATGAAATATCAGGGTGACTGGAGAGATGGCTCGGCGATTAAGAGCAGTGACTGCTCTTCCAGAGGTCCTGAGTTCAATTCCCAGCAACCACATGGTGGCTCACAACCATCTGGAATGGGATCTGATGCCTTCTTCTGGGTGTGTCTGAAGAAAGCTGCACTGTACTGTACTCACATAAACTAAATAAACAATTCTTTAAAAAAAGAAAAGAAAAGAAAAGAAACCCCAGAAGGGTTTGGACAACTGTTTGATAAGCCTTTGATAGGCTACGTCAGCACACAAAGAAGGAAAGCATTTCACTCGAGACTTAAACAAATTCTTTAAGTGCTTTTTACTTACACTTAAAAAAAAAAAAAGGTCCAACCTGGTCTTAGTGATGTAAGCCTGGAATCCCAGCTCCTCGGGAGGGCTGAGCATTCGAGGACAGCATGGGCAGTTTATGAAAACCTTTAAAAAGATGTAAAGAGCTGGGAAGCTGGGCTTGGGGGGCTAAGAGTCAGGGGCAGCCTGGAGAGATAGCTGGGACAATCCCTGGCCAAGAGCCTGCCTGGCAAGCCTGATGACCCCAGTTCAGTTCTTAGAATTTATGGTGCAAAGGTGAAAACTCCCCAAAAGTTTTCCTTTGGCAGGTGTTGAGGTGCATGCCTTTAATCTAAGCACTCAGGAATTAAGTGCATGGCACACATGAGCTGAGACTGTGCATACACGCTAATAAAGAATATAAAAATAAAAAGAGCTCAATGTTGGGGGCTGGAGAGAGGGCTCAGTGTTTAAGAGCACTGACTGCCCTTCCAGAAGTCCTGAGTTCAATTCCCAGCAACACATGGTGGCTCACAACCATCTGTAATTGGATCTGATGCCTTCTTCTAGTGTGTCTGAAAACAGCTACAGTATACTCACTCACATAAAATAAATAATTAACACTTTTTTTTTTTTAAAAAAAAGAGCTCAAGGTTATTTTTTAGCACCATATGAAGTATAAGACTAGCGCTGGTGATTTGAGGTCCTGTCTGAAAAATCAATAATAAATAATAAAAAAAAATATTTTTAAATAACCCTGAAAGAGTTGGGGGTGTGGCTTAATGGTAGTGTACTTACCTAACCCTGGAGCTGATCTTTGGAGCTGAATGATAGGCAGATAGGTAGGTAGGTAGCCTAATGTAATTTTAAACATCATTGAGGAAATACTAATTTAGAACAAAATTTTAAAAGTCGATTCATCGACAACAAGTTATTCAAACTAAGTCTAAATTCCAAGTTATTCAAACTAAGTCTAAATTCTAGCCAAGTATTTCTCAACTAACAAAAATGTGCAAAGATGTAGGAGAAAGAGAGGAAGGGAAACAGTTTGTCCCTTTGAAGCTTATATGCTTAAGAATAATGCACACTGCCACCATAGGCAGGTACACTGTAGGGGAAACTGTTAGTTCTCTATCATGAAGGAAGCTCATTCCCTTGTGTGTGTGTGTGGGGGGGGGGTAGGTGAGTATCTGTGCACATTCAAGGAGGCCAGAGGAGGACATCTGGTGCCTGCTCCACCACTTCATTCCCTTGAGATGGGGTCTTTCGGAGCCTGGAGCAAGCCCCGGTGATGTCTCTTTCTCTCCCTTCTATAGTGCTGGGGTTATATGTTCAATGGCCACACCCAGCTGGAACTCAGGCCCTCATGCTTAAGCCATGGTGTTGCTATCTACTGGGCCATGTCCCCAGCCTCAGGATACTCATTCTTGGGGCTATTTACCCTAATCCCCATTCTTCCCTACGTTAATAAACAGGTAGGAGGATTAACCATAGCTTACAGGTTAGAGACTAGGAGCTGAGAGAGTGATGCCCTACAGTATATGTGAAGAGGTACAGGAGCCAGGCAGCCTTGGCGCATGCCTCTAATCCCAGCACTTGGGAGGTAGAGGCAGGAGGATTTCTGAGTTTGAGGCCAGCCTGGTCTACATACAGAGTGAGTTCCAGGACAGCCAGGGCTACACAGAGAAACCCTATCTTGGGGGAAAAAAAAAAGAGGTACAGAGGCCAAGCCTGACCTCAGTCAAGCTCATAACTGTATCCAAGACAGTTATGGAATTAAGGGAAATTTGTCTTCTCCTCTCAGAGAAGGATGAACATGTCATTTTCCAGTATCCAGACTCAGATACTAGACACGGAAGTAGAACGCTATACCCTTCTTGATTTGATGGGCTTCCAAGACATGTCACAGCAAAGGGAAAAATATGAAAAGAACTGAGACATCTCCAGGAGTGGAGGAGGTGGAAACTCGTGAGGTAGAACCACCGACTGTGCGGAGGGGTGTTCTTTAGGGAGCCAAAGTCGCATCTCTTTGTACTTTATGGTAAAGCAGGCTCTGAGACAGAAGTGACTTGTTCCAAGTCAGAGCAAGATGGGAAGAGCATTCGAATCCATCTCTGACTCTCAGAGCGAAGCCCTTCATGTCAGTCTTATAAATAGGGAATGTGTCTCTCACAGTAGCCAAAGCCGCAGCTTAGCCAGCTTAAGGGCTGGGCGGAGTCACCTTGACAGGCACTAGCAGATCATGGGGGACACTAGCTCCCTGGAGCGTAAACCGTCTTGAATACTGTGTCCTCAGCCCTAGTGGGGTCACCAGAACATCCCCAGTGAATGAATTAACATAGAAGTACTTCTAGTCCCAAAGAAAGTTTTGAGGACCAACCTGAGTTCAGAAATTTTAAAACAAGTACCATGGGAAGGCCTGGGTGAGGAAGGAAGGCTCAGGCTGACCTCTCTACACTAGTTAGAAACTTCTTGCCCTCTGGCGAGCTGAGAAGAACTTCTTTTGGCCCCAGCAGACACCTCATGAATGCTCAGGAGAAACCAGTCAGCTTTGCCCTCTCGATCTGTTCACTTGCCTTAAGGTACCCACTGACAACATCCTTAATGACTGCCAAACTATATAACTTTTACTCTATGAGTGTCTTTCTATGCTGCAGTCCAGCTGGCCTTATGAGGAGACCGAGGAGCAGTATGCATGGTGAGTGAGATACCCTCTACCCATCTCTTCTGGCAATACTTTTCTCTTTCTGCTTTAAGAGTAGAAGGACACAACCAGCCACATATGTTGAAGGAGGCAAACACAGAGACATGGGCTGATCACAGCTTACTGGACAACTCACCCCTTCAAGCCCTTAGAGGACTGAGCTACCAACTCAACACCCTATGTACCAAGGTTGATGTGGGAACAAGATCACATTTGCCCCACCTCAATCCATCCTGGCTGGCCAGGGATGTCTGATTGTGCAGGCTTAGGGCTGGGAGGGAGGAAGAATTTAGTTTCATCAATGGGCTGCATCTTCCCCTAAATAATCTCATCTGCACTACTTCAAAAGTTAAATTCCGTGCCGGGCGGTGGTGACGGCGCACGCCTTTAATCCCAGCACTTGGGAGGCAGAGGCAGGCAGATTTCTGAGTTCGAGGCCAGCC
>NW_022196906.1:53951723-54020358 GCF_008632895.1 Mastomys coucha | reverse complement strand
CGAGGCCAGCCTGGTCTACAGAGTGAGTACCAGAACAGCCAGGGCTATACAGAGAAACCCTGTCTCGAGAAACCCTGTCTCGAAAAACCAAAAAAAAAAATCCCTAACTCCCCAGGGCTGGACCTGAAATCATGTAGTCCAAGACGACCCTGAATCTCAGCTCATGTAAGCTTCCCAGGAGCTAGCAAGCATGAACCATCTTGGATACGGTGCTAGTATTATAGATGTGCGTCGCCAATGTGTTTTATGAGATGCTGAGGATCAAATCCAGGGTCTTATATATGCTAGGAAAACACTACACTCCCAGCTCACAGCTACCATTCTTGATGTCATCTGCCATGCCGCCTCCTGTCTTCTCTCCCTCACCCCGCCCCCCTTATTCTCCTCTACCTGCAAGAATTTTCCTTTCCTCCCAAGTCGACTTTGAACCAGCTCTCTGGGCTTGGAGACCAGCCCCAGCCCGCCCGGGCCTCGCTCAAGGGGTGCGGCCAAGTCATGCTGGGACAGCTCCACGTTGCCTCCAGCCGAGTGTGCTCCTAGAGTAGATCGCGCTGGGAGAGGAGAGGAGAGGAGCTAATTTTGCAGAGGCCCATAGGGGAGCGCCAGGCTGTGTGTGGAGACAACCAGGACTGGGGGGCCGTTATGGCGAGAAATGAATGAAAACACAAATGAATGGACCGCGAGGGTGACCGACAAGAGGTGAGCCCAGGAGCGTGCCTTCAGCCCGCCTGAAGCCACCAAGACTGACCCTCGGACACAGCGCACCGGATTCGCACACCTCAAAGCCCGGCGGAGGCGCAGGGTCCCCTCGGAGCGGCTTTAACCAATTCTGCGGTTGCTAAATGCCCAGCCAGCAGACAGAAGGCGCCTAGGCGCGGCGCTCCCAGAGCCGCCCTGCTCCTCGCCGTTGCCTTCTGGACCTGGAGCCCCGGGACACCTCCCTTACCTGCCCGCCTCGACAGGCTCGCTACGGCTCAGGGCGGTCATCGCAGCGCCTTCTCCCGGACCTGCGGCCGTGAGCCAGACCCAGTGCCCTCCGGGGACCGCCCACCCCGGGAAAGGCCCGCCCCCACGCGCCTATTGGCCGCTCGTACAGAACGAGCCTGGTTCAATTGGTGGAGCCTTCCCCGCTCCCGGACCGCCCTGATGGGTCCCAGCTGCAGGAAGGTCTTCAAAATTGCAAGGTCCCGGAAACCAGGGCCTGGGTCTGCAATTATGGGACCTCTTATCACAATGTGTTCCCTCAGGGCTTTTCAGCTCACCTCCTCTACTCCCTAACCTGAGCTCTTGGTGCTCCTCCAACTTTTCAATTTCGCAGGCCTTAGGTCACTTGGCCCGTTGGGAGTAACCAGGAACAAGTAAGGTTGCACCTTGTTTCTACTGTCCCTTATTCCAAAGAGTGCAACAGGAAAACAAGTGACCCTTTGTGCTGAACTGTTATGGGGGGGGGGGGGGGCGCTGAGGGTTTTGTGAAGTATCAAGCAGGGACTCATCCTACATCGCCCTCAAGGAGCCCCTATCGCAGGGATCAGTCCACTAAACTCCAGTCTACCCATTTTAGGTGCTAGCTGAACCTGTCTCAGACCTTTCCAGTCTTTGCCCTGAAATAGAACAATGTGCTTTCCAATGCATAACCTCACTTGGTGTTGGAAGAGGCAACTGATATACCCCCCAAAGTATTCAGCCCCAGCTTCTCCAGTGGTCCTGTGCCTCAAGGTGAACTGGTGGGTCCATAGCATCCAAAGCTAGGCCTCCTGGTTGTTGTCATTTTCAAGTGCTCAGAGGGCAGGACTCAACCACCCCCCCCCACAAGAAAAAAAAGAGAACATAGGTGCTTCAGCTGCTGTTTATTGACATTCAGGTGGGCACTAAAGCAACAGGCCTGGAGACTGCAGAATACAAGGTGGAGAGCAGAGTGTCTGCAGTGACAGCAGTGGAGTGCACAAGGAGGAGTGGGGAGGCCAAAGCTGTTGGGAGAGCAAGTCAGGGCCAGGACCAAAAGCCCCACACCCTCAGCCCCTATTTTTGTCCAGTCTTTGGACTCCAGGCTAGGGCTGGGAATTCTCTGGACAACTTTCTACAGGAGCAAAGTACACAGAGATGATGCTGCCCTTCTGTGATAAAGTCAGAGGGTTTCCAATCCTGCATTCTTCCTTCACCCCTGGCTCAAGTAGGGCCATGAAAAATAGCTGGGCTCTATTGCATGTTTCAGAGGCATTAATTTTCCCTGGTGTCCCAGCCCACCAGCGCCACACTATGGCCCGGAGTGAGCACTACAAGCGTTGCTGGCCTAATGGATAGGATAGGGGAGGGGAAGGGACAGGGGCTAGAAGAGGGGCTCCAGAGGGCCATCAAGGCACAGGCACTACACGCATGGTGTTGGTGAAGCCAGAGCCAGGGCGCCACCCAGTCAGCACAATGACCACATCTCCCTTCTTGAAGAAGCCTCGGGCCTTGCCTGGAGGGAGAAAAAGGTTGGTGAGTAGAGGTATACACTTGAAGAAAACTGCAACGCACCACCCAGTCCTAATTGAGCAACCATTACTCTCTCCTACCACAAGGTGGCGCTTTTCCCAACCCAGACACAAATGCCCTAATACTCCTCCTAATCTGGGTAGAGGAGCAGGCTGCCAGACAGTTACTTCTTCTTACCACAAGGTGGTGCAAGACTCCTAGCCTAAACAAGGACCTTTGGACATCATTCAGTTTATACCCTAGAGAGTGGACTGCCTTGCCCAAGGTCAGCTGCCTCCTTTTGTCTCTTGATGTACAACCTTATATAGGAATAAAGGCTACAACAGCTTGTGTGTCCCCGCCCCCCAGGACAGTAGCTCTAGCTAATCTTACAAGAACCTCAGTAATCAGGCAAGTGGCCCAACCCAGGACTCAGAAAGTGGTAGTTTTAGGGTCCCCACTTATCAGCAGCACTCCATCCCCTTGTTTCCAGCTACATACCAACATCCATGGCCAAGTTTACACGAAGGTCAACATCCTCAGCCCAGGCATTCAGTACAGCATCCTTACACAGCACAGGGAAGATGCCGCGGTACAGATGGGCCTGGCGAGCAGTCTGGGGATTGCGAGTCACAGCAATGATAGGAGCCCGAGGGCGGTACCTGGCCACTTGGTGAGCACTCCTGAGATGGGAAACAGGTTGGAAAGACTAACCATTAAACATGTGTCGTAAGACTCACTCAGTAAACAAAAAGTTAGTACCCTCTAATTCAACTCTGAGACACAGGCTTTGCCCACTAACAACTGTTTCAAGGCCTGGCCAGCCCCTCAGACCTCTCCTGTCCTTTCTAAAATGATTATCTTGCTCTCAGTATGGGTAGTCCCATAGGACCATGGTGGGTAGAATTCTTCCCACACAGTGAACCCTTCCATCTGGCAGTGAGGCAGCTTTGGCCCAATCTCACCAGAACCCACTCATGTAGCTGGCAGCATGTCTTACAATCGAAGCACCATGTGCCTAGCTCCTGACTTCTGGTTTCTGCAAAGAACAGCAGCAGGGCACCAGGCCCTGGAAGCCAACAGAATTCAGCACAGCCCTGTACTGTCTCTATGGGAGTCCCAGCATCTGAACTCAGAACTTCTATGGTGATGATCAGGCATGGTAAGAGGAGTCTGTCCAATCAAGATCCTTTGGGACCATAGGGAATCCCTCTTCTCAACCTATAACAAATGATAGTGAAATGATAGTATCTACTTCTATCAGATCTGTTGCAGGCTTACAGAATTAACTAGGCATCCTAAGGACACACAAGAGCTATTGGGGAATGAGGCATTCCACAGCAGAATACCCTGCTTCATGCTGGCCTGCAGACTCGGGCTTTGAAGGAGGTAGCTGCTGGAACTTGGAACTCTACAGAGAAACCCCAGAATTAGCATGGACCTTGTATTTTAGAGTTCTCAAAATTCCAGGACTTCAGAAAATGATAGTTTTATGGTCCCCATTTCTCAGCACCCCATCCCTTGATTCCAGCTACACACCAACATTCATGGCCAAGTTTACACGAAGGCCAACATCCTCAACCCAGGAATAAGTACCTTTGTGATACTTAGTTCTGCCTTAGGGAGACCAGGGACTAGTCCTCTATACTAATTATGTGTTTGGCTTTCTGTAACTAGGCTGTTGTAGAACTTGCTCAAGTTAGACTCAATCCTGTGATCTTCCTTCCTCTGCACCATGAGCACTGGGATTACAGGCAAAGAGCATCACATGTAGGTATTTTTGGCTATTTACTGTGCAGTTTGTGTGGCACACAGGTGCACCACACAGAAACTGGTTCTGGGCACCTTCCTTTCCCCCTATCGCACTTTCACTTCAAAATATTGCACTGGGTATTTTGACCACATGTGTTTAGGGGTTAGAAGAGGGCATTAGATTTCCCAGGACTGGAGTCAGACAGTTGTGAACTGCCACAAAGGTAAGTGTTGGGCCTCTGAAAGAACAGACAGTGTTCCTAAAGGCCGAGCCACTTCTCCAGGTGACTTCTGTGTGCACTTTTTAAAAAAAAACATAGGTGCCAAATTCAAATTCAGATTGTCATGATTGCGCAAACACTTTTTCCACTGAGACCCCTCCAAGTGGGATGGAAAAAAGCTTTACTATGTCCACCCTTGGGCATGCACATGAGTCAGCTTTCTCTGCCCTCCATGGGTCCTGGGGACCAAATATGGGTCAGGCTTGTGTAGTAATTTTACCAGCTGAGCTATTTTGTGAGGTAGGGCTCTGTCCTGGAACCCACTTTGTAGACCAGACTGGCCACAAATTCAGATACTCACCTACCTTTTTGGCCCAAGTGTTGAGATTAAAAGGCACACTCTAGGGCTGGTGAGATGGCTCAGTGGGTAAGAGCACCGACTGCTCTTCCAAAGGTCGTGAGTTCAAATCCCAGCAACCACATGGTGGCTCACAACCACCCATAATGAAATCTGATGCCCTCTTCTGGTATATCTGAAGACAGCTACAGTATACTTATTTATACTACTAATAATAAATACATCTTTATTAAAAAAAAGGCACACTCTACCATGGCCAGCTTCTACACAGTATTTTGTTAAAAGGTCCCACAGTAACTAAACAAAGTGAAGCTGGGTATTTGTTCCAGCTCTCTGTGAGGCAGTCTGTGAACGTGCACTGGAGACGGTAGGTTTGGTCTACCTGTGAGTGCTGCCTGGAGTCCTCTGGAGGCAGCCAAGAGCCTTAAACTGGCCTAGAGCCACTCTTGGCATCCCCAAGGAGAGGCGCCAACTGGGCGTGGGCATCCCCAGGGAGCCTCTGCCGCCTCCTACCTGCCAGACTTGGTGAGCACGATAATGGCCCCACTGCAGCACTTGAAGGAGGCCTCCACGGCGCCCACGGCGGTAGCTTCTGTGGGGTCGCTGGTAATGGGCGCCAGGCGGCGGAGTTCCTCGAATAGCTGCAAGTGGTAGATGGCAGCCTCTGCCTCTCGGGCAATCTAGGGGAGCAACATCCGTCCAGAGGGACGAGGACGGGGGACAGGGCTTTGTCAGAGCTTTGTCACAAATGGAGAGGGAGGAAGGAAAGGAGTCACAGACAACTGGGGAAGGAGCATGTCCCCGGGCACACAAAGGCCAGGAGAAGGCGAGCTACTCCACATTCTGAACAGAGCGAGATTAGAAACTCCACAGGGACTATCCTGCACCAGGTGCTGTGACTTCCACTGTGCCCAAGGGAATCCTTTGGTCCTGCCCTATCGTGACCTCCTTGGCTGTCTTCCTGCAGGAGAGAGGCTGTGCCCAGGCTCAGGCACATAGCGGGCCTAGTTGCGAGAGAAGCTGGTTATCCTATAATGATACCTGCCCTTAGGGCCCTACCTGCCAGACTCCGTCAGAACTATCAAAGCTGCCGCTAAACATTTATAAGAGGCCTCCACGCTGCCCATGGCCATGGCCTCGATGGGATCTGTGGATTGACTGGAGGCTCGCACAAGCTCTTCAAACAGCATACGGTGGAACATGGCTGCCTCAGCCTCCCGAGCTATCTGCAAGGTTTAGGGTAGGAGGGATAAGGAAGAGGGATGAAGGTAAAAACAAGAGAGACAACACATGGAAAGACAGGAAACTAATCAGAGAGGAAGGCCCCCTTAGGTTAAATTGTTTTTTCATGCAGAGGCAGAGGCAGGGTGGTCAAAGCCCACATGCTCCTGGAATGGTATGTGGGATTTTGGGTTGCTTCCCTTTTTCCCTTTTGGTTCAAACTTGAGGAAAGTTCTTTCTGTTCTGGAAAGATATTATTACCCATTTGGGACTTTCCCCTTTGTTTCTAAGACAAAACAAAACCCCCCACCCCTGTGTGTTTTTGAGATAGGATCTTACCATAGCCCCTATTAGTCTTGAATTTGCTATGGTTAGCCTCAAAAAAAAACCACAAAAAAAACCCCACTATTTCCTTTGCCTCAGCCTCCCAAGGGCTGGGACAACAGGCATGCACCACCAATCTCTTTTCTTTTTGATTGAAGCTAAGAAGGGAACATAGTGTTAGGCCCTAGGACCTTGGCATGGAAAGATGCCAGGGTGGAGCCAACTACACTTCCACTTGACCATACTGCCTCATGACACAGCTTACAGGAAGAAATAGGGCCTCTCCTCCGCACATGGCTGTGTGGTTGGTTACAAGGCATCCAGCTCAGCCTACATACACAAGTGAGCCTTTGCACATGCCTTACAGTGGAAACATTCGGGAAGCTTTGAAAGCTGGGGTCAAAAGAACCAAAGTTACATGGTGCACCAGTTCTAAACAGAACAGTGGCCAACCGTGGCTCACTTGAACACAGTACACTGTGAAACAGCCATGTGAAGAGGCAGATGCCTGAGAAAGCATGCATGCCTTTCAAGACACCGATTAAAACTCAGTAATTAAAACTGTTACAAGATAGCAAATGTGTTATATACAGAATACCTGTTGAAGTAAAACCAGGCATTAGAAAGGATATCTAAAGTTTAGAGAATGCAATCTCAAGTATCTTAGTATAGGGAGGATGTGAAACCAGTAACTTACATTTATTGGTAGCATTAGCAGATTTGCAAGTGGAAAGTGTTCTTTTGGTTAAGAATGGAATGCATGCAGCCCAAAGGACAAGGGACACGAACAGGAAACAACCATAGCCGGGATCCCTAGCTCTTAATTCCAGGTCATGGACTGCATCAGTTAGACACAGGAGGAAGCAGCACACAGATGAGGGGAAAGCTGTCCCGGGTATTAACTGCTGATAGAGACGCTTGCACCCCCTGAAGGGGCAGCCACAGTCTAACCCGGACTCTGTGACTCATCTTCTGAGCAGGGCCATGCAATTCCAGCCTTGAGGTTCTACGGTGTCTGTTCATAGGAAAGACCAGGACATGAGAAAAGGGCAGGACATCAGAACTAACTCCTACTCTGCCCACAGCTGCTACAGCATGGTGCAAATGGCCAGGGCAGGCCTTTACGACAGCAAATCTGGGATCAAACCCACACTCATTACATGTGATTCCCATTCAAAACATGAGAAAACGAAGATTACATCCACAAGCCCAGAGGGTTGTCTAACATTTAATTATGGCAAGAAATTGTTTCATGTTATGATTAATTTAATTATAATTAATCTCAACAAATGCCACCTTAGGCAAGGTCTTGAGGTCATATAAGTTGCCTGGAGCTATACAAAACAAATATATTTATGTGACTGCATGCTTTAGAATGCCTGGTCAAAGTCTTGTTCCTGACCACTTCTGAGGCCAGATTAACACCACTGAGCAGATAACTACAAAAGGGAAGCCAGCTACTGTCAGGGAGACTGAAGGAAGCCAGAGTCTTCTGGGAGAGAAAGAATGTCTTCACACTATTGAGAAGCTGTGAGGATGAGCTCACAATCCCAATCAGAACATGTGTTACAGCTGAGTCCAAGCTGTAACACCTCTACAAAAGGGCTGGTCTGTTTCAATACAGGCACACATCTGGCTGCAGCTACAATTCAGATAAACCATGGGATCTACAACAGTCCTACACAAATGAAGCAAGTTGTCCTAAGTTTGGGGGCTTGTGGGAATCTGGAGTCACAACAAGGACAGTGGTTCTTTGCTGGCTGAGAAGGGAATAGATTAGCTCACAATGTCTTCCTCAGGCAAAGTCCTAACTGACACCCCGGTTCACTGCTCTGTTCAGGAAGTTCTGGAGCAGAGCAGAGATGGAGGACTGAGGCCTGGGTGGGTCCTCACCCATGAACAGCCAGCAGGAGTCAGGTCAGCTAGAAGTCTATCAGATGATGTCTCATTCCAGTCCAGCCTAACCTCAAAGCTGCCTTCCTGCCTCAGGTTCCAAATGTTGGACTTCCAGACCCTATCTTACTGAAACCAGAAGGCTTAGTCAAAAAGAGCATAGAAAGTCTTCCTAATTCCCAGTCCACAAACCGCTAAATTCAGCACCCATTCCCCACGCCCAGAGCTATTTCTAGCCCTACTTTGGGTCTGGCACAGCAAGGGATGTCACAGGCACCATGCAAGGACAGCTTAAAACAGCTTAGGATGGCTACAGCCTGCAGTGGAGAGAAGCATCATGGGACCATCAGGAGATCAAATTAGAAGCCAAACCAGGAGAACAGCTGAGAATACAAACTCTTGGCTCCTTTAGAATAGGTCGCCCTCTGGGTGGTCCGGGAGGAGGAAGGCATCCCTTGACTACGTCCTAGGACCTTAATATTTTAGCCAGATGTGGCCTACATATCGGAAAAGGTGATCTCCAGAACAGGACAAAGTGGTGGGGGCGCAGGCAGTGAGAGCACAACATGAAAATTCAAGAAGCAAAGCATGCCTCCACACACCTCACTCTTCTGGCCGTGCTTGGAAGAAAGTAAAAGACTGGGTAGGACGCTGCAGAGACCTCTGTGGCTCTGAGGACTTACCAGGTGCTGCATGCGAACAGCCTCCAAAGGGTAGTCCCCCTTGGCTGTTTCTCCAGACAGCATGATGCAGTCTGCTCCATCCAGGACTGCATTGGCCACATCACTGCCTTCAGCACGGGTGGGGCGTGGCTTCTTGATCATGCTCTCCAGCATCTAGGAGGGGACAGACAAGGGCTCTTGGTAAGAGAACATCACTAAATGACGTAAGACCAGGCTGAGACCCTAGGCCACCTTCAGTGACAATTGCAAGATTGTGCAGGTGCACAGATCACAGCTGTGTGTGGGTGCATGTGCCCGAAGGACGGGACAAGACCAGGTCGCCTAGGTGGAGAATTCAGGAAGGAAGGAAATAGCACGTGCCTGTGTGGCACAGATGACAGGCTTCCCAGCTCGGTTGCACCGTCCAATCATCATCTTCTGAGCCAGGAAGACCTTCTCTGCAGGAATCTCAATGCCCAGGTCACCACGAGCCACCATGATCCCATCACTGGCTTCCAAGATCTCATCAAACCTGATAAAGTAGAGAATAATAATAAAGAACAGGAAGAAAGACCAAAGAGTAGACAGAAACTTTCCTGGGATCCTGACAGAGATGCTCTCAAAGGCCATACCCAGGGGCACACGGAAGCGAGGAGGCATCCACCACCTTTCGATACCCACAGTACAATAACAATTTTACTGGTTGGACATCTTAAACACCACTATGAGTATTTCATGGAGGCTTTGGTCTGCATCTTACCACCCCTTGTTTTGTACTTCTCTAATCAGCACTTCAAAGACAGAGTGAGGCCAGTGGATCTTCTACAAAGGCCCATGGCTTTATTTAGCTAAGGGTACTGAGTGCTGCCCTTTGAGCTGTCCCACCCTCCCAGTTCCCCTAGGGCTGAACAAAATACCAAGGCCATCAGCACCTGTGGCTTATCAAGATAGAAAAAGAGACTCCAAATTGGCCTTTGTACTAAGGCCACAGAGCCAAGGACAGTAAGTGGATGTTGATGACTGCCACCCCAAGCCCACTGTAACCCAGAGAAGTAGGTCTAAGGGAAGCAGTAGGAGAAAGCCAAGTATGAACATGTGTCACTAAACCACTCACCCTTATGAATGCCACATTAATGAAAGCATCATGCTACTCATCAGAACCAGTGTCAGAGAGATGATTTCTAAGACTACAAGCTTTAGCATGGACCCCTGAGGCACTGAGTTCCCAGGTAGGTCCCAAAATGATGACTAAAAATACTTGGCCTTCCTGATTCAGATGTCTTGGACCAGTCCTGCAGGCAGGTATCCAGGACACATCATGGACACGCGTCTTAAGGGAGAGGCAACGAAAGGGTCTCAGGACTCACCTGCGGACACCTTCATGGTTCTCGATTTTGCTGATGATCTTGATGTTCTTGCCCTTTTCTCCCAGGACCTTCCTAACTTCATGCACGTCAGCTGCCTTACGGATGAAAGATGCAAACACCATGTCCACATCCTGTTCCACCCCAAACTTCAGGTCCTGGATGTCCTTCTCTGACACAGCGGGGAGGTCCACAGCAGCACCAGGCAGGTTCACGCCCTTCTTGCTGCCCAAGGAGCCGCCATTCTCCACCTCCGTCACCAGGAAGTCAGCACCTGTGTGAAAGGGATCATAAAAGACCACCTCAATGTGCAAGAAGCTGCAGGAGGATGACTCTAGAGCCAATTAAGACTCCAAGACTTCAGGAAAGACAATAAGTCAGTTTTCTCACCTACAAATAATACCTACTCACAGGCTGCTAAGAAAATTTGAGTTTTAGGTGTGGTAGCACAAGAGGCAAATGCAAACAGACCTTTGAGTTCAAGACCAGCCTGGCCTACACAGTTAATTTCAAGTCAGGCAGGGTTACAAAGGGAAACCTTGCCTCAAATTAATGAATAAACAAATAAATAGCTACGAGTGGTGGTGTATATTCTTAATGCTAGCATTTGGGAGGTGGAAACAGAAGAATCAAGAGTTCAGGCTAGCTATAGGAAACCATCTCTTAAACTGTCACCAAGTATTTAGAATATGTAAATTTTAAGTATTATTCTAAAGCATATATAATAGCAGTCTTATATATGCTGCATTGAGACATATTCACCTTCCTTTGATTCTCATATGCTAGAATTAAGGGTTAAAGAGACCTGGACCTTTGAGTTATTTGCCTTTTTTCTTTCTTTAAAAAAGATTTATTTATTTATTTAGTGTTTATGAATACACTGTAGCTGTACAGATAGTTTGTGAGCCATCATGTGGTTGCTGGGAATTGAATTTCGGACCTCTGCTCACTCAGGCCCCGCTCACTCTGGCCCAAAGATTTATTATACACAGGAAAGTACACTGTAACTGTCTTTAGACACACAAGAAGAGGGTATCAGATCTCATTAGAGATGGTTGTGAGCCACCACCATGTGGTGGCTGGGATTTGAACTCAGGACCTTCAGAAGAGTAATCAGTGCTCTTAACAGCTGAGCCTTCTCACCAGCCCCATTTGCCTTTTTTCCTGAGGCAGTATTTTAGACAGGCCAAGGATGCAGACCAACAATAGACTTTTGATCCTCTGGAGATTAAATCTAGACCTTCATACATGCAAGGTGGGTGCTACCTGAGCTCTGGGGATAGGAATTGGCATTAGTCTACAGACTGTGTACCATACATACCTTTCTCTTTCACCTGCAGTGAGAT
Source organism: Mastomys coucha (assembly GCF_008632895.1). Classification (NCBI taxonomy): domain Eukaryota; kingdom Metazoa; phylum Chordata; class Mammalia; order Rodentia; family Muridae; genus Mastomys; species Mastomys coucha. The sequence goes on along the minus strand of NW_022196906.1, from coordinate 54,008,763 downwards.
GAGCCCATCGTCCACGTAGATCTTGCTGCCCACCTCCACCACCTTGCAGATGTTCTTATAGTCCAGCCACAGGATATTCTCATCACATTTCTCCATGTAAGCGTTGTCCAGGGTGATCTTCAGAGTGGCTCCCTTCTTCAGCTCCACCTCTGCAGTGCCGCTCTATTGATTAAAGACAGCAGATGAGTGTGTGAACTGCAGAAGCCAATGCCCCTGATGGGGGTGCTCAAGCTCTGGCTCAAAGTCCCAAGAAACCTTTCACCTTTCTGTAAATCCTGAATTTATGTATTGATGAAAAAAATAACAAACAAAACACCCAGAATAAGTAGGTTATTTACATAACAAAAATGTGCCCCTATCATAGTTCCTACCAGGCAGATGAAAAATATTTTCATTTAGAGATCTAGAATCTAAGCTGTCCTAGATACTCACGCCCTTGATGAGTCCAGTCCTGATCTCAGGCCCCTTTGTATCCAGAGCTACCGCAACGGGACGGTAGAGAATGGGATCTGATGCAAAGCTTTCCGTGGCTGCGCGGACATTCTTAATGGTCTCTGCATGGTACTGGAGAAAGAAGGGGAGATTGGCAGGTGTCCTCCACACCCGAGTCCAGTTCCCTTTCCCTACCCTGAGCCAAAGGTGATCAATTAGAGCAAAGAAAAGTATGTCTGAATCCTGACCCTTACCCTTCTCCTAACCTTACCAATGTCCATTCTTCCCTATACCCACTCCACTCTCACAACTTTCCAGAATACTGCCACCAAAACTTACTAAAGGGAGGAATATAACCCACCCCCTACGGTGTCTCTTCTGTTGCTCTATTGTCCCTAGGCTAACAACCAGGACAAGCAAAGACCCAGGATTTGTGTTTGAAGATTTCTACCCTGGCAGCCTCTGTTTTCACTATCGATCCCCACTTCAATTCAAACTAAAAGCTGTTGACTTAGTGACCAATGGCCGAGCTAAACAGCTCATTGCTCTAGTCTCACAGACACTGCTTTCACAATCACTTTCTCTGACCAGGAGCCTGCCCCAGTGGAACTGCCCTTGCTTTCTTCACTTGTAAGAAAGTTCCCAGCCCTTTTCCCTTTCCTATCTGGGACTCAGAGCCAAGATAGCAAAATAGTTTGTTGCCAGTGTGTACCCCTGTGACACTGGTGACAAGGAACCATTCAATTCAGCACTTTATGAGCCTGGTCCTTGAACCACTGTGCACAGCAAAGACACCTGCAAGCCTGTTTGTTATCTACAGAAGACTCAGGCAGAGCTGGAAACACCCATTCATCTACAAGGACCAAAGCTGCGCGAAGGTTGACTACCACCTAGTAACCCAGCTCCAGATATTCCAACAGTGACTGCCTCAGTTTGCTTTAGAGGTCCTCTAGTAATTTAGGCTTTGCCCTTAATTTTCACTAAAGAATTATGGCTGTACACACTGAGTTACACACCCCAGCACATTCATGAGTATAATAAACACTCTTTTCAGCCTCATGTATATAAAAACTGCATTATGATTAGAGTATCTGATCGTCTATTATTAACCTTCTCTGCATGCTAACACTTCTGGGAGCTGGGTTGTGCTATCCACTATCACAGCTGTGGTTTTTCTGGCATGAAACCAAATGGTGAAGACTGGTAGCCATCAGGGCTGTCCTTGTAGAGGCTCTAAATTTAGGCTGTTTAAAAGTCAGTGTGGGAGTACTGTACTGCCTGTTCAGCAAGAATGACATATCTTGACTATGTGAAAAGCAAGAGACGGGAATAGAGACACTGGCAAAGTTGTCAAGAGCTGGTTGATGTTCCCGACACAGGGAAGGAGCTTGATTTCCACTGTCTCCAGGAAAACCACCAAGACCAGCAACACTGCAACCCAGCTCCTCATTGAAGGTGTACAAGGAATAAGAGCCCTGACTTGTGGTGAAGCTTTATAGTATGTGACATAAAAAGGTTCAAAGTACAGCTAATCTCTAATGCCTTATAGTTTGAAATCAGGGCAGAGCTGCCCTGCCCAGTGGTCTGGACACACTCACTGTCCCCTACTCCCTCAAAGCTGCTGCATGGTATTATTTTACTGGATTCAAGAGGCCTAAAGGTCAGCGTCTCCAAACCTATTTTTACCTTCTCCATCTATTTTTAGTCCAAATAATTTCCAAAGGTCAGAGGGCAAAACAGCACAGGGTTAATACTTTTACTCTAAATAGGACACAGAGAAACCAAGAGGCAGGGAGGAGTCCCTCTCCTTCCTCCAATGCCAGAAGGAAATCCACAGTCAAGTTAGAAAGCATTTAAAAGGTAGATCTTAAAATGCCTCCACCTACCCATCTGCTTGGAACAGGCTGTTCTAAACTCAAGAACAGGGAACCTTTACAACAGCTGCAACCTGCTGCTTGGGTACACCCTTTCCATCATCAAGCCACCTAATAAACAGCCCCAGGTCATCCCTACCTTACTCCCAGGGAGGAGCACTGATGATTGGCAGACAACAGTACTGGAGTGGGGACACCACCACCAACATCATTTGTGCATTAGACTCGGTCTCATGTGGAAACCCTCCCGACATCTCTGAACTAAGCCGGTGTTCTTCAGTCTTTCGCATGGCCTTTTGGTTCACCCGACTCACAGGAACCATTGTAGAAACCCTGAGGCACAGGGGCCGAGTGCAGTCCAGACATCCGATGGCCTAGGGTTTCCAAGCTAAACCTTCACGTGCCTTCTTTCATAAAGGCTGAAGGCAGGGATAACACTGTGGTCGGTGACAAAGCAGGCCAGGTTTCTATGCCAATGAAGTTGGCAAGAGGGAAAACAGGGATGTTCTAGAGCAACGTTTCATTCACTGAGAAACCTGGGCTCACACCTGCCTGGAGTACCACCATTGACGAGTCCCTGAATCTCCTGGATCTAGTTGACACTCACCTCATGGGTTCCATGAGAAAAATTCAGCCGAGCCACATTCATTCCAGACTTTATCATCTCCTTCAGCATCTCCACAGATCGGGAAGCAGGGCCTATCAAGAGACATTTAGAGCCACAGGAAGAAAATCATTGACACTCGGGTAGGAAAATGTATGAAATCTGCTCAACACTAAAACTCCTCCTCCTCACCCTTTGCTTTTAATTACCTCCACAAATTAAGAGAAAGGTCTTTCCAAAGCACAGTACAGACTACTGTACTAGTCAACTTTCTTAATTTATGAGGAGGAAACACTGCCATTTTCTACAAATTCTGCAGGGCCCCACATAGTCAGAAAAGTGGAGGGAAACAGTCTTTGCCTTCGAGATGTCTAACTACTAAATGTTGTTGGTGATACAGAGCACATGATAAAGATCTGAGGTCTCTGAACCACTCCTACAAAGGAAGACCATCCCTGAACCTCAACAACTGCAGAAAAAGTACACTAGTCCTTCTTAACGGCCAATGCTCATGACCTCTATTCCCCTAGAAATGTGGACAGTGTCTCACCCAGAACCTAGGTTAGCTCTGTAATGAGTATGCCTTTCAAATCAGGCAGATGCCTCCATTTAGAGGAGGGTCACGCTCACTCACCAATGGTACAAATGATGCCAGTGTTGCGGGCCGTGATGGGAGCGGAGTCAATGTCCAGGCGGCACATGTGTTCCAGGAAGGTGTCAGCCATGGCTGCATGGAGCTGCTGGGTCTGAATGAAGGCAGTCCCTGCTTCGCTGTGTGGCTTCGGCATGGTTTCTGAAGTCCTGGTTTCTGAAGTCCTGGATCCCAGAGATTTGAAGAGTGCAATTAGACTAGGCATTACTTAATGAGGCACTTGGCATAGGAAGCTGTCTCCCGTTTACACATTAACCCAATAAGATTGCTTTGTGCACAAGTCGCATAGAAGCCTGGCACGTGCTGGTTATGTGGGTGCTACTCAAATTGGGCAAAGGGCTCATGTGACTGACTACCAGCAAACAGAAAAGACCTTGGTAACTCCCTACCCAATGCACACACACCCTGGGAGCCAGTTGAAGCAGGCTTCTTACACGAGCTGTCATCTGTTTTAAGAGCTTTCTCACCAGCCCCAGAAAGAACATCACTTTACTCACACAAGGAAACCTGCAAAGTTACAGTAAGAAACATCCCCCAGAGCATGTTGTAACCAGTATTTCAACACACAAACATCCGGTGTAAAACAGATATACACCGGACCCTATCATGGCAATATCCAAGCTACAAGTATCTGCTTTGGTAGGGCACTCAGTACGGCCTCTTTATCATGTTCACCCAAACCTAAAGTGATCCTGCTGACAAGAGAGACAACACCCTGTCCAAGCCCTTTCCTTTTACTCCCAAAGTCCTAGGTTTACTTCAAGGCATTACCTAAATGTATTCTTTAGCCTCTATCAGACATAAGAATAAGGTCCAAATTACAGGGAACAAAACAGTTCTTTTGGCAGGAAAAAAAAAAAAAAAAAAACCAACAGTACCACCTGCAAGACATACAAAGTAAATTTTGCACAAGGGCATGGAAAGGGCCCCAAAGTCATTACAACCTCACCAAGGAGTCTTCTGTAACCTAGGAGACAGAAATCACACACACAGTAGCTAGTCTACGCTGGCCTGAAATCTACTGTGCAACAACCTAGGTTGACCTTGAAGACACCATCTTGATTTAATTTTTCCGAGGGCTGACATTAGACCTAGCTTCCCCAGACCCAGGTCGGGCTATTTGGAGCCTCTGTTCTGTCAGATAGGTACAGCATCCAGTAGTCTGAACATCTGTTCCAGGCAATTAACCACCCAGGTCACAATCCCAACAGCTGCCCTGACCTTTGCTTTTACTTTATTACCAACTTACAACTAAATGCTCACCGAGCTGGTGGATAGTCAGCTGATTAAGAGGACAGAACTCAGGAGAGCTCTGGGCTGTACCTCCAAGACGACCTGAGACCTCAATGAAGCTGACATTCTTTCTCATCTGAGTTGTCAGGTCACAAGGCTCCTCTCAACCTCCTGAGCTTTTGTAGAGTCTTCAGTCTGTGCTCCAATCTCTCCTCATCCTCGCACTTCCCTCTCTCCCCAACCACAGACCCTCACTCTTCCCTGGATGCCTGGAGACCATGTACCTAAGCCTGTCTCTGCTACCTGAGACTTCAGCCACCCACTGGTGATCAAACAGCAGAGGTCTTCAACCACAGAAAGGAAAAACTTTGAGACACCTTCTCATATGTAGCCCAGGCTGGTCTTGGACTCCTGGCAGCCTCATGGTCCAGCTCTTGGATGCTGGGATGACAGGGGTGCAACCACTACATTTTTGAGAATTGAGAACTTTTAAAGGAAGGAAGAAACCCGTGGCCAACATTGTTCATTCCTAAACCCTACAAGACACATCAGGCACCAAGGTGTCAAGTCAACTTCTCCAGGGTCTACTTCGTCTCTCTCACCTCCCAGCACCTTGTTTGTTAAATGAGCTCTTGGTCTCTGCCTGGTTTTCCCTCTCCCCACACCTGAGAAGACCTGTGTACAACAGGACGTCCTAGGCAGCCAGGTCCTTGGTCTACTCAGGGTTGAAACAAACACAACTGGCCAACTCTCATGGCTCCCAGCCAGGCTTAGGTTAAGTGGCCACTAAGGGATAGTACAGATGGTACACCAAGCCAACGAGACACAAAGGCCTTGCTGTGACCATGATGGGACAAGTGAGTGAGACAGACACTAGAACAGTGTCTAAAAAAGCCAGCCACCCGGCCGGTTCTTCTCTCCGTCTGAGACAGTCAGTGTATCCTTGCAAATTCTCCCCTGGGGCCCGTGATCAGGTCATACCTTTGGTTCTCTGAGTCTGGGCTTCTGATGGCATATTGCTGTTTTTTTGACCCAGAGCAGCTTGATGGCCTCACTTGGAAAGACCGCTCAGAGGTCAGTATGCTTTGCCCTGAAGAGCTACAAGGATTAAGGTGAAAGCTGAATATGACTGAGCTCTTTGTGGGAACGACTTTAATAACAAGGCAAAAGTTGCTCTTAGCTACATTAAAAGATATACACTGGAGAAGACATAAATTTAAAAACCAGTGGTAAAAGTGACCCCTTACTGGATCCCTCAAGTACTTTATTCCCTAATACCCAAAATTTACTTTTAGGGAGTATGTGGTGGGCACTGTGCAGTCAAAGGACCACAAGTACACTCTCCCCTCCTTCCACTCAGGTCCTGAGTCAACTGAAGCAGGTTCCCGTGCCTCTGAGCTATCTCACCGAGCGTCATTGCTTCGCTTCCTGCCTCATTTTTTTTTTGTTACCTTGGATGGTAGCATGTATTACAACATTCCCTCCCCCCCTCTTGAGACAGCATCTTACTACATATCCCTGTAACTCCCTGGAGGTGAAACACAGGCCAGAGTGGTCACCAACAAAACCCACCTACTTCTTTCTTTTTTGTTGTTCTTTTTATTTTGAGACAGGGTTTCTCTGTATAGCCCTGGCTGTCCTGGGCCTCACTCTATAGACCACGCTAGCCTCGAACTCAGAAATCCCCCTGCCTCTGCCTCCCAAGTGCTGGAATTAAAGGTATGCGCCACCACCAGGCAAAAATCCACCAACTTCTGCCTGCCCTTTATTAATAAAAAATGTTGATGTGAAATTAAGTACGGTCCTTGAAAATGACATACTTATTCCCATACATCCTGTAAAGCTCACTGTGAAGCTTCCCACATCAGCCCTGTGCCCTTCAGAATTACCCTGCTAAAATGTGGTAATAGATGTGTGTTCTCTATTCCCTCAAAAGTACTCAGCAGGGCAGCTTCATTGACCCAGGAAGGGCAACCTAATCCATTAGACTAAAAGCCACCTCCCCAAAAGTGCATGTCCAATTCATGGAAAAATTTCATGACCACAACCTATCAGTTCCACATCAGAGGCCAGCAATTTTCTATTCCTGCTTTGACTGGTCTCAGGCTTGACAGTACATTCTTTGTTGTGTGACAAGGATGTTCTGCTTGAGACAAGCACTGCTGCCCTCCAGGGCTCAGGATGCAACTTCACAGGTAAAATTTCACATACACAACCCATCTCTCTATCTAGAATTAAACTCAAAGTCTGCAGAGTGAATATCTTGCTACCAGATACTAAGTGACAAATGGAAATACACGTTTCAATGGATGGATACAATTAAATAATAGACTTCTAAAGAACCTTACAAAGGTTTCAAGTCCCCCCACCAACCTCATCTTAGAAGCCAGCTCTGTTCACTCCTAAGGCTCTGACCTAGAGCCTCACCCTCTCATCCACCCACAGCTCTTCTGCCCATCCCATGGCCTCCAGAGCCCCAACTCCAGGCTACCACCTATCTATAGTATAGTATAGATAGAACACCCTTTAAAAGTCTTTCCTGGCCCAGGACAGCAGCCCCAGTCTTGTTTCTTAGGGTAGGGTGGGCCCCTGGGCAGGGCTTGCCCTATTGGCTAAATACCTGTATAGATAGCAGTGATTGCCAGGACATGCAGCCCCACCCATGCCAGCCAACTCACTACAGCATCCTCCTCCTCAGGAGGCACCCACATGCACAGCCAACCTCCAGCCAGCAGCAGAAACCCGGTGTGTCCCACGACAGCAGCAGATACCATGCCTAGGGGCAGAGGCCTTACTCTTGAACCTGAGCCCCTGCAGCAGGATGTTCTTCAGAGCCATCGCCCCTCTGTGAGAAAGGAGACACCAGCCCAGGCCTCAGTTGGGCTGCAGGTTGGGGCATGTACAGGCCCAGCTTGGCTCTGATTACCTGCTTCTGCCCTTTCCTGTCTCAGGCAGTTCTCCTTGGCCCTTTACATTCATTTCCCTCGTGTCAGGAACAAAGGTCATTCAAAAAAAAAAAAAAAAAAAATCCCCAAACCAAAAATGCTCAGTGCCACCCTGCTTCTTAGAGCCAGCACTCTTGGAAGGTCATGCCTCACTCCACCGGTTACATCTTCATGTAGGTTCAAATCATTGCTGCCCCAATAAAGCAGCCTGGCCTAAGAACAGGGCTTTGAAGCAACCCTTCTTTGATGTCAGTCCAGTACCCAAGACCACCTGGCTTCATCCATCAGAAAGGCTGAATGGCAGTCACCCTGTTCTCTAGGAGTTCCCTTCCTCCAGAGGGAAGGGAAGACCCACAGGAATGACTGTAACAAGCAAAGACAACTCCAGGGTCAAAACAGGTGACAATTCTACCCCCAGAAACTGGTAAGGCCTGGAGTACGGTACCCAGAATACGACAAAATTAAGAGTAAAGGTATGGTATCGGGGTACCATACCTCTGATCACTTGAGCAGAGATTTTGGGAGTAGGGTCAGATTCTAGACAGGGTCTCTGTGTAGCCTTGGCTGTCCTGGAACTCAATCAATAGACCAGGCTGGCCTCAAACTCAAGAGATTTGCCAACCTCATGGCCCAGTTTATCTGCTTTAAGATAAGGTCTTACTATGATAGCCCTGGCTAGCCTGGAACTCATGCCTCTGCCTCTTGAGTGCTTGAATTAAAGGCATGTGCCACCATATTCTCAGAATGGTCTGGTATTACTAGGCTACCACCTGGTGGAGTCAAGTTAAAATTCCTGAGGTCAAAATAACTAGAGAGAAAAAGAAATAAGCGAAAACCAGCTCTTTTATTTAATCTTAACCTGAACAGCCCTACTTTAAACTTTTTCCTCAAAGCGAGGGATTGCCTGGCTTCTAGCTCAGCTGTGCAGAGCAGAGAACTAGTCAGAGCAGGAAGGAGGTGACTTGCAGAAGTTTCTGGTCAGTTGGCACATGCTGTCTTCCTTAGCAGTCTGAAGGGCCAGTGTTTCCGGGAATGAAGCCCATGCTCTGGACCCTGGCTCAGGAGTAAGCAGAATGCACAACAGCCTCAGCAGCAGGAGGCACTGGCTCAGCATTTAAACGAGTCCCCTGAGTGGCAGATGGGGGTGGGGTGATTAAAGACGGAGGGCGGCATCAGCTGTCCAAGTGCACTGACCTACTTAATAAATCTGCCTACAGGTTTGCACCTATTGCCTTTTCCCCAAGTAGTGGAACCCAAAGACTCTTATCTCTCCCACTCAGAACTTAGCATCCACACTGACTTGTTATCTTTACACTTTCCAAAACTTAAAAAAAAAAAAAAGCATGCTGATTTTATTCAGTTCATATTCAATTTTGTTTTTTCCAACTCACAACTTCTCCAATCCCATTGTCCTTGGCTCAGCTTGACTAGAGACATGTGCTACTATGTACATTTTATGTAGTACTAGAGATGGACCAAGGCTCTGTGCATGATAGGCAAGCATTCCATTAGATCTACATTACCAGCTCCTTCCCTACTTTTTTTTTTGAGACAAGTACTCTACATATCCCTGACTGTCCTCGAACCCAGATCCTCCTGTCTCTGAGATTAAAAATACGTGCCACCAAGCCCAGTCCTTCTTTACTTCGAAATCAAACCTTAAAGTGGACATAGCACAGGGTAAAATCTTTTACACGTATTGCTGGAGAAAACAGCAGTTTAAACCAATATATGGTCTGTAGGTTAAGCACACATTTGGAAGGAATACTGCTTCCTTTGGAGGCTTCAGATGCTCAGAGCTCCCTAGAGGCCACTTAAGGTACTGCAGCCCAGGCTTCCCTCCTACGTGCAGACAGGCACAAACCACAGCAGGGGTGTGGCCTCACTGCACAGCTGGTGGTGGCCCTCAGACCACCCCCAACCCTTTGTAGTTACACTAGGCCTTAAGATCCAGCAGAGGTTTGCAGGCCACAACCTACATGGGCTACTATATATCCAATTTAAGCCTGGCTCTTGGTAAAAATATATCAAGACTCGTCAAAGTTCCACAGCCGGAAGAACAGAGCCTGTCGTTTGCTCCTATGAGTACAGTTTACAGAGATGACTTGGTCCTTTACCAGAAGCAGTAAGAAAAAAAAATCTCACCAGTTAACTTGGCTGTGGGTATTTGGGATGATTCAGAAACTGAAAGACAAATGAGTCATTTTCCTCTACCTCAATCTCCAGCTTAGTTCTTGCCCAACTCATTTCGACTTGCTGCAGAAAAGCTAAGGCTGCTGAAAACCCAAGTAATGGGAGTTTAATGCGAGAAACGCCTTTTCTACCTTTCTGTCCATAGCTGCTGCTTCATTCTTTCCACTCAAAATTAAGCAATCAATTTCTTTAAGAAAGAAAATGGCATTTCCTGTGACCAACACATTCATATTACACAGATGGCATATCCAGCCCCCATGAGAATCTGTTTGGAGTCAGCTATGAAATGTGCCAAGTCACTCACTGGGGATATGGTTCTTTCTTTCCAGACAGTTTCACTATGTAGCCCAGGCTGGACTGAACTCAAAGCCACCTGCCAGTTTGCCTCCAGAATGCTGGGAATAAAGGTATCATGGGCCATTACACCTGGCTGGGATACAGTTCCCCTCCACCCCTACTTCCTGAAAGAGGGTTTCTGTGTAGCTTTAGCTGTCTTGGTACTTTGTAGACTAGGTTGGCCTCAAACTCAGATCTGCATGCCTCTGCCTCCTGAGTACTGGCAAACAGATCTTAATGTATTACAAATTTCCCTACAAATTAGATAATAATAGTAAACTTAAAATATAATGCTTAAAATGGAAATAGCCGGGGCTGGAGAAATGGCTCAGCAGTTAAAAGCACCGACTGCTCTTCCAGAGGTCCTGAGTTCAATTCCCAGCAACCACATGGTGGCTCACAGCCATCTCTAATGGGGTCTGGTGCCCTCTTCTGCTGTGTCTGAAGAGAACAATGATGGTGTACAAAATAAATCTTAAGAAAATAGCTATGCACTAAATAGGTGATTAGCATTCATGTAGTTTGGCTTAAGAAATGCATTCACAGAAATTGCCTTTCTGGATACTGGTTGTTCTATGAGAAGTTGCTGTGCCATTCTTGCTGTGCAAGAATGAAGAGATTCAGACTAGAAGCAGCCACTCCACGCTTCCACTCTTATGGCAGCACAAAGGGTCTGGTCACCTTCATTTAGTTGATACCTTTGGAGACAAGGCATCACCCCCTACGTGGTCTCAACAGGCCTGGTCCTTCTTCCCCAGTGCTGGCATTAAAGTTGAACCAACACACTCAGTCTGCACGAGACATGTTTTATTTAGGGAAATGCATGCTAGTTTAGTTATTTGATTCACCAAAAAAGAGGGAACCTTACAATACTTTGGAGAACAAGCGTGCTCTCCCCACTCACCCAAGGAAGAGAATTCTCTCAAAAGCCTCAAAGTTGAAAGGTTGAGTCATCTTGCCCAGACTCGGTGATGGATTACATTACTTTCCCACAGAACATCCTCATTGCCTTACCTACAGCACTCAGGCAACCAGAGGACAAATTATTTGCTAACAATGCTACCTTGAGTCTTGACCTAAGGCCCCCTCCCATCCTAGAATGTAGCCACACCCTGAATTTTGGGGCAACAGTACAGTACCAATCCTAACTTCCTACAAGCCAGAAAGCATAAAAGGCTTTCTTGAACAGAGACGAGAACCGGAAGGCTCCTATCTGGGTACCTGTTTCTTTGTTTCTACTCTCACAGCCAAAGACAAAGGCGGCACAGATTGCTCTGTTTAGATGGCTCTTTCTCAGGAGAGTTGCAATGTAACATTAGTTACTTTGTAAACAGTGACGGGACTCCAGAGAGATTTTGTTTCCATGCCTATACTGCGTATTCAGAGCCTACCTGCCTCCCCAAGCTTAGCCCTAATGTGCATAAAAATAGTAAGGAGACAGACTCAAGAAGGTGGCCTTCAAAGTAACTACTTCATTGACAAAAAGGATATATGCATGTCCTTCTGGGCATTTCACCCGAGATTAGTCACTACAACCAGGACGCCCCATACTTACAAGATCAGTAATTTAGCAGCACGGAATAAATGTTTCCACTCGTGACACAGGACCAGAGGCCAAACAACCTAAGAATATTAATAAATCACACCGGATTCCGAAACCTAGCTGCCTCCACGCACGACTGTATTTTCACTATGAGGTTTACTTTTTCCGAGCTACCAATGTCCTGGATTTGGAAAAGGTGATCGAGAGATATCTTACTATGACTGGGTATATAGCCTTCAGGCTAGAAGATGCCCGGCTTCTTCAAACCCAGTAAGCCGGCAACCTAGCGCATGCAGCCTCATCTTCCTCATAGCACTGACTTGACAAAATCTGCTTCCCTAATTAGACTGAGCTCTGTGGGTTATGTGCGTTCTGGTCGCGTCGGAATCCAGCTTCTGTCGGAAACAGGTACGGCTTGATCGCCCACCCTCCCCTCGCAAGCACGTGGGACAAGCACGACCGACTGAGCCGACGCACCGTAGTACATGCAGCCCCTCCGCCGCAGGATGGAGCAAGAGAGCACCGAGGGCCCTTGCCCACTACCAGAAATCTGTGGGCACACAAAACAGGCAACAATAGTGGCCAACCTTTCTTGCCAGGCCACCGGGAATACAAAAGTTACATAAATTGTAGTCGAATCACCCAGGACTGCTAAGGATTGCATCCTACCTCCAAGCACCGGACCACGAGGTCCGGAGGAGTCCGCGGACGTGACTAGAATGCAGAGGGGGAGGGGGAAAGATGCGAGGAGGGGGAGGGGCGAGGATATGGAGGCTGAAAGGATGCTGTGGCGCGGACGTGACTGGAACGGAGGGGGGAGGGGCGACAAGGAGCTGCGATCACTGGCGCGGGAAGAGCACGCTGACCTGAATGGAGGATGAAACGCCCGGGCTGAATGGGGGTGGGGGGGTGAGGAGGGGAGTTATTTCAAGGAGAGATTACAAGGAGGGCACCGAAAGATGAGGGCACAGAGCTAAAATGAAGGTTGTAAGTACTAGTGGATGTAGGAGGATGAGCATCGGAGCAGGGCGAGAACAGGGTGGCAAGGATAGCAAAGAGTAAGATAAGAAAGAGGCTAGAACCAGATTGAGAAGAGAGAGCAGAACGAGCCCGTGGTAAAAGGAGCTAGTCGGTTCCCCCCAATTTGGAAGATCTGGACTTGGGCTCAAGTGTGGCGTCTCCCCAACCCGGAATGGGATGCTCGATGCCGGTCGCCTGGGTCCCGCGTGGGGAGGCAGGCAGGCATGCAGGTCTGCGTTCCGAACCAGCGGGCATCCGCTCTGGGGACAGATGGCTTAGGTTCTCCCCGCTCACCTCGGGCGTACTTCGGTTCCTGCCGCGATACCTAAAGCAGACGTCTGCAAGTGGCGACGCGTAGCTGCTGTGCGGGGCTGCGCCGACTGGGCCTCAAGGTTATCACAGCTGCGGGCCGCCGCAATCCCTCCGCAGCCCCTCCCCTCGCCCAATCCCGGGCGGCGGCCGGCGGCGCCCCGCCTCTCAACAGGCGCCCGCACCTTCTGAGAAAAGAGCAGGGTAGGCGGGACAAGCAGGTTGCCCTTTAGGGGAGGACTACCTTCCGTGGCGGAAGGACATCGCAGACCAAAATTGCGCATGGGTTATTTTGATGACCAATGGGGAAGTGGTGAGGGAGCAGGGCCCGCCCACAGCCCAGCGACACCACCACCCCTAAATCCCCGGTGCCACCGCCACCTGTTGCCTTAGGACTTGAGCTGCTACATAATGTTCCCTTTTTGGCCTTCTGCCCAGGTCTCCCCATCTGCCCTGGTCTACCAGGGCGGTGCCCAGATTTATAGGTCCACGGACATTCCTCCAGCCCCGCCCAGGGACTCTCCACCGCCTGGCGCCCGCCCCAGTACACCCTCCGAAGCTGAGCGGAACGGGAAGCTGGGGTGATGGGAACAAGAGAATGGTGGAAGGTCTGAGCTGCCTCCGAGACAGAGTGTTCCAGACTTAGAGGCTGGATCGGAGGAACTTAGACTCTTTTTGGAACGTGAGCGCGACCTCCTAACCAGGAGGGCCAGATTGGACCCATGTTAATATTTTGAGTAGGGTCTCGATCCTGCATTTTTAAAATGCCAGGACGCAGCAAACCAATCTAAGATAATTAGTGCAGAAGTGACCTTCGTGTAGCCATTATCTATGCAGGAGTCAACAGTGGTTTTTGACTCAGTCGTGTATGTATTTAAATTTGTAATATTGGAGCCTTCTTTAACAATTTTTTCCCTACCAAGTATTTTCTAATTTCCCAACTGTTAACACTGGTCTTCATTTCACAGAGTTTTGAAAGCAGATACAATGTTGCCACATTCTAAATGGGAAGACTGTACCTTAGCTTTTCTGTTTTTTTTTTGTTTTTCTTGGGAAAAGATGGATGTGACCAAGTCAAGCAGACACTTCTTTGTAGCTGAATCACAGGCCTTCATTCCATTTTCTGTCAGTTTAGATTAGAGGAAGGGCGTAACATAACCGCAATTTGTAGCGAAATAAAGCTTTTTAATTTCTTCTGTAAGGCCCCTTGGTCCCCTTAGTTTAGGGGAGGAAATAAATGATTGGTTATTGAGGTGGAAAGAACATGAAGTTGGGGGGGGGGGTTGTTATATCTGTGGAGAGAATCAAATTCCTTTCTGCCAGAGAAGGAGATAGAAGAAATGACCTCTTTATGCTCTGGACCAAAACAAAACAAAACAAACAAACAAACAAAAAAAACCACAAAAACAAAAGCAAACAACAACAACAAAGAACTATAGTGTTCAACATGGTGACAGCTATCTACTCATATTGAGGTCAACTGTGCATACTGATAGTCAAGCATAGTAGCTCACATCTGTAATCCCAACACTCAAGAGACCAAGTCAGGAGAGACTGCAGAGGCAACAGTGAGATCTAGGCCCACCCAGGCTAGGGTTTCGGTCATAGATTCATATTCAGTCTCTTTCTCCTTCTCTCCCTCCCTCTCATCTCCTATTTTACACACACACACACACACACACACACACCACACACACATACACACGCACCACAGAGGCACAAGAACGCACACTACCATCACCACAAATCTAGATACAAAGCTGGATGATCTTAAGTCTGTGATCTTGGCACTTAGGGACTGAGGCAGAACTGAAGGCCAATATGGATGTGGTCCCAGACTGACATGAATATCCATTAAACTGGAAGAACTGGTGGCAGCTGAGAATTGCTCTTCATCTCAGGCTTCAATGATCTGACAGTTACACAAATGGGGTCCATGGGAAGTGGCAGACTATGGTATGTCTTATTCACATTAGATGGCAGAATGTGTCACAGTGACTTCCTAAAGGTACTATCTTGCTTCTGCTGAGAAATCAGCATGATATAGAGGACCCATAGTTAGGTTGTATCTTATCTTTGTTCTAGTTTAATCACTAGCCCTATGACTATACCTGTAATTTAACATGTACAGTCCGTTAAAAGTAACTTGAGGACAATCCCTACTTCACAGGGTGGAGTTTGATCAGTTAATTATATGTGAATGAGTCCAACAGTGCCCAAGAGGCACCTTCTTCCTTTGGTAACTGCAGTCTTGGAGGGCTTTCTGGTGACCAGAGCAAACCTGCTTTCTGAATTCAGATCTGCCTTCTCTGAACTTTGATCTGCAGCAACCCCAAGGTGACAGGAAGCCAGGGCTGAAGGACATAAGCCTCTCCCCCAGCCTGAAGTAAGTCTTTACTTTGTATTCACAGACTTGGTCAGGATGGAGAGTCAGCTGCTAGATTCACTCTGTACTTCAGATTTTTGGCAAAACAACCAAAGAATCTGGTCTAATGGCTCAACAGCTTTTAAAATTCAATGGGAGTTCTTGGGGGAAGGTATGTCAAAAAGCCATACTCCAATACAGGATCTGCAAAATAAACTTTGGCCCTGATGAAATGGTGAAACTCTAAACTGGCCCATATATCATATGACCTCTTGGTCTCTGGAAATGGTGGGGTCATTTTTGAGGACAAGACAGCAGCCCACGAGCTTCGAATATCAGGTTTAAAGTAGAACTTAACGCTTCAGATCTACCTCTTCCTTCTAAAGCTGGACCTATTGGACTTGTTTTTGAGATAGGGTTTCACTCTCTATATAGCCCACTATGATTGTGAATTTATACATTGTAGGTCCATACCACCATGCCCAATAGGCCTTTTTGTCAAAACCATGCCTTCTGCAGATATCTAAAAATTTCTTTTATCACAATCATAGAGCAAAGTTTCCTGGAGACAAACCCTGGAAAGGGAAAACATGGTGGATTTTTGGAGTTAAGGATAAAGAGAAAAAGTTTGTCTCTGTGGGAAAGAGAAGGCTTTAAAGAGGAGAAAACATTTTAGCTACACATGGAAGGTCAGTTTGGGAATGGAGGGCCTCTTCAGATGTTGAATATTCAGTACATATAAATACTGAAACTACTCAAGTGTTCTGAATGCAGCTGTGCAAATGCAACATCAGCAGTGAAAAGTAGAAACAGATAAGCATGAGGATTCCTTCCTCATCCTGTGAAGTACTATCTCAGCCCAGGAGGTCTTGCCATCCAACAAGACCTCCAACTTTTCTCTATCCCAGAACTGCTGGGACTCACCGAAGAAAAACGGGGGAGGGAGGCCTTCAGAATGATGTGATCCTACTCCGTAAACTACCCCCTAGAGCTCTTGTGCTCTCCTTTCTCCCTACATTTGTACCTCAGACTCCTTAGTGTACAAATTGCAGAGTAAGTAGAACCTATCTGGAGAAGTTCAGTCTGTGACTTTCCATCTCAAAGAGAGGGATGCAAAGGGGAAGATTCTGACATAACAGGTGTGTAAGGATGGGTTTCAATCAAGATCTGGGACACTAAGGGTCATGAAGGGCAAGATGACATCCACCAGCAATGTCATCCAGGTAGTGAAGCCACAAGGTCTATCAATAAAGTTCCCTTGCAGAAGAGACAATCCTAAACTCAGTGCCTCAGAAACATTGAGATCAGTGGGCTTCCCTCTCGCCTATAACTTCATATCATTCTAAAGGACATATATCCCCAGGCTTGCTACGTCAGGGGCAACCAGACATCACAGAAATATTAAAACTGTTACCTCAGAAACACCTATGTCTCAAGAAGAAATGAGCTTTATCTATGTGGAAGTACAGAATGTAGATCATTGTGGCTACTGTTCATCATCAGACAAAATAATTATCCTTTCCAATAGGGACTTTCAAAATGATCAGCGAAAAATTGTATATTAAACAACTTTAATATTCTGCAGCTGAGAGGTGTGACGTACTCCTCTAATCCCAGCATTTGGATGGAGGCAAGAGACAGGTGAATCTCTGAGTTTGAGGCCAGCCTGGTCTGCAAAATGAGTTCTAGGACAGCCAGGGATACAGAGAAACTTTGCCTCAAAAAACCCAAACAATAAAAAATAAATATTCTGGGAAAAAGAATGAAGACAGGAAACAGGATCAAGTGCACTCTTCCTGAGGTGTTGCTACCTTTTCCCTAGATGTGTTCTTCACATTATGTCTGCCCTTACAGACTGGCTGCCTGACTCACTCATTCTAAGGACAGCTACAACTAAAGAGACTGTGGGGCCTCTCCTGTGCCAAGTTATTTCTGCAGAAACTTTTAAGAGGGGCAGCATCTCTGGCCCTATGGTGGTGACAGTGTGAGGTGGTCTGAAACTTTGTGGAAAGCCCTTTGCTCTGGAGGCTAGTACCTCGTCTAAATGAACTGAAGCCTACCTTTTTCTCATCCCTGGGGCTGGCAGGCTCCAGTGGAATTGTGTCATCCACAGAACTTCCTCCTCACCACCTATAAGAAGCCTAGATATTCCTAGATCTATCCAGAATAGTTCTGTGAGCTGTAAGAACCAGCAATGACTCAGCAACAGACTCTGCAGCTCATTCCCAGCTAGAATTAAAGGCAGAAGGAAGCTCCTCCCCAACTGACAGCCACATCCTTACCACAAACTGAGTCATGGCCACACCCAGCCTGTATGGAAAACTACCAAGGAAAGGGAGGAAGGTGAAGTTCAAGGAGTTTTTAAGTTTTGAGTCTAATATACTCTCTACTTAACAATGAGGAAAACAGTTCCTTTTCCTGACCCTATCCCTAATCAGGCACGACTGCTTACACCCAGATAAGTGAAAGGTAGGCTGTCACTGTGTGTGCAGGAAGGGCTCTGGTCTCTGCAAAGAATGCCATTCTGTAGTTCATACCTGTCTTCATGGAGCCCAGCCCTTTCACCTTCTAAGTCGCCAGGCCCCCAATGCTCCCTCCATGGTTGTGAGCAGGTATCTCTAGGAAAACACCAGACCCTACCAAGCAATCTTCTCTAAAGAGAGGGCATTCTTCTGTCACATAAGGCTTTTTCTTCCTTACACTGCTGAGGAATGAATCCACACCTTTAATGTATTAAACAGAGGAGCTACAGCCTAGACAGCCCCTGCTTTCAGAAGGCATTCCTGATTTTGGCTACAATTTTTTTTTTATTAATTTATTAATTTATTATAAGTACACTGTAGCTGTCTTCAGACGTACCAGAAGAGGGCGTCAGATCTCATTACGGGTGGTTGTGAACTACCATGTGGTTGTTGGGATTTGAACTCATGACCTCGGAAGAGCAATCGGTGCTCTTACCTGCTGAGCCATCTCACCAGCCCCCTGGCTACAATTTTTTAATCTCATGTTTTGAATTATCAGGCATTATGAACTTATTGAGATCAGCTTTTCAGTAAAGAACTGTATGTATGACTTCATTGACATAAAATGTTTATAAGTAGGAAAATTTTCTTAATTTCTAAAATTGCCAACGATGTTTTATAACATGTAAGCAGCCACACACACACCTAAGGTGGAGGTAGAGCACCAGCTGACTGAGAAGTTTTGAGTGCCCAGTGTGGTGGGGCATGCCTTCAATCCCTGCACTCTGGAAGTAGAGGTGGGATTTCGGTGAGCTGGTCTATAGAACAAGTTCCATGCTGGACAGGGATACATAGTAAAACCCTCTTACAAGGGCAGCATAACAGATATGCTGCATATCATATATTTACACTATAATTTATAACAGTAACAAAATTAGTTATAAATTAGCAACAAAAAAAATTTCATGCTTAGGGGTCACCACAATATGAGGAACTATATTAAGAAGATGCCACATTAGGAAGGTTGAGAACCATTGCTCCAGACACATTTAAGGTCTCTGAAGAAAATATATCTTCTATCTTTGTTATCAGCAGTAAATGAGGCTATAATCACAGAACCAGAAAAGGAATTCCGGAATCAGGTTACTATGATTAAGTGTGGAACACAGCAAATTACTTATCCTCTAAGATTATTTTCTCATCTGTAAAATGGGAATAATAACACCTATTTCTGAGGCTTTGTGAGAATTAGGAGTCAATATATGTAACATGCTTGCAACAACAAATACATAGTAATATGTTATCAAAATATTAAGGTACTCTGCACGCACACTATGTACACACTAATTTCTAAGAAATAAAGTATGTTAGCAATCTCTGATACCATATTACAGGTTACAAAGTCTTCTCAGGAAGATTTTCAGTTGAATGTGTCTACTGATAGTCATTTATTTGGTGAACTATTATTTCTGTTAGGCCTGAGTCTTTTGAGATGGGATTCTTGGCTAGTTGCTCAGGTTGGTTTTGAAATCCTGGGCGTAACTGGTTCTCCTGTCTTGGCCCCCAGGGGATAAGCTGAGATGTAGGTGAGCCTGACCATACTCATTTATAATGTACTAGTCATAAGGGCTTGGGAAGACAATGAAGAAGGTTCTTCGGGAAGGGCCTTTAAGAGTGGTATTGACTTGTTCAAAATGTCAGGAACCACAACACAAGTAAGATACCTAGGTAAGAAGGTGTTGTGAGATACGATGAAGGTCACGGAAGACAGTAACTAGTCTTCTGAAAGCAAGAGCTATAGTAGAATTTGAAATCATTAGCACTGGAAAGCTGGACTTTTGCCAGGCATGGTGTTGTGTCCACCTTTAATCCCAGCACTTGGGAGGCAAAGGCAGGCAGATCTCTGTGAGTTCTAAGACAGCTTGGTCTATAAAGTGAGTTCCTGGACAGCCAGGGTTTCTGTACAGAGAAATTCTGTCTTAAAAAACTATTTTAAAAAAAGAAAGAAAGAAAAAGAGGGTGGGGGAGAAAGAGAGGAAAAGAAAGAAAAGGTAGGCAGGCTGGGATTTTAAAGGAGCTTTGTGATATTTTCTGTATTTACATCTGGTTTTCATTAATATTTGGAAATATTTAGCACATCTTAGCTGTGCTTAGAATTAAAGAAGGGAACCAGGCATGGTAGAGATGCCAGGACTTGAGACTAAGGCAGGTAGTTCTTTCTGAGTTCCAGACCAGCTTGGTTTATACATAGTGAGTTGTAGGCCAGCTGGGACTATGTAGTGAGACCCTGTCTTAAAAGTTAACTAAGAGTTTTTGGGTATATGGAACATGTCTGAAAGGTCAGAAGTTTCCTTAATAAGACAAACCAAATCTTCCATGGTTAGCCAGTGTTAAGAAAGGCAGTGGTTTCAGGACACTTACCTGTTCAGGGAATTCCAACTTCTTCATGGAGAATTCTTACTCCAAACGCTGACAGCCCATAACCCCCTTAGGGCCTCAAGCACACTAAGTAAGCATTTTACTACAGATCTTACTTATCACAGGCATGGGTCTTTCTTAAAGGACTTCCTGCTAGAGAACTCAGCTTTCTCACACTTATCCCTTCATTTCATTTATCCCAACTAAAGGCCAGGCAGGGGGGAAGTAAGGGCCTAGCATCTGAGATACAAAGCAAACGGCTGACAGGGCTGGTTTTGTGTAGAAAGCAGCTGAGCCTGAAGGTTAAAAAAACAAAAATTCAAAGCAGCTCTGGCTTCAAAGGTCCATTTAAATCTTGAGTAATTGTCATCAGTTGTATTCCTACCCTGTCTGTTTTTCATCTACATAACTGATAAACTTTACCTCTTAATCTTTTGATTAGAAATACTAACATCAGGGCTGAGAGAGGGCTCAGTGGTTAAAGAGCACTGGTGTTCTTCCAGAGGTCCTGAGTTCAATTCCCAGCAACCACATGGTGACTCACAACCATCTGTAATAAGATCTGACTCCCTCTTCTGGTGTGTCTGAAGACAGCTGCAGTGTACTCACATACATAAAATAAATGATTCTTTAAAAAAAACACTGTGCCAGGCAGTTGGTGGCACATGCCTTTAATCCCAGCACTTGGGAGGCAGAGGCAGGTGGATTTCTGAGTTCGAGGCCAGCCTGATCTACAAAGTGAGTTCCAGGACAGCCAAGGCTACACAGAAAAACCCTGTCTTAAAAAAAACCAAAGATAAACAAAAAAACCCAAAAAATACAAAAAAATTAACATATCTGTAGAATACAAAACTATAACAAATAATGCATCTTTTACTTCATGAAACACAAATAGTTCCAACCTTCAGGATATTCCACTCTCAGAATAAAAACCCTTACCTAGGACCTTGGTTATGTGTTGGGTCAAGGCTAGTCAGACCACAGTGATCATATCCAGTCCACAGCACCTTCCATTTTATTGTTTTATTTACAAACGGGGTGAAATCAATTGGGCAAATCAGGGGTGGGAGTCAGTCAGGGCCATCCAAATGTGGAGTAGTTCCTGGATCAATCTCCACCATGAAGGCCACCTCTTTTATACTTTTCTTGCCCCTTGAATTTCTCAGGGCAGCATCACTTGCAGCTCCGAAGCCCTTTTACAAGGGCAGATGGATCCTGGGGAACAGGGTGGTACGAGGGCTGGGGCCCCCTCAGTTTGTGTAAACCTGAGTTCCGATCACACGCATGATTTCCTTCTGTATCTTGGGGTCCTGAGTATTAATGTTGGCATCGCCCACCTGCCCATCCTCATATCTGCCAAAGACAGGGCAAGTGTAAGCATAAGAGGAAGCATAATACCAAAATAATGCCTATCAGAGGAAATATGTTTTAAGACGTGACCATTTCATCCTAAACTCAAAGATTTCGTCACTGCTCTTCAGGATGAAGGGGTCAACTTAGCAGTATTCCTCTATACAGCCCCAAATAATCTATCCTTATCCCTAAGGAAATGTCCCAGTGCCTAAATTAGACAGCAAGGGACAGGACTCAGACAACAAAAGAGGACATCTTAACAGTCACACACCGTCCACCGCCCTCACTCAAGGGATTTCAAGGGCTCCTTTTGGACTCACACAAAGAAGAACCTTGTGCAGACATGGTCAGACACAGGGCACACCCAAATGTTCCCATGCTTCTGGAGGTCCTTAGATGTAATCACTGGGAAAAAGGAGCCAGAAGACACAGATATAAAGTTAAGACAGTCCAGATAGGGAAGAAGGACATGATGTTTCAACATAATTTTTAGCTGATTCATGTGCCACAGGGGCATCAGAAATAAAGGCTATGGTTCCAAAAAGACATGAACTGGGCAAGTTGCATACCTTCACAAAGTGCTATACAGTTTAGATTCCGACTCTGCAGGAACCTTGACTGAATGGATCGGGTCTGAAATAGAAGCGAAGGAGAGCAGAGCAAGGTAAAATGTTAGAGTTAGTCTCAAAATAGCTGGTTAGTTATTGATGATGGGGATGGGAGGGATAGGACCTCAGTCTCCTGAGCTCTCAGCCACCCTCCGTTTGTATTTACTTACATATAATCACCTTCTGGGTCCACAGCTTCCATGTTCATTTTTTCATTTAAAAACCTACCTTTGCTTTCATACATACATCAGAGATAACATATGACTAAAGTAAGATCTTTACAATATATTTAATGCCTAAAATGACCCCAGCTCTACTATTCTCCCATCCATTATTTTTAGCAGGATCCAGGGGAAGATTCCTAACTCAGGCAGAGCCAAGAAAATACCTGGGGGATGGTGTTCATCCTGTTGTATCTCTGGACCAGCTCATCCTTGGAAGGCATCCTGTGCTGTCCTTTGCCCATTCCTGTCACGGAACAACAAACTCAGTTAATTTGCCCATTTCTTAAATATTTACTAACATACTTACTATATGCTAGATACCAGCCTAAGACACTTGGTGACGCAGTGGTGAATAAAACAAACTTTTTCCACATGGAATTTAGTCTGGTGGAGACTGCAGGCAAGGAATAAATAATTACAACATAGTAATGTGAGGGTTGTGATAGCTTATAGAGCACTGTGTGAACCTTTGAAGGGGAACTAGCCTAACCTAGAGTTTGAAAATGTCCTGATGCAGTAAGGAAGAGTTAGTATAATAGAATATGTAAAGCATAAAGACAGATAGAGCCACAGGACTTAATTTGCACATACTATAATGAATATTAGGAAAATGGGGAAAATGACGTAACTGATATGGAGAGCTTTTTGGGGCCCCTTGGCAGGAATTTGACATTGGGCCAGGTCAGGGAAGTAAGCTCACACAGGAATCTGAACAAAAAAGTAGGCTTCCAGCAATAATATGACTTTGGGCAAAGGCAGGGAAGTAGGCTCAGATATCTTGGTCATCCTGATAAGCAGTGACCATGAGACTTTGTTTATTGCCTTGCTTGTTCCTTAACCTAGAATTGACCTTATTACTTGCATGTAATTAAAATGGTATAAAAGCAGATTGGGAAAAAATAAATCCACCTCAGCCTCAGAACTGGCTGGGTCATGCTAGAGTGTTATCTAATTGCCTTTTTTCTTTTTAATCCTCTCTCCTGCCCTGGAGAACCTGTTGACTGGACTGAGTTGGCTTGGTCAAACAGATGTTAACTAGGTTAGGCCAAGCAGGGCTTATGGGATGTAAAAGCAACTAGGCTTTATCCTCTAAAAACTCCAGGGAACTACTAAAGGGTTCTTTTACACCAAATAACACAACTCAGGAAAGAGGGGCCTGAATAGGCTACCTCAGAATCAAATGACAAACCTGAGATATGAGTTAAGAGAAAGCGAGTAGAAGTTCAATATGCTGTAGCTTTTTTTTTTTTAAAGATTTATTTATTTATTATATGTAAGTACACTGTAGCTGTCTTCAGACACTCCAGAGGAGGGTATCATATATCATTACTGGTGGCTGTGAGCCACCATGTGGTTGCTGGGATTTGAACTCAGGACCTTCGGAAGAGCAGTCAGTGCTCTTAACCACTGAGCTATCTCTCCAGCCTGATATGCTGTAGTTTTAAAGTCACACAAAAGACAGGCCATTCAGAATAAAAGGAAAAAGCCGAATTCTTCCATATGGATTCTCCACAGATATTTACAACGACAACCAACTTGAAGAATCCTACCTTTAAAAAAAGTACCAACTCCCTCTCATTTCTACATTATTGCAGTGTATAAATTCTCTACCAATTTTCTTTGTTGAGACAAGATTTCTCTGTGTAACAGCCCCGGATGTCCAAGAACACACTTTATAGACCAGGCTGGCCTCAAAGTCACAGAGATCTACCTGCCTCTGCCTCCAAGTGCTGGGATTAAAGGCATGTGCCACCATGCCTGGCTTTTTTACAATAATAAAAAATTTTCTCTACCATTCTTAGCAATTACACAAGAGACCTTGTTTATAGAGACTGAAACCAGAGTTCTTACTTAGGTATCAAACATTACCTGTATGCCCCTACTCCCAACTCTTTTGTGGCCTAAGGACAGGATTTCAGTCTGTTTCCAGGCTTATCATAAGTACAGCCTTACCATTTAGGGGGGTATGTAACCAAGGAGAAGGGATAAACATGAAATCGATGATGTTACCATTACAAGCCATGAACAGGGTTCCAGCCTCACCATTCTACTTCATCACAATTTCACTCTGATTTAATTCTTGGTTTTGCCACTGGCTTTTTATTTCAAAAGTTTAAACTTAATTTTATTTATTATTAGGTGTCTTTGATATGAGTGCAGATGTACCTGGAGGTCAAAAGACAACTTTTTGGGTTTTGTTGTTTTGTTTAGGTTTTGGTTTTCCAGTCTTGGAATTCACTATGTAGACCAAGCTGGCCTCTAACTCATAGAGATCACCTGCCTCTTCGAGTTGTGGGATTGGTGCTGTTCACACCAAATTCAGAGGACTGCTTTTAAGAGACAGCAGGGATCAAAATTAGATCATGTGGCTTGGGCATCAAGCACTTTTACCAGCTGAAACTATCTCAGCAGCTTATTCTTGGTTTTATAAGCGCTGTGGAGGTAGGAGGTAGTAACCACTAGACTGCAATTCTTCACTGAGCAAAGAGACTGTCAACTCAACTTATTTTTTGCCAATCTCATGAAAAATCCATAGCCTGCACAAAACTCAGCTTGAACTGCCAATCTCTTCCTGCTGTAGGACAGAAACCCTCTGTTCCACCTGTCCCACCATCCCTAACAAAGCTCGACTCTGCATCCAAACATCATGACCTCAGCCCAGGTTATTTCATTGACAAAATTCTAAGAGAAATTCCCATTCAGGTTCTACCCCAGAAAAAAACAGGCAGAAGAAAAAAAGAATAATTTGATTTCTTTGAGTCTTAGAGATGGCACTTGAAGTAACTGAAATCTTGTTCTGCCTCAAACCTGTGGCATTTTCCCATTCATACTGACCCAAAGATTATTCTATTCTTGTTCTGGGATTAATAATCTCTGGACACTTTGTGTCCAGAATGAATCTCTAAACAGAATTAAACAAAGGAAATTTCCAAATCTACTCACTGTCCCTAATTTCTTCTGATACTAATGGCCAAATTATCAGCAGTGCCATTGGTCAAATGAATGTTCTCTGTTCATATTGATCCTCACCTGGAAAGTACACCCAATGCAAATTTTATCACACATACCCCTGTTAAGTTTTATTTTTGTCTGTCTTTGAGCAATATAAAAAACACATTACACACAGCCTTCTGGGACTCACCTATTTTGTTAGTATTTACTCATTTATTGTGCATGTGAATCCAAGTGCACACATGCCATAATGCATGTATGGAAGTCAGAGTACAATTTTAGAAGTCGATTCTTAACAACTCCACCTTGTTGAAACAGGGTCTCTGTTGCCATTTCTGCTGTGGTTAACATTGAAGCTCTCAAGTGATTCTCTTGCTTCTGTCACCTATCTCTCCACAGTAGTGCTGGGATAACAGATATTTACTAATGAATCTAACTTGGGTTCTAGGTACTAAACTTGGGCCACTAGACTTGTATAGCTAGCACTTTTACCTACTGAGTACTCCTTAGCCTGACTTGCCTATTTTTAATCAACATTACTAAGAATGTCTATGTTAGTAAATACTACTGATGTCCTTCATTTTCACTGCTCAGTAATTATGTGGTTAGATCAGATAATTTGTCTCTTATTCTGATGATGATGATCTGAGTTATTTTGAAGGTCTGTTGCTGCCAATAGTCTTGTGAGCATTCCTGTATGCTTTTGAGTTTGCATATACAGGAACAAAAATGCTGGGTCAAAGAGATAAATTATGTTGCTTTATAAAGTAAAGTCAAATTGTTTTTCTGGTCCAGCAAGATGGCTCAGTGGGTAAAAGCACTTACTTATAACCAAGCTTCATAACCTAAGTTGGACCTCTAGAACCCTCAACAGAAGAAGACTAACTCCGGCTGGATAGATGGCTCAGCAGTTAAGAGCATTGACCGCTCTTCCGAAGGTCCTGAGTTCAAATCCCAGCAACCACATGGTGGCTCACAACCATTTGTAATGGGATTTGATGCCCTCTTCTGGGGTGTCTGAAGACAGCTACAGTGTACTTATATAAATAAAATAAATAAACCTTAAAAAAAATGTTAAAAAAAAAAAGACTGACTCTAGCAAATGGCCTTTCTGACCTCCTAAAGCGCAAATAGGTGTGCACGCGCAAATAGGTGTGCACACACAAATACACATGTGCACACACATTCACATACAACACAATAAATGAATAAGAAACTTTTTTCCTAAAATGGCTGTGAAGACAGTAAAGGAAATCTTGTGGATTTTTACAGCCTGTCGTATAATTGGGTATTATCAGATTTCTTACTTTTTGTTGATCCACATGGGTACTAAGAAACGAGTCACTTTCGTTTTATTTTACTTCCCTCTAGAGGTTACATAGCTTTCACATGAAGAGGGGCATTTCTCTTTATTTATATTTTCACAATGTATATATTATTTACTTGCTTTTCCAATAAACTTTGCAGTGACTAATATTCTTTTTCAATCACTTGAGATTGAACTCAGGACTTGGTATATATGCTCTACCACTTAGCTGTATACTGGCCCTTCACTTAAAATCTGAGATAAGGTCTTGTTAAGTTGCCCACACTATCCTTGAACTTGCTATATATATAGCCCAAGGCGGCCATGTATTTGTGATCATGCTTACCAAGAAACAAATGTATGCCACCACACCTGGCTAAAAAATTTTAAGCTACATTTAAAATTATTTATTAGCCGGGCGGTGGTGGCGCACGCCTTTAATCCCAGCACTTGGGAGGCAGAGGCAGGCGGATTTCTGAGTTCGAGGCCAGCCTGGTCTACAGAGTGAGTTCCAGGACAGCCAGGGCAACACAGAGAAACCCTGTCTCGAAAAACCAAAAAAAAAAAAAAAAAAAATTATTTATTAATAAATATATATAAAATATTATGCATATAACTGTGCACTATGTGCAAATCCTCAGAAGCTAGAAGAGGGTATTGGATCTCCTGAAACTCTGTAGGTGCTGGATTTGAATTGAACCTGAGTTCTCTGGAAAGCAGTCAGTGCTCTTAACCACCAAGCAAGCCATCTCCTCAGCACCTTTCAAATACATCTTATGATTAATATTACATTTTTATGCATCTTACAGGTACCTTCTCACAGTTTGTAGCCCATCTTTACACTCCCTTTAAGATACATTTTGGGACTGGAGAGATGGCTCATCACTTAAGAACACTGACTGCTCTTCCTAAAGGTCCTGAGTTCAAATCCCAGCAACCACATGGTGGCTCACAACCATCTATAATGAGATCTGATGCCCTCCCTCTTCTGGGGTATCTGAAGACAGCTACAGCATACTTACATATAATAAATGTGTAATCTTAAAATAGCCAGGTGGATTTCTGTGAGTTTGAGGTCAGACTGGTCTACAGAGTAAGTTTCATGATAGCCAGGGCTACACAAAGAGACCCTGTCTCAAAAAACAAAAAATATATGTGTTTGGGTGTTGTAAGATCTGAGTAGACAGGGACATCTCAGAAAAACACCAGGAGGCCAGGAATTTCCTTAATAAGATAAGCTCAGGAACTTTAGGAAGGTAGCAGAACTCTCAGGAAGGGAAAGGCTAATTAACATTCCTCAGATCACAGGGTGAGAACCAACCTGTGGGTGGGGACACAATCCAGGTGAGGACACAATCCGCAGGGTGGACATTTGCCCACCTTCAGACAAGGAAAGTCCTTGCCACCTCATTCCCCAAAGACCAATCAGTTTAAAAAGTCACACTGTTCTACCAATCACATTGTGTCTAATGGCTGCTGTCCTGGAAATTGTATAAAAGCTCACTGAACAACTTGTGTGGGGTCGCCTCCTTTCCTTAGGGTCTGGGATGGCCCCAGTGCACTGGAATAAAAATCATCATGTTCTCTGCATCTATCAGGTTCCATACGATTCACTTAGGGGGTCTCCGGTAAGCTAAGGCTTGACAGGGTCTTGCATTGTGTGTGCACGGGAGCATTCTAGTGGAGAGCTTAAATTTCAATAAGATTTGCTGAGCTTTGATTAGTTGCTGCATTTTCTCTATTTTCTATATTTTTACCTAAGATTAAAACAAGTTGCAGGGTATTGGTGGTGCACGCCTTTAATCCCAGCACTTGGGAGGCAGAGGCAGGCAGATTTCTGAGTTCAAGGCCAGTCTGGTCTACAGAGTGAGTTCCAGGACAGCCAGGGCTACAACAGAGAAACCCTGTCTTGAAAAACAAAAACAAACAAAAAAACCACCCCAAAACAAACAAACAAAAAACCAAGTTGTTCTTTGATAGTTTAAGACTTGTAAGATTATGGGGAGAAGGGGAATACTTAGGAGGTCAATAATAGTGTTTATATATCCTGTTTTAAGTCCTAAGTTCCATCCCCCAAAAAACATTCTAAACCCCAAAATGCTGTTACATTTTTCTAGTTTTGTCAAAAAGTTTCAAAGATTGATTTAACATTTACAGACTTTTACCCTTGAGCTTTAGAAATGTGTTACATCTGTAGGTATGTTGGCTTCTCTGTTCCCATTTCTGCCAACTCTTCTTAAACTAACCATGGGTCTATCAGTTGCTTTTGTTGTTGCATCACTGCACATGCTAGGCAAGTACTGCACCACTAAGCTACATCTTACCTTGGTCCCCCACTTTTCAGTCTGTTTGGTTTCTGAAATAGGGTCTCATTCTGTAATCAAGAGTGGCCTGGAACTTACTATATAACTCAGACTGCCCTAGAACTCATACAGGACTTCCCAGAGGCTGGGATTAAAGGCATGAGTCACCAAGTTCCTTAAAAGAATCTGGCTTTTTCAATCCTGTCCTATACCATCTATATCAGCACATTCATTTTTCTTTCTACCTATCATTGCCTCTTCCTTTTTGATTTGTTTGTTCTATCATTAAAAAGGGTTCTAGATTTGTTTGGTTTTTTATTGTACTGAAGATTAACCTTAAAGATTCATTTATGCTAAGAAATACTCCACCATGAACTTATATCCCCAGACATTCTATGAGTATAAGACAGGCTCTCAATAAGTTGCCAAGACTGACCTCAAACTTATGATCCTCTTGCCTCAGCTTCCTGAATATCTGGGATTACTGATATATACCACCATAACTAGATTATTAGTTCTGTAGTTATGTGATTCTAGATGTTTTATTTCTATAATGACTATATTTACCAAAAATACCAAATAATAATTTAGAAAAAAAAATCTAGTATAACTGCCTTCCTATAGAGCACATGCAACTGCATGGAGGCCATTGATTAGAGAATCCACTGATCAAGAACAAAAGCAGACCAGAGAGGAACATGAACCTAAAAACACTGAAAGTCCCAATCCCAGGCCTTTTTCTGAGCTAGATAATGCTAGCTAGAATCATCACCTTAGACTCTGGACCTCATTCATGTTTCTAAAATGAAGTACTTTCTCTTATACTCAATGTGACTATTCTAAGAGTGTGTGATTATCAACTATTTAAATTTTAAAAGGGGGTTGAAAGAGAGAATAATGTCTTTAAAAACATAAGACCAAAATAATGTCTCCAAAAATTCTAAGATTCCAACACTAGAGAATATTCACACATGAATTCACATGTACACATAATTTATAATTGCTCATATCAAAAAGTAGTTTACATGGGCATGATGCCTGTAATTCCAGTTCTTAGGAGGATTGGGAGCTCAAAGTCATCTTTGGGCACATACTGAGTTCTAGAACAGCATGGACAACAGAAGTCCATCTTAAAAAAAAAAAAAACCAGAAACCCTGTCTTGAAAAAACAAAACAAACAAACAAACAAAAGAAGAAAACAAAAACAGAACAAATCTGGTCTGTTTATAAAATGCCTTTTTTTTTCTTTCTAGTTATTTATTAACTCATCCCCAAGGCCTAGTTCCTACACTGTAGAGAACACTATTTTTTAACAATAACTGCTTTTGCCTCATAAATAATCAAAGTTTCTAATGAGAGAAAATAGAGACAGATTACATATCCATGATTGGAGAAGGTACTGACAAAGACCAAGTATCCACGATGGGAGAGGAGACAGCACAGATCATGTGTTCACAAATGGATGCAATATAAAGAGAGTCAAGGTAGCCAGACAGTATTGCTTACCTGAGTATCCAAAGGAAATACTGGAGATGGGGCTCAGGTAGATGCCTTTGCCATAGGCTGCTCCATGCAGCTTGCAGGGAAACACCAGGATGAATATATGAGCCTGGGCCCCCCATGGCTGTATATTAGGCATCCACAACACTTATGCAGTCTTCTGTCTTTCCGTTTGCCTACCTTCTCAGGCATCCAAATTAACTCTAGGTACCTACTCTTGAAGGCGGATTGGCTAAATTGCTTGCTTACAAAGCACTAGAGATTACTGCCTTAGAAAACTGGGTGGAGGGTGGGGGTAGGTAGCAGAGCTGTTGAGTCAGCCTCAGCATTCATTCTTCTGACCTCAGGCCTTCATACATTTTCAGATTCTCAAACAAAGGAACCATGGAAGAGGTAGCAGGAAGAGGAATAAAAACCACTCCCAGTAGTTTCTCAGGACTCTGAAATATGTCTTTGTAACAATACCTTGAAGAGCCATAAAATGGAAATTCACTGTCATTATAATAGGTTAATTCTCATTCCCCAAATTGCCAAAATACACAGCTCAACCTAAAATATACAACACCTACATTCATTCTACATTTACAATGCCAACTTTTTCTGTAAGGAAGCTCCCAAATAGGCTAGGGATGAAGATGCTGAGGCATGAACAGGTTTTCATGGACTTTCTAGCAGACTACCATAAAACTGAGTGAGGTGGGGAATGGAAAGAAAGAGAAAAGGGGCATAGCCTCACCTGCAGTTTGGTGTAGGATGCATTGACCAGCCCATTTCGCAGGATTGAATGCCAATTCTCAATGTGGGACCCACTGTAAGGCAGGATACTCCATGTCTCCTCACTGTATGAGATTCCCAGGAGTACTTCCCACCCTCCTTACATTACATTACATGCAGATGAGCAGACACGCCTATGACTGACATGCTCACAGATACAGTCATAAGCAGCAAGCTGTGTGTGTGGTTAAGCATTTCATCCATTGTTCAGCTAACCACATCTTAAGCCCTCAACTATAGGCGCAGTATTTTCATTTGCCTATTTTCTTGGTGTTTCAAATTCAATAAATTCATCTCAAATCCAACAAACTGATCACTGATCTCAAGTATTGTTTTCTAGTTCAGAAGTCATATCATATTTTTTTAAAAGTACTAATACTCCCTTTATTTACCCTTAAGACTTTTCTTTCTCTACACCCTCATTAGAAATAAACTGTAGATTGCTCCCCAAAACATACAAATCTATCCTTTCAATCTGTTCCTGTGTATCTTTTTACATGTAAATATTCTTTACAATCAACTACAACATAAGCAATTTAAAAATAAAAAAAACATGTCATACGTAGCATTTTAATACTTTATAGCACCTACCACAGTAGCATTTAATAAATAACTGATTAGCTGACAATCATGAAAAAACCTAACTCCTATATCCCATGGTCCTACTCCCCTACCCCACTTCTTGCTGCCCAGCCTCCTCCACCTCCCTTACTGGAAAGCAAAGGTGCTTCCGTAGAGCTTCTTGGCGGTCCGGAACCGAGCCTCCTTGGCAGGAGGGCTGCTCAGCAGGAGGAATTGGTGTGAGGTGTGCATGAACTTCAGCTGCTGCCCAGGGTGGGGGTAGGATAAAAAAACAGAGCAGAAATAGAGATCAGGGAGGGAAAGGTTGGAAATAGAAAACAAATCATATATACACTAACCCTGAACAAAGAAAATACCTTTAGACTAAAAAGACTACTGATGGACAGTACCAACCAAGCTAATTAGAGAAGATGGTGAGTGGGCATAGAGGCCTCCTTGCCTCTTACCAGAAGTTTAAAGCTTACAGAGGGAGACTAATCACTTACCCTGCTGAGAGGTAGTTTGACAATGTGTGACCTGTTGCTAGAAATTATCCTAGGAAGAAAGAGAAAATGAGAAGGGACAAAATAAGTATGGGGTAAAGCTATCCTGAAAAGGCAACTTACGTCTAATCTAGAGACTGCAAATAAGATTCTAATGTGTGAATTATGTGCTTAGATCCAGGCCATATTGATATTTAAGTGATAATGCTTATATATAAACTATATATACACTATATAGCATATATATGTATTTATAAATATCATCATATATATATATATAAATATATAAATAAATTTTAAAGAGAAGCTCCCAACCAGACCAACTAGTTATCAAGGAATTAAACAATGGATAAAAAGAGTCAAAGGGAAAGCTACGACATCTAGGGAGAGAAAAGCATAGAAAAGAATGTTAGCTGGTAT
Organism: Mastomys coucha; assembly: GCF_008632895.1. Lineage (NCBI taxonomy): Eukaryota > Metazoa > Chordata > Mammalia > Rodentia > Muridae > Mastomys > Mastomys coucha. The sequence goes on along the minus strand of NW_022196906.1, from coordinate 53,975,873 downwards.
CAATTAGAGAGGTGGGAGACAGGGTAGGTCTGAATCAAAAATGGCTAAACTTGTGCCTGGGGTTTAAAGTCTCAAAACTGAGACTCAGGAATTATTTAACTTAACTTCAAAGGAATCATAAAGGCTCTCAGGGATGGGAAAATAGAAGATAGTATATAGGTTGGGAAAAAAAAAACCAGAAGAAACTAGAATGAACTTTCTGAGGAGTCAAGGGCAAACTAGGCTGTATCTAGGCTAATCACTAAGGGCAGGATAACAAAAGCATAAAACCCTGAGGGTTCAGCAAGAACACTATTGCCTACAGTGGATACAATGTATTTTCTGTACCTATTTTATGTATTTATTTTGTGTTTGTTTAAATCTTTGTGTATGTATATGCAATTGTAAGTTGGGCAGGTGGCACAGACCCCTGTGCCTGTAGAGGCCTGAAGTCAACCTCAGGTGTTGTTCCTTAGGAGAGGGAACACCTTGTTTGTGTAATTAAGTCTTTCACTGGGGCCTGGGGCACACTGATTAAAGTACTTTGGCTGGCTGACCAATGAGCCCAGAGATCTGCCTATTTCTTCCTCCCAGTGCTGTGATTACAAGTGTATGCAATCATGCCTGGCTTTTGTTGTGGGTGCCAGGGATCAAACTCAGGTCCTCATGCTTATATGGTAAGTATTTCACCAACTAAAGAATCTCCTCAAGTTCTCACCATGAAGTTTGGAACGCTACTTTGGAAGTCTATGTCTGGTAATTACTCATGCTACGAGGGAGTAATCTACTGCACCGCATCAGCTTCTTAGTGTCAGAGGCTGATTTGGAAGGAAGCAAACTAGAGCGAGCTGCCAGGAAAACAGAGAAATCAGCAGGAGGGAGGAAGAGTAATAGGAAATAGTCCAGTTCTTTGCTAGTAGTAGCAACAATGGCTTATCTGTCTCTAGCCCCTCCACATGCATAGGAGAAGGAGACAGCAGGTAGAGATGAATTTCTCTGAACACACAGAAAGCTAAGCTGAAATGAACTGGGATGTGATAAGAAGCTCAAGACCTACTAATGGGAGCTATAGTTAATAGCATTAAATTTTTGAAAATTGCTAAGTCATCATGGGCAACAGTGTAGCAACCAAAAGCCGCTAATGACCCATTTTATAATGCATGTTGTACATGACAAATAAATATATTGCATATATTTTTAAAAACCTTATAATTAAAAGAAGTAGTTGAGAAAACAAACATTGGGAGAAATCATGTCAGAATTTGTGAACTCTTTGTAGGATCTCAGTTACTGTTCAAGTCAAGGCTTGCCAGCATAACACCAAGAAAAAGCAATCATACTTGTAAGCTTGTAAAGCCTGCTGATATGCCTCTAGAAGAAGGTGCAGATCCATGCCCCACAACTCCTTCCTTCCCCCCTCCCTATGAGGCCTGAGCCATTCTATCCATACCACTGCAGAAGAGGATGGGCCAAGGGATCCAGCTTGTCCATCTGTTTCTTGATTTCCAAATATGAGCCCTGTAAGACAATGGCCATAGATTATCTCCCAGGAGAGAAAGGGCCCCTTTCACTTTCTACAGACTACTAAGACTCAAAGCAAGATAGGCAATTGGAGGAATGAAGACAAGGGGGTTCTCACCCTCAAAGAGGCCCAGGTGGGTTGGGAACACTCATAAATATGAAAATGACTGAAGATGCTTACAAAACAATATGCAGGTGTGTCTCCCTCATTTTATGCAATTCCTACAGTTCTAAAAAAAAGTTGCTTATAAAACAAAAAATAAAATCAATGTCCCCCCAAAATTAGGCTAAAGAATCCTGTGGCATATCTTCACATAAAACAGTCTTTCTGAGGCTGGAGAGATGGCTCAGTGGTTACAAAAAGGACCTTCCAAAGGTCCTGAGTTCAAATCCCAGCAACCACATGGTGGCTCACAACCATCTGTAATGAGATCTGACGCCCTCTTCTGGTGCTACAGTGTACTTACATGTAATAATAAATAAATCTTTAAAAAAACAGTCTTTCTAATAAGTATATCACCCCTTCTAGGTGTGCCTTCTGTGTTATTCTGCACTGTGATATATAGGATTTGCTGAGAAGAGGCCCATGTGTAAATGTGAGTACAAATGAATGTCTATTCATGCAGATATTGCAGATGAGGGGTGGGGAAATCTGGTGAGGGACAGCCCTGAGTCAAAGGATGATCACTGCTCCGTGTGGCTACCCCATCCCTAGAAGGACAGAAGATGCAGCCCCTGGATCTAGCGCCTCATCTTCAAGCCTCTTCTTCATCCTCCCCACCTTGAGCAGACGTCTTTCCCTCACTTCTCTAATTCCCTAAGAACTATGGAAAAACATTAAAATACAAATAACTTGTGAAAGATCAGCAGCAAAGATAATGTTGGGAGAGACACTAGGAGTGAAGAAAATTGAGGTAAGAAAGCTTGCAAAACAAAGAACAGGAACTGGGAAGGTTACAGAGGGAACATTAAAAAAAAAAAAAAAAAAAAAACCTAAGAATCTGAGTGTCTTCTCTGAATCCTTATCTTAGTCTGGTGAATTACAAGCAGGAAAGGGCATGGAGCTCGGCAAAGAGAAGGCAAAATACCTGGGTCATCTCCCGGATGGACATCACACTATCCAGAGCTTTCTGAAGTCGCTCATAATTCTTCTTCTATTGATAATCAATGAGAAAAAAAGAATCAGAAGAAGAAATACAAATCAGAGACAAAGATACAATGAAAAAGAAGGTAAATTTAAGTCTAGATATAAGTGTGCCATGGAAATACGAATTTTATTAGAAAACTCTAGAGTTACATGCTAGTCCTCTTTTACCAGTTGTAATTAATTGGGTAAGTCATTGAACACATTAAAGTATTTCAAGCCCTGTTTGCAAACGACAAGAGGTATTCTGCTTGTTTGATTTTTTTTTTTTTCATGTCAGGATTTTGGTGTTGCTAGGGATTGATCCCATGGCATCATACATGCTGACTGAGTTATACATCTACATTGAGTTATACCCCAGGATCTTTTTGTAACTCTGGCCATCCTCAGATATGTACTCAGAATTAAAGAAATGTATAAATCTAGTTATATTTTTTTTGTACCCAATGTACTGACATAACAGTGAAGGCATTGTGACATACAGTGACGGTTAATTTTAAAAGTAATTTTGAAAGCTGGTGATGCATGCCTTTAATACACATGGGAAGAGGAGGCAGGTGGGTCTCTATGAATTTGAGGCCAGCCTGGTCTACAGAGTGACTTCCAGGACAACCAGGGCTACACAGAGAAAGCCTATCTTGGAAAAAAAAAGTCAATGGGGTACCTACTTATTTGGTCAAACATGATTTCTGGGTTTGTTGTGGAGATGTTCTGAAGCTCTGATTAACAGCTGAATAAGTATACTATGCAAAGAAGATCATATTCCTTAATAAGGATCTCATCTAGTCAAAGACTCAAATGGAATAAAAAAAGCTAACCTTCCTCAACCCAGGCTCTTGAATAAGAGGGTATTTTCCTCCCAGCTTTAGATCTGAATGAATTGCAAAATTGGCCCTATGAGTCTTGACCCTATATGATTCTCAGACTGGAACAACAGGCCTGGCTCTCAAGCCTCTGGACTGAAACTGGAACGTCATTCATCACAGGCTCTCTGGAATTCCCAGCTTGCTTACTGTAGATATGGGGACTTCTTAACTTCTCTAAGTAGATGGGATTATTTCACATAATAAACTCTCCCTCTATAATTCACATGGGTGTGAATGGAATATATTTACAGTTATTCACAGCTGTTCCTCTGGAGAACCCTTATAGGGTATTTTATATACATTATCTCTCATTTTTATAACAATCCACAAAATAACTACTACAGGAAGGGCAGTTGAAAATAAGAAAGATTAAGTGAAGCCAAAGATCTTCTGATGGAATCCAGATCTGGCTGGCTCCCAAAAGCCTTTCTCCTGCATTGTTGTTCTGCTTTACTTTCCTTCCAGCCATGATCTCAGGGTACAGTCTAATTTAGCCTCAAGTTTACAATGTAATCCAAGCTGGCCTCAAACCATAAGCAATTCTCCTGCCTCAGTCCAAGTGCTGGGACTGCAGGTATGAGCCACCACATCTAGCTCAAACTTATGTTCTCGCCAATATGATTATAACAGGTACTAATTTTTCTTCCCTTCTTTTGACAAGCCCAGCTATTTCATCAGATTAACCCTAGAATTAAAGAGTACCAAGAGACAAGTGTTCAATTTCTTGTCTTTTACTTCAACTGTATATATTGAAATGACAACCGAACCTCCCACCATTTACCATTTTTATTTATTAGCTTTTTCTTCCCAAACAACTATACCTTAGGGTTAAAGGCCAGAGTCTTGGGATCAGTGGGGTCTACCACAGAGGGATAAGGCTCGAAGATGATGCTTTTTCTAGGGGACTCCAAAGCTGCTCTACACATGGCCACCAGCAGATCTACCACCTTAGGAGAAAAGAAAGGGGAAGAACTAAATGACCACCAAGTTTTGGGAGTCAAGTGGTCTCCAGACTGCAAATACTTTTTCATGCCTTTCTAATTAGAAAAATACAAAATTGTAAAAATACTAGGGCTATAGAAATGACTCAAGGGGTAAGAATACTTGATGCTCTCACAGAGGACCAGGGTTCAGTTCCCAGCACTCACATGACAGCTTATGGTAGTCTGTAGTTCCAATTCTAGAGGGTCTGATACCTTTCATCTGACCTCTGTGGACATCAGACACTCACAGAGTACACATACATACATGCAGGAAAAACACTTATACACATAAAATAAAAATAAATCTTTACCTGAAGTTCAAATACTAGCAAAATGATTAAAGAAAATAAATACCATCTCTACTCCCCCAAACAAATTCATTTGCTCCCAAATAACTATAAAATTTGATGAGTAGCCTTCCAGATATTCTGATATACAAATACTTACCTGTTCTTTCCTTCTTGAGTAAAGAGGGCTGGGAATGAACCGAGGACCTCACCTCTGCTAAGTAAGCACTTGCAACTCTTTAGCTGAAAAAACCCTCTTCCAAGCAGCTAGGAAGCTAAAGGAACATGTCACCACCACAAGCCTGAGTTATATTTGATTTTGGACATAACTGTGTATTACAATTTGATGTGTATAAATAACATCTGTTCAGTATTTTCAATGTAGGGATAGGCCATAATTGGAAATGGACCTCCTACAGAGTCTATTATCCATTTTTGTTTTATTATAAGCTTTATATTGTAGTGAATATCATTAAGCATTATTAAGTATATTTGGGGGCTAGAGAGATGGATCAGTGGTTAAGAGCATTGACTGCTCTTCTAGAGTTGCTGAGTTCAAATCTTAGCAACCACATGGTGGCTCACAATCATCTATAATGAGATCTGATGCCCTCTTCTGGTTTGTCTGAAAACAGCTTCACTGTACATATATATAATAAATTAATTCTTTTTTTTTTAAAAGTATATTTGGATGCTAAATTCCAAGGAATGAAATTACTGAGTTCCTTTGCTTTTTTTTTTTTTTTTTCCTAGTTTTGAGATAGGGTCTTGCTATATAGTTCTAGTTGCATTGGAACTCACTATGGAGACCAAGCTGGCCTCAAATTCAGAGACCTTCCTGCCTCTGCTTTCCAAATCCTGAGATTAGAGGCATGTGCCACCATGTTTGGCCTCTTCTTGATCCCAATTCCCTAGTGTCTTTTTCCTACCTCTGCTCCCGTAGCCACTTCTTCTGCAGCTCCAGACATGACTCCCAGTGTGTAGAAGGAGAAGACACATAACTCACGAGTACAGACAGCTGGCTGAAGGGACACATAAAACAGTGGAGCTATGAGTTGTATATTGAGAAGATGTAGGGAAAGATAGAACGACTTTATGCAATTCTAGGGTAAGGCAAGAATCTGGGGTGGGCAGGGTATGTTGAAGGGGACTATCAATCAAAATTTAAATGCCTTACTAGTAAGTTTGAGTGATTTTTGTCTACCTATAAAGTTTTCTTTGGTCTTGAAGGTAGTTAGAGGTTCTCTCTTCTAAGTTTCCAGAACACTGCTCCTTATTCTTAAATATATACACACAGATTATAATTTATAGCTAAGTGTTCTGCCTACCCTCTAAGATTTGGGAATAGCTAAGTACACCCTGGTCAATACCAGACCCCTGTTTATAGTCCAGAGAAAATTGTTTTCTAAGAAAACAATTATTTCTAGAGTTTCCAGGATTGAGAACAGAACTCATTCTTTAATACAGGCCTAGGAAGAAAGGAGAGATGGTCAAGGAAGAGGGTCAGAGCAGGGGCATATACCTTGAGCATGGACCCATTCTGGAAGACATGCTGCTCATCACACACCACACAGTACTCATTTAACGTTGGGATCCTCTGCTCTGCATACTTCATAATCTGGAGAGAGATCAGAGTCCATATCTTTTGAAATTATAGATATTCTTCTTGTTGTTTTGAAGATAATGGAAATAATTTAAGTTTTTCTACCTTGGATCTTGAACTTAAACTGGCGGTAACTCTATTTGTTACTGTACAAATAAGAACAGTATGACCTTTGAGATAGAACTCTTTTTTTTTTTTTTTAAAGATTCACTTATTATTATAAATGAGTATACTGTAGCTGTCTTCAGAACATCAGAAGAGGGTTTCAGATTTCATTATGGGTGATTGTGAGCCACCATGTGGTTGCTGGGATTTGAACTCACGACCTTTAGAATAGCAGTCGGTGCTCTTACCGGCTGAGCCATCTCACCAGCCCAAGATAGAACTCTTGAGTTGATATCTACATCAGCTATTTACTATCAAATATAACTAGGAGAGTCAGATAAATTTAATCTTGTTTTCTTCATTTATAAAGTGGTATATTATGCACCTCATAGGTATGCTGTAAGAAATGAGATTTATCCATGGGAGCATTCAAATTTTGGGACAGGGCGTCACGCCTGTGAACCTGAGTTACTGGGACCCATACGCAGAAGGAAAGAACCAACACCCACTTATGACCTTCACATAGTGTTATGGTACACAAGTGTGTGCATGCATGCACATATATGCACTTTTATCCTCCTCTAATTAAATTTAAAAAGTGAAATTCTAAACTAGGTTTTTGATCCCAGCACTTGGGAGGCAGAGACAGGTGGATCTCTGAGAGTTCTAGGTCAGCCTGATCTACAAAGTGAGTCCCAGGAGCTACACAGAGAGACTCTGTCCTTCCACCTTAATGCGCATCCTGGGGACTTGCATAGTTAGTGCTTTTACCAGCTAAGCCATTTCACAGACTCCCATGAAAGTATTTTATGAACAGGTACTAATTAACTGGTTGAAGTGGTTAAAGTCACTTTAGACTTTTTATTCGTGGCATGTGAGTATTCAATCCAAGATTAGATATTGGTGGGCAGAGCTTATGCCATTTCTACCACCTTAGGCAATTAGCCCATCTCCTACATAGACACCCACATCCACACCCATACCCACACACACACCCACACACACCCCATGAAACTGCGGGACAGTTTCATAATGGCCCCATACTAGGAAGATGGGACAAATCCAGAGCTCTTACAGAAATATCTTAAACTACTTGGTTTTAATTTTTTTATTTACGTAACACTGACTTAAGTTGTTCTTGTGTGTAAATCAGGCTGTCCCCACTTACATGTTTGTGGGCTAGTTATTTAGCCTATATAAACCAGTGGTTCTAAGCTTGAGGATCAGGTTCCTTTGGGAGTAGAATGAACCTTTCACAAGAGTCACCTTAACCCATTGAAAACACAGATATTTATATTACAATACATAATAGTAGCAAAATTACAGCTATAAGTAGCAACGAAAACAATTTTATGGTTGGAGGTCACCACAACATAAGGAACTGTACTAAAGGGTCGCAGCACTAGGAAGGTTAAGAATCACTGCTCACAGTAATGCTGTGACCCTCTTAAGGATGGAATACAGGCTTTCTTTTTCTCTTATTTACTCAATCAGCACTCAACATAGTTCTGGGAACAAATCAACTCAGGAAATAAGTGACTCAAGAGCTAGGAAATTTAGACAGTTGGATGGGTGAGCAACAGGGAAGAGCTCTGGAAAAGATCTGGACTTGTTTACCTGGACAAGGAATCCATACTCCAAAGTGGGGATGTTCTTGCAGTGACCACTGACCTAATAAGAGCACAAGACAGAGTCCATTAGTCCCCAATTAAGTGGGACTCAAACACACCTCATTCACACCCACAACCCAGAATTCTCCTAAAATTGCTAAGCCTTAGCTCAGATCAGCCTAAGTAATCACAAGGCTGGAAAGATCTTTAGAAGTTTTTATTAAAGGTTCTGAAAAAGTTCACCTGTCTTTAACCATCTTCAAAGCTAGAATAGGCTCACACAGCAACTTATTACCAAGTAGTAACCATGACCTACACTATACATGAATTCTCCTTGGCTTGTCAATCTCCAGACTTTCCTTTATAAACTACTATCAGATAAGCCTGTCAGACATGATAGTTTAGATACAAGTATTTAATAGTTAAATCCTATATCACTCTATATCATTCATGATGTATGTCTGAACTTGACTGGAAAGCTCTACTGCACTCCACCCCTTTGAAAAGTTATCCTCCCCCTTTATGTCCACCCCCACCCTTCTGATGCCCACATCAAGCCATCCCCAGCCCATGTACCAAAGGAGAAGTCCGTGCTGGGGGAGGGAGGCCCACGTGCTGGGGGCACAGGAGACCTGCCTGGGGGCTGGGGGGATAGCCAAACACCTCTACTTTTGGGTTCTTCATGGTGCAAGAAATGGAACGATTCATAAGGCGTCCAACTCGAAGCTCTGGTACACCCAGTTTGCCTTTCAGCATGGAGTCCTGTATGATAGGAAAACTGGGAGACCTTTAGAGAAAGAGCAAAGAAGAAGGAATCAAAGCTGAGCAGTAGAGACAAATGCAGGAAGATCTCTGTGGGTTTGAGGCCAGCGTGGTTTACAGAGTGAGTTCCATGCCAGCCAGGGATACAAAGAGAAACCCTGTCTTGAAACACACACACACACACACACACACACACAATAAAACTTGGAATTCACTATGAGCTCTAGAAGAGTATAGGTAAGAACATCATAGGCCACAAACAATCACAAATCCAAAGGACAGTCTATTGCTATCTTGAAGTGTTAAAAGAGAACAATAACAACTGGCTTTTATATCATTATTTTTATGTATTTTAGGTTGTAGCATAGAAGAAAAGCAGAGGCAGAGCCTAAGCCACCATGTCATTAAGACTAAGTATGGGGCTGGTGAGATGGCTCAATGGGCAAGAGCACTGACTGCTCTTCTGAAGGTCCTGAGTTCAAATCCCAGCAACCACATGGTGGCTCACAACCACCCATAAGAGATCTGATGCCCTCTTCTGGTGTGTCTGAAGACAGCTACAGTGTACTTACTTATAATAATAAATAAATCTTTAAAAAAAAAAAGACTAAGTATGGCTAAGTATAACTCTTTGAAGATGATATGATTATTTTTTGTTGTGTGAGAAGAGGTCTAAGCATTCAATACTATGCTAGGCAAGTAGTTGTATCCTAAACCTAATGTCAACTGTCCAACCATCAACAGTGATCCCTGGGACACTACAAATGTAGCTTTGTGTTCACCTTTGGACAATCACAAGAAACTAAAAGTGTAGAACTATAGAACCAGGGTCAAAGAATGGAGCAATATGCCAGGCAGTGGTGGCACATGCCTTTAATCCCAGCACTTGGGAGGCAGAGACAGGTGGATTTCTGAGTTCCGGGCCAGCCTGGTCTATAGGATGAGTGAGTTCCAGGACATCCAGGGCTAAACAGAGATACCCTGTCTCAAAAAAAAAAAAAAAAAAAAAAAAGAATGGAGCAATGTTTATTTCCAGAGTCTAGAAATCAGTACATTCTATATATGAGCAAGAAGTTAGTGTCTATTACTCTTTCTCTTTATGGCAAGAAATAACAAAGAGAGCTAAAGATAAGATAGAAAGATGAAGGGCTGGAAAGATGGCTCAGCTCTTACAAAGGAGCCAGGTTTGATTCCAAGCACCCGTGTGGCAGCTTATAGCCATCTGTAACTCCAATTCCAGGGGATTCAACACACTCTTCTGGCCTAAGAGGGTACCAAGCACACACATCAAGCAAGCAAAACACTCATAAACAAACAAACAAGCCAACAAAAACTTTTTTAAAAAATAGGGAATACAAATACACAAGCCTCCAGAAGCTAGATAGTGTGCTTTACACAGGGGTGAGTTACAAATACTGAAAAGCAGAAGGGTAAGGGTACAAAGAAGACCAGGACTATGTGTTATTATTAGTAGCTTCAGGTACAAAATTTAGTGGATTCAGAGAAAAAAAGACAGAAGAAATTAATCTAGGCATTCGAGAAGGAAACAAGAAAGATATTTGGAAATGATCAACTCCAGGGAAATACTTACTTGGGAATGGGTGAGAAGATGCTGAGGCCAGCTCGGAACTTCTTGATGGTACCACTTGCCTTGAACCAACTGTGCCTCTTCTCCTGCTGGGTCTTCAAGAAATCATTACTCAGATGCTTCCATTGTTGGGATGTAAACATACACAGGATTCTGGGAGATCAAGAAGATTAAGCAATATCAAGCAGAAGAATAGGACTAATCCATAGACTCACAGAATATAAAGCTAGTTATGGTAGACTAGGGCATGACTAAAGCCTCTTTGATATCACATGAAATGCTGTCCTAAAGCTCCGTCTTCATCCTAGGAAGCCTCACTCCCATTCCTAACCAATGGCCAGATCATTTCTGGAGAAACTATAAAAGTAAACCTTCAGTCTGGACAGGTTTAATGCCATAGATAACTACATTGAGTACAGAACAGAGGTGTTAGGATAAAAGAGAATACAACCTTCTGCCTTGCAAATAGTGCAATACTGGGAGTGTTAGGTGAATCCCTGAACTTACGGTCTTTACCTTGCAACTCAACTTGAAAATCATTTGTCCTTAACAAGTTCTTTGTAGGATTACTCTATGCTATTGAGATAAAACCTCATCAGCTTCTTCAAACTCAAAACTTCACCTATAACCAATCATCTCTTTTTCTTCTCATTGGAGAAAATCATGAGGTATCTGTTTCCCTAATTTTTCAATCCTAATACAAACTCCATTTCTACTTCAAGTCTTATCTGCAGCCCTTCATTCTCTGGAGACAAGGTGATCATCCTAGCTAGTTAAGACTGACTTTTCTATTTGACATCTATTTCTGCCTCTTCTTGTCTTCAGGGACCATGATCACACCTCCTTTCCCAAGTTCAATCAAATACTTCATTTCCCTGCATTTCAGCTAGGCAAGTGCTCTGACTTGGAGCTGTACTTTGAGGGGGTCCAGATTCCTCTGACCTCATTTTTGTGTTTCTTCTTCCCTGTCTACCCTCTTGGAGGCTTCTTGGATACTTCAGGTACTCAGACATCTTTTGCCCTTGATTCTATTTTCTTTTCACCCTCTCATGCTCCTTTAGTAGTCTTACATCTATGGTTAGTAAGTCCCACCCACACTGATGTTTATCTCCAGCCCTAGCTGCTACTGTAAGTTATCAAGTTGATACATTGCAAACTGACTATTTCCTATATACCAAAGATGCCCTTTAACAGCATGTTTAAAATTCTTATCCTACAAACATGTTTGTCTTCTTATGTCCTTATTAGCAGTATAAGGTGACCCAGATATATGGGCTAGAAATCAGGAGTAATTTTTTAGTATTTCTGGATTCTTAGAACATTCAATATATCGAAATCAGTCTAAGCATTACTAAGTTTATATCCTGTAAATCTTCTGTCTACATATATGTAGGAAAAACATTCACATATAAAATAAAATGAGTAACTAGTTTTTTTGTTGTTTATTTATTTTGAGACATGGTTTCTCTGTGTAGCCCTGGCTGTCCTGGAACTTGATCTACAGAGACCAGGCTGGCCTTAACTCTGAGATCCACCTGCCTCTGCTTCTGGGATAAAAGGCATGAGCCACCACTAGCCAACAATAAAAGAACTTTTTTTTTTCTTTTTTCTTTTTGGTTTTTTCGAGACAGGGTTTCTCTGTATAGCCCTGTCTGTCCTGGAACTCACTCTGTAGATCAGGCTGGCCTCAAACTCAGAAATCTGCCTGTCTCTGCCTCCCAAGTGCTGGAATTAAAGGCGTGTGCAACACCCACCCGGCAATAAAAGAACTTTTTAAACAAAGGAAAATTATTATAGCATTTTGCATGCTGCCAGAGTAATTTTCAAAAACAAAATCAGACCATGTCCTTTCTTTGCTAAAAGCCTTTCAATGGAGAATCATGAGATGGCGCTGTGGTTTAGAGTGCTGCCTTGTCTTCTAGAGGAGCAGGGTTCAGTTGCCAGAACCCATATGGGCTCTTACAACCACTCTTTAACTCTAGGTCCAGGTTATCCAGCAACCTGTTCTGGCCTCCACAGGCACTACCACAGTTAAATACATGTAGGCAAAATAATAATAAACATAAAATAAATCTAAAAAGAAAAAAAAAACTTTTCAACAAGATGGCTCAGTATATAAAAACTTGAGTGAATTTGATTCCAGGGACCCCCATGGTAGACAATCAACTCCCACAAGTTCTCTTCTGATCTACATATACACACTGTGACACACGTACCATGCCACAAGTTCTTTCTGTGTCTATGTTCTTGTATCAGCCACTCAGTCAGTCTGTCTATATGAATAATTCTTAGCCATATTTAAAACCCATTAATCTTCTTCCTTTCACTCATAGCCCTTCCCTCCCTGCCCACTAGACCTTCCTCTGTGTCCTTCTAAACTGTTAAATCTGTATTGACCTCCACAGGAAGGGAAGAGAAGGTAGGAAATGTCCAAGGTAGGAAAATGTGCTTCAGTTCTTTTTGCATACCAAACACTTGAATACCAAACCTTTAACACAAAAACCTTACTACATTTAGTGTTTTAAACTTGTCTAAGCCCCTGGAGCCCTTCTAAGAAAACCACAAAAGAAAACAATAGTGTGGCTCCATTCCAGGACTGTACTCTTCCTTAAGCACTAGATAATGATGTGCCTCTCCTTGAATTTCCAGAAAGTGTCACGTTAGACACCCAAAAATCACAGGCTTTCCATCCAAAACCATAAATCTGGCTTCCCAATTTTATTTTAACTTTTCCTAAGAATATTTGAGAGGAAGGTTTTTTAGAAGAAAACATGACACACAAGGCTCTGACACATTTGTTGCTATAGTCTGGACTTTTGACTGTCCCTTAAAGGTTAACATGCTTAGCCCCGAGTCTGTGGCACTGTCAGGAAGTGGAGGAGTCTTTGGGAGGTAAGAACTGGCAAAAGGAAGTTACACCCTTGCAAGGCAGATTAGTATCCTGAGCCCTCATGCGTGCATGTGTCTTTCTGTCTGTCCATGTTTGCCAGGCACCTTAAGTTAAACAGACCCTTTCTTTCTTTCTTTTTTTTTTTTTTAGATTTATTTATTATTATATCTAAGTACACTGCAGCTGTCTTCAGACACTCCAGAAGAGGGTGCCAGATCTTGTTACAGATGGTTGTGAGCCACTGTGTGGTTGCTGGGATTTGAACTCAGGACTTTTCTCTCCAGCCCTAAACAGACCCTTTCTACCATATGCTTCCACAATGATACATCAGTGTGCTGTCAAAGATCTAAATAGGGTCAAGCACTGTAGGCTGACACCTTCAAATTGTGAGCTAAAAAAACCTTTTCTTTCTTCTGGGTTGAATAATTCAGGTATTTTGTCACAGAATGTAAAGCTGACTAACATACATATATCTATCTTGGTCTTTCTCCCTCACATGTCCTTTACCAAAAGAAAAAAAAAGGTTCTTACTTTTTCAACTGAAGACCTAGCCCAAACCCTTCCTTATTCGATGGCTGGAAAACCTCAATTGATGGCTCTGCAAAGATAAAAGAAAATTCCAATATGTGCAATCTCTAATTTCCACAAAGTCCAAAGTCAGTGTTCAGTAGGGTAGCTTCCTCAGAACTAGACATAGGAACTGTTAGATACTCTCAGACATATCCAATTTGTAGCTAGGGATAGCTGTGAATGTAGCAGCTGAACACAGAACTGTAACTGACTTAAAATATTATGAGAATTTTGTAATGGGGGTGGGTAACTCAAGTGCTCAGTTCTTGAGTGTGAATTTTGGAGAGGACAATGTGTTAGGAGTGTCAACAAGTTGGACATGCCTGCATGGTGGAGAAAGAAAATTTGAGACAGCAGTAGACTCTAGAAGCTATTTAATAAATGTCAAATATCTTCATTAGAAAGATGAGAGGTTTTGCAAGTAAGAAATATCTTCAAAGGAAACAATTTCACAAATCAAGAAGAATGCTATCAGATGACTGTGGATGAAGACACTATGAGAGAAAATGGAAACAGATGAGCACAAAAGTCTTGTTTCTAACTTTACTTCTGCTTCAGTTAGTACTTTGGATCAGACCCCACTCAGGTTACCCACTTGCCCAAAGTCACTACCCTTTACCTGGTCCATCAAGGTACTGAGAGAGAGAAAACCGTAGCCTCAACACAATAGGTTCTGTTCGAAGGACCTTCCAAGCTGTAGATACTTCCTCCTAAAAGAACAGAGACATCACTTCTGGTTTACAACAGAGAGAAATGGACTAGAAGTTTCCTCTATATGACACACACATGCACATAACAGTAGATACCACTGTTTGTTGATGGTCTAGGAAATATAGAGATGAAGAATATATGTTCCAAATATAGCACTCAAGAACAAGACACAAAGTCTACATGAAAAAATCCACAGGGCAAGCTACACATGCAGTTGGCACTACTTACATCGAGGAAGCTGATGTTGATGTGGAGGTCAATGTCCATGTCATCAATAGTTCCATATTCTCTACAGAGACAGACAACCACGGGTGAGGCTCATTATGAGAGAAAGGAAGCAACAGCATCAATGTAAAGAACTGAACCTGGGGGCTGGAGAGATGGCTCAGTGGTTAAGAGCACTGACTGATCTTCAGAAGGTCCTGAGTTCAAATCCCAGCAACCACATGGTGGCTCACAACCATCCATAATAGGATTTGATGCCCTCTTCTGATGCATCTGAAGACAGCTACAGTGTACTTACATATAATAATAAATAAATCTTTAAAAAAAAAAGAACTGAACCTGGCAACAGGAGAAAGGGCGCAAGGCAGCTTGATATTTAAGAGCTTAGCTACATGTCAGGCCACGACCACAGCCCTTCTTACCTCAAAGGTGAAACTAATGGTGTAGAAGAATTTAGGATGAAAGGGAATAACTAAGAAGTGGTTCTAACTCCTAGACTCTTCCATCAGCCATGTTTAAATACTCTGAACAACCTTTTATTACTAAACTCATACATTCAGCCATCAGAAGCAAACTCTAGCCTTTTAAAGATCCTTGTCACCCTGGAATCCCACCTGATGGACACGGAGTTCTCACTGTAGATCTCTTTCACTGCTTCAATGTCTGCATCAAGCTGTGGGTGTCTATACAGGTCAGCTGCACAGCTCCCCTGAAAAAGCAGTAAAATTATTGATGGTAGCAGGGGTAGATAAGAGTTAGAGAGAGAGAGAGAGAGAGAGACAGAGAGAGAGACAGAGAGACAGAGAGAGAGAGACAGAGAGAGAGAGAGAGAACACGAACATGAAGATATACCAGGAACAGGAGACATAAGGTGCAGCATACAGGTTCTTGGTGGTATCCTTCCACAAATTTCATGGAACAAGTGTCTCTCCACCCCTCTCTAAGAACACTTCAGCAGGTCAACAGGCAGGTTTGTTGAAAGAGTTTGCATGCTTCAAGCTCTAGCTTTTCCTCTCAAACTTTGTCTTGTATGTAAAGTCAGAGGGATTCTCTCTGAAGAACATTCAGAGTCTTAGCAGCTTTGCTCAGGACTGTGCTCTGATAACAATGAGTACTTTCTAGGAGCCACTTAAGATTCGATCATAAGATGACATGGCCCTCTCTGGCTAATGAGAAAGGAAAACAATTATGTCTAACTAACATATGGGTAGCTTTCCTGTATGAGATATTGTTTACTGTAGGATCATGACAAGTCCTGGGCATGAGTAAGGACAATGAATCAGTTCTGAAAGACTCATATCAGACCACACCAACATTACATCTCATTTCAGTTCTGTTCAGCAGAACTTCTTTCTTTCTTGATGTACTCAGCAATGAAATCTAAACCATTAAACACTGAGTTTTGGGGAATGCAACCTCACCTGAACTCCATACAGAAATTCCTCTGATTCATTATCTCCTTCTGAATCGTCATCATTCCAGAACTGGCCTTTGATGTCCTGGAGATAAACAAAAACAAAAACAAAAACAGATGAACCATCCTTTGTTAGATCTTTGTTACTGTGTGAACTAGAACAGGATAAAAGGACAGGGGAACAGATCCTCATGTTCCTTGGGACAGAATGACTGGAGCCTCAAGCCTTTACACTTTGCACTTCTCTCTTCCTGAGTCCAATATTATCTACAGCCTAGCTCTGACTCAGTGAGACAGAGGAAAGCATACCTAAGCTTTGCCTCATCACTCCCTAGGCTCTTGTTTTATGTATTTTCTCTGAGGCAGAGTCTCACTATGTAGACCTGGCTGGCCTGGACTTTCATCTGCCTCAGCCTCCCAAGTACTGGGATGATAGTTGCAAGCGACCACAGCTAACCCTTACCACTACTCTATCTCTTAGAGCATTTACTTCTCCCCTTCCTTTCAAGTAACCATGCTTTCACACCCCTCCTTCCTTCAACTTCAAACAGCTACTATCAAAAGGGCAAGAGGGGGTTAATACCAGGAAAAGGTGGTCGGCTTTTTGTCTTATCTACCCCTTAGATATTAGTAGAGATGAAGAGTCAGTCCTCACCATTGGGTCAGTTGGTTTCACACACACTCTCAGGTCAGTGCTAAGCAGCACCCCTCCATACCACCAACTGAACCCAGGCCAACGAGATGAGCATTTAGGAGACCACAGAATGAGACAAAGAAGGGGATGATGTCATAGGTGCTGGCAATCTGCTGGGGATGGCAGGCTCTGCTGTGTTGGTAATAAGTCACTGTCCTGTGGAAAGTAGATAACAGTTGGGTTCACCACTTACTAGCTAGGTAGTATACACACACATATATTTTATCCATCTATAGACATATATAAAGAGGTATAATGCATGCAAATATACATACGTGTACACACACACACATACACACACTTTTTAGTAGTTCTTTAACCAAGATGAAAGCACTTTACAAATAGAATATACATCTCTCTGTTCCACTCAAAAGTTTCAAGTTGGGATTGGGGTAGCTGCTCTAGTCTATAAGGTTACAGTAACCGTAAAACGAAAAGGAACAGGGGCAGGACCAATTGCTAATGCTTCTGTGTCAAATGAGCTCATTTATGAACAGCTTTCACAGTACTAATCCCCATCAGCCTTAAGGACCAGAACCAGATTCTTTTAGACTCTTTGCTCCTATTTTTCCATATTGGGCCATTATCACCGTTTTTCTTTACATGTATACACATAAAAGAAAAAAAAAAGGCCTCCAAGACTGACTTCAATCCTTCTTAATCATTCTCTGCCTGAGACAAGGTTTCTCAACTAAACCTGTATCTCACCAATACAGGCTAGTCTAGCTAGCCAGCTTGCACACCTGACATTTATATAGGTTCCAGGGATCCACACTCTAGTCCTCACACTTGCACAGCAGACATTTTAACCAACAATCCATATCCCTAGTCCCTCATTATTGCTCTTAAAACTTCAGTTTTGGGCTGGCGAGATGGCACAGAGGGTAAGAGCACTGTCTGCTCTTCTGAAGGTCCTGAGTTCGGATCCCAGCAACCACATGGTAGCTCACAACCACCCACAATGAGATCGGACACCCTCTTCTGGTGCGTCTGAAGACAGCTGCAGAAAATTACTCCAGAGCGAGCGGAGCCGGAGCGGGGCCGGAGCGAGCCTGAGCAGAGGTCCTGAGATCAACAGCAGCCACACACATGATCGAACACAGTCATCTGTACAGCTACAGTGTACTCATACACATAAAAATGAAATAAAATAATTCTTAAAAACAAAACAAAACAAAAAAAAACTTCAGTTTTAGTTGAGCTCCATGGTACACACCCATAGCCCCAACAGTATCAGACGGGAGAAGAGGGGAGAGACAGAAGATCACATGTTTAAGGTCAGCCTGGACTACTATGAGGACTCTGTCTCAAAAATAAATTCAAGAGGGCTGGAGAGATGACTCAGTGGTTAGTACTGCTAACTGCTCTTACAGAGGACCTTAGTTGGGTTCCCAGTACACACACCTGGCAGCTCATAACTGCTATAACTCCGGTGGATCCACCTACACACACATTTATAAAAATAAAAACAAATCTTTTAAAAAAAAAGCAACATTACTATAAGCCATTCTATAACAATCATCTAATTTAGAGTTCTCAATAACACTAAGGATGGGGCTGGATAGATAGCTCAGCAGTTAAGAACTGGCTGCTCTTCCAGAGGTCCTGAGTTCAATTTTCAGCAATCACATGGTGGCTCACAACCATCTTTAATGGGATCTGATGCCCTCTTCTGCTGTGTCTGAAGACAGCAACAATATACTCATATACATAAAATAAATAATTATTTTTAAAAAATGAAAATAAAAATCATACTAAGGCTGCTGTAGTAAACACTGTCTGAGTTGTCAAGACTAAAGTAATGCTCCAGGGCCATCTCGGAACCTAACTTCCACATAGTTACAGCAATGATCCAACAGACACTCCTCCCACTTCTAATCCTAGAAGACCTCCATCCTATACCACTCTATTTTTAGCCTCACTGAAGCCTTCACTTCCATCAGGCCATGAAAAAACACTCAGCTACGAAATTAGGAGGGCTTGAACTATAGATAATGTCCAAGGTATTGTCAGCAGGCTTTTAAAGCTTTCTGCTGCTTAGTCCAGTGACAAACATACGTATACATTGAGCTCACCTAGGGAACTTTCAGCTAACACACCCATACCCCATAACCAATCAGTACATTTTAACAGGAACTAAGCCTATATGTTAAATCACTTAAAAGCTCTACTTATTAGGCCAAAATTAGGAATCACTAGTCTAGCCCTTCCTGGCTCTACATATACCACAATTTAACCCATTCCAAACTCAGGGGTGTTAAAATGCCAATTTTTAACCCCTACCCCCTGAGATTTAGTGAAGTAGAAAAACCAGGGCTGGAACTCAATGATATTCTAGCAAGCCTTAAAGTTATTATGCTGCATAAAACTTGAGAACTATTCCTCTAAGTTATTACATCATCCAAGGGTCTCTAGTCCATTCTCCCATTCCAAGGTAAACCTAGTAACTAGTCCAGGATGGGGCTATAAAGCACACAGCAAAGCAAACTCTGCATAGCAGTTCTTGAGCTGACAGTACTATCTGACTAATCAAAAACAATAAGGTGCAAAAGTCAATTACAACTAAAGCTCTTAGACATGAGATAACCTCATATCTGATAATTGCTTTAAAATATTCCTGGGGCGGCTATGAGTAAGGTACAATTATATGTATGAAAAAACTTATTGTAGGTCAACCAGAATTTTATTTTCAATTTAAAAAATTAAGTATTACCCCAGTTCCAAATAAAATAGGTGGGAAAAGAGAGAAATAAATTTGGCAAAATGCTGGTAACTATAAACCAAGCATGGCGTAACATGTCTTTATTCCCAGCGTTCTGCAGGGCAGTGGTGGCGCACACCTTTCATCTCAGCACTTGGAAGGCAGAGGCAGGCAGATCTTGGTGAATTCAAGGCAAGCTTGGTCCACAGAGTGAGCTCTAGGGAAGCTAGGGCTACAAAGAGAAATCCTGTCTCAAAAAACAAAAACAAAAACAAAACAAAACAAAAAACCAGAATTTTTAAAGGCAGAGGCAAAAGGATCTCCACCAGTGTGGCCTACATAATGAGTTTCAGGACAGCGAAGAGCTACATCTTACAAAACAAACAACAGCAACAAAACCAGGTAACTGATGAAGCTAAGGAATGTGCATAAGGGCTTCCTATACTCCCTACTTTTGGGTACAGAGTTGAAATGCTTTCCCTTTGCCTCTCTGCTCTCTGCTGTCCTTCAAACACAGCATGTATAGTCCCACTACACATCTTGTCTCTACTGTTCTCCCCTTTCAGGATGCCTTTTTAGATATCCACACTCTGGCCAAAGGTCACCTTGACTGACCCATATAAAATACCCACACTAGTATTCTCTATCCCTCTCCACATTATTTTCTTCCCCACAGCTCTGACCACTCTTCCATTTATCTCTCACCAGATTGTCTTCAGACACACTAGAAAAGGGAATCAGATCCCACTACAGATGGTTGTGAGACATCATGTGGTTTCTGGTATCATGTGGTTTCTGGGGACTGAACTCAGGACCTCTGGCAGAGCAGCAGTCCAGTGCTCCTAACCACTAAGCCATCTCTCTAACCCCTGACTGTAACTCTACAAGCAAAGATTTTACTGTTTTCACCGTTCTCAGCCTCTATAACACATTTATTGAATTAGTGATGATCTTTTAGCTATGTACCTAGGACAAATAGGAGATAAATATAAGAACTTAAATGCTGCTACTAAACATTTACAAAAATCACACAAAATGCTTTTTAAAAATCAAGACTTCGCCGGGCAGTGGTGGCGCACGCCTTTAATCCCAGCACTTGGGAGGCAGAGGCAGGTGGATTTCTGAGTTCAAGGCCAGCCTGGTCTACAGAGTGAGTTCCAGGACAGCCAGGGCTATACAGAGAAACCCTGTCTCGAAAAAAACAAAAAAAAAACAAAACAAAAAAAAAAATCAAGACTTCATTCACCTTCAGGAGCAGCTGAGGTACCAATTATGAAGTTCGGGACCAGGGTTCTTTTAGATTGAAAACAGTCAAACGCTGCTGTGGATGACGAGGGAAGCGCTAGAGTCCAGCCTGGGTTGTCTGAGGTGAGCAGGAGAACGAGGGAAGCTTAGGCTAGAAGGGCCAACTTTCTCAAGGTCTTTCACTGTAGAAATCAAGGAAAACTGAGCATCTCTTCAGGGTTTGCTGCTTGCTTTCTAATGCTATTAAAAGGAGGGGTTAAAAAAATCAGTTTTTCTAAGAAAAAGACAGTTATGAAATGACCAGCTTTTCCAACCAGATTGTTTTAGTAAAAAAGACTTGAATCCTCAACACTACATGCCCCTTCTCTAGGGGATGGAGAGTAGATTTAAAAGCTGGAGAGTGGGAAAAGGCAGATGGTGGATCTCAGAATTCATAAACATAAAAAAAAGAAGAAGAAGAAGAAGAGGGGGCTGAAAGATGACCTAATTCAAAGTTTTCATGTTACATATTTAATACTCCAACCTAGGGAGGTCACACAACTTTCGTAAGTAACTTGAACATTTGATAGGTCCAAATCTATCCATCTTTTTTTTTTTCATGTAATATCTAAGGCAGCAGTTCAGGGGGGGAAAGATCTGGAACCTTTCAATTGGCGCTAGATCAAATAGAGGCTATAAAAGTGCACAGAGAAGTGTGCTGTTAAGCTCAATGTTTATTTTGGGTGATGGCAGCTCCCGTTAACATGCTTGATCGATTTCTATGAGATCGTGCCAAAGGTAAATAAGCTTTAAGAAGATTCAAAAAGGTCTTTTTCTCTATGTCCATAGGCACTTTTCAGAGTGACCATTTAACGTATACCTAGCCAAGAGACGATTCTGATGTCAACGTCTACATTCTGGGCTTGACTTCCAGCTCATGTGCTAGGAGAGGAAAACTCCACTCCACCAGAAGTGTCAAAAGGGCCAGACTACTAAACAAAGGGCGAAGCGGGGTGCGGAGGGGCGAGACCCGCGGGCCAGCGCTAACCCAGGCACCCGCGGGGGAGGAAGACCGAGGATGCTCGCGAGGACACCTGCGCATGCAGGGCAGGGCAGGGCAGGGCCTGAGGCCTCTTCTCCAGGTGTCCCTCAAGGCCCTCAGCTCCGGCCCTCCCTGTAAAGAAGCTGTCTGCGGCTCACCGCCGCCAGTTGCCCAGCCGAGCGAAGCCTGTCAGCATCCCTTACTTGGTCCCTTAGACAGGGCGGACCTTGCCAACCTCCCGGCCGCCCCGCCCCATCCCTGATCCAGCCTCCCCACGCGCCAGCCTAGAGAGTACTCACGGCGACCCCGGGCCGCGAGCGGCCGCCGCGGAGGGGACGAGCGGCCCGGGACGCCCCGCGGGGGCGGAGCGGCAGGCCAAGGGGCGGGGACCGAGGCGGGCGGGTGAGGTCGCGCACCACGCGCCTCAGCGTGCGGTCTCGGGCACGCTGGGGCACTCTGCGCAGGCTCAAGAGAAGACACCGAGATCAGGTGTCCTCTTCCGACCAACCGCGGTGCGAGCTGCAACTGGGCGTGTCCCCGCCCCAGGATGCTAGCCAGGGCGCGCGTGCGCAGTGATCTATAGTTGAAGGCGTGAGGAAGCGTGAGAGTGGCGCTTGCGCCTTGGATCCCGGAGGGGGTTTGAGAAAGAGGTGCTCCTGGCTCGCCGAAATATAATGCTTTACTTTGTCGCCTCGTGTGGTTAGGAGGACTGCAGAAGGAAGGGAATCTAGATTATCTATATAGAGATACTGAGGTGTCCCTTGGGTGCAGCTTGAAGCCAGGCGAAAATAGGAATCAAAAGTTAGAATTCTGAAGTCTGACTTGCTCCCAGGCTCATTTGCTTCGGTGTACCGACCGCACCCTGGCTTTCTCATCACACAACCTTAGGGGACTAGGGACATAGCTCATTTGGAGAGTGTTTGCCTAGCAACCACAAAGCCTTGGTTTATGCACAGATGTGTAAATCCCGTGTAGTGCCTGTAATTTGTATTCTGTAATCTCAGCATTCAGAAAGTTGAGGCACAAAAATCAAGTTAGAAGTCTTCAGCTACATAGCCAATTCAAGGCCAGTCTGGGATATATGAAACCATCTCAGAAATTAACTAAATACAGGCTGAGCATCCCAGAGCACTTGTCAAAGACCTGGGTTGAGTTCCCAGCACCTACAAGGCAGTTCTCAATGATGTGTTAACTCCAGTTCCAGGAGATCAACTACCATACCCATCACAGGCACTAGGAACCAATGCAGTGCACGCACATATATGCAGGAAAACACACACACATGTAAAATAAATCTTAAAAAAAAAATTAATGGGGCTCGAGAGATGGTTCAGCCGTTAAGAGCACTGGCTGCCCTTCCAGAAGTCCTAAGTTCAATTCCCAGCAACCACATGGTGGCTCACAAACATCTATAGTGAAATCTTGGGCCCTCTTCTGGCATGCAGGTGTATATGCAGATACTCATACTTTAAAAATAATAAACTCTTTAAAAAATAAGTGCGTAGTGGCATAGGCCTTTACTCCCAGCACTTGAAAGCCAGAGGCAGATAGATCTCTGTGAGGCTAGTCTGGTCTACAGCACTAGTTCTAGGGCACTCAAAGCTACGCAAAGAAACCGTCTTAAAAAAAAAAAAAGAAAAGAAAAGGAAGGAAGGAAGGAAAGAATGAAAGAAGAAAAAATTAAGTTATTGCATGTGGTATCAAAACTTGGGATTGTTCACTGGGTTCTAGTTTTTCTCCTTGCTTACTCATGAGCCTCAACTGGATCGAGCCAAGGATCCCCTGGGAGCTCTCTGCTAACAAATTTTGGTGTTTGTTACATTGTAATAAGAGAAGAAAACTGAGGGATATACTTCAGTCTCAGAGTGCAAAAGTTCACAGTAGTTCAGAATTGATTTGGCTTACTCATGACTTAGGGTCACATAGTCTTCTGAGAGCCATGCACTGTGGAAATGTGCTCAACATAAAGAAAACACAAGAGTTTTGTCCCTGTGAATGAAATGTAGAATGGCAGAATCCCACAACTTCACAGGATTCCTCTCTTTAACCCTTTCCCTCTCGTGCTTATGTACTGGAATTTTAACTGTTTTATAGATTATTATGCTCTTCCTGGCTTTCTTCATTTTCCTATGCACACATATTCATTAGTCAATTACTTCCTCCCTCTGTCCCTGACTCCCTCCCTCCCTCCCTCCCTCTGTGTGTGTGTGTGTGTGTGTGTGTGAGAGAGA
>NW_022196906.1:53949107-53951584 GCF_008632895.1 Mastomys coucha | reverse complement strand
AAAAAAAAAAAAAAAAAAAAAAAAAAGAGAGAGAGAGAGAGAGAGAGAGAGAGAGAGAGAGAGTTGTTCACATAAAGTGCTATAATTTGGATGGATTCTCTTGTCTCTTCCTCTCCAGTGTGGGGATTACAGATGGTACTACTGCACCCCACTTTTTACATGGGTAATGAGGATTTGAAATTGAGTTTTCAAGTTTTCATGCAGATTTTTACTGACTGAGTCACCACCCCAGGACCTACATCACTATAATCACAGTTTTGTTAGTATGTGTTGTAGAACACTGTCCTCTGATCCTAATAGTCATTACCACCTTAATCAGTGAAACAGTGGTTGCCTCACGTGACCCTCACAAGACTGGGTCTGTTCATGACCCCTTATAGCGGGAGTGAGGCCCATTGGATGTAAGATTCCAGCCACTCCCTCTTATGCCGCCCTCCCAGCACCATGCCTTCTCACAGGCCACAACAGACTTAAGTTTCTCTGAAGTCATGAGCCAGACACACACCTTTTCTGCCATAAGCTGTGTCTGCAAAGTATTTTGTCATAGGTTCAAGAAGAGTGATTAATAAGAAGGTGAAGGAAATCACTTAGCTTTATAGACTTGAGCTTGTGGGTGGACATCCTTTTTAGTCAGTCCAGCCCATGAGCTCATTCTCTGGAAATTGTGTTTTCTACATCCATGCTTGAGACACATAACCCCAGGTATGTTTCCTGAGATTTCTGGTGCCTAAATTGCAATTGACTGAGCTGAAGAGTGTCTTTCTAATCAAAGCCGTGTTAACCAGATTGTTCTGTTTCGGGATCATGAGATTAGGCTGAGAAATTAAGAGCATGAATGGACTTTATCCCATCTATTCTAAGGGATGAGGATGGAGAAAGACAGACTGCCAATGAGAATAAAAGAAGAGAGGCAGAGAAATGAGGAGTCTAGTCTCAACTTCTTGGAAGCTTCCCAGGCCTTTCTGACCTAGAGGGGGTTGTCTATGACTCACCCTATCCAGACTAGTGCTTACCCCCAATACTCATTCTCTCCCAGTCTTTCTATTTGAAATGGGGCAAAGTGTTCCTTCCAACCCAAGGCTATCCTTTCACTGTGTCCTGTATTTCACTGCATTTTGCCCTTTTAGCAACTTTGCTTCATCCCTTACTCCTGTCCCTTTATCTAGATTCAATTGTTCTTCTCTCCCATTCTGTCAGCATATAAATATGGTAAACTAGCTCAGCCTTGAAAAAAATAGTGTGTGTGTCTGTGTCTCTGTGTGTCTGTGTGTGTTCAGGGTTCATGAAGGCCAGAAGAGAGCATCAGACACCCTGGAGCTGAAGTTAACAGATGGTTGTGAGCCCTGAGAAGCAGAGTACGAGAGACCTGATAGCATTTGTTTGAAGCCCTTGTCAGTCCCGCATGAGGTTAGCCATGCTTTTACACTTCTCTTCCCTTCCTAAGCTTTTCTGTGTCCATTTCTGTCCCATATGATGGAGTCAGTCCTAATCCAGGGAATAGAATGGGATATGAGAGCAACAGACTGCACACTACTCCGTCAGTTGGTGAAACTGAGGTAAAATGGTGGCAATTGGTCATCCTGGCCTGAGAAGTTAGAAATCCACTGTTATGTGATATGATGAACCATTGATACTGAGATATGTGATCATATCCTGAGATATGGGTCATACATCCATCAACAGTGAAGATTTCAGGGCTTCATTAGAAAAGAAGATGTCTGGGTGTGAGAACATGCTGACTTCTTCCTGAGATTTTCAACAGAAGCTGAATACTACAATTTTGTTGTCTTAGGCCATCAATCCAGACTGCCAAGACTAAAATAATTGTGCATGTTGGTAATTATGTGAGTCAAATTTTCTTCCCTAATCTTTTGTTCCTTTTCATATGTGGCTTATGCACATGTGTGTCTGTGGATGTTTGTAGGTGTATGCGCGTGCATGAGAAGGTCAGAAGTCAATGTTGTGAAGTTGTCACCACAGCTCTTTCTCGGGTCCAAAAGAAAAGTGGCAAATGGTAAATGTGCTTCCTATAGCAAACCAAAGAGCTTGCTGGCCTCAGGCTCTCCCAGCAAGCTTCTTCTTGCTCATTCACCGGCACTCCATCCTAAACTTCTGCAGCTCACAGGCTCCCCCAGCTCTCCACTTCTCATTTCTATATAACCCTGCCATTTTGGCCATGTGTCCTCTTTTGCCCTTTGTCCTCTTGGCTCTCTTTTGGTCGTCCTCTACCAATCTCCCTCTCTCTCCTCTCACGGCCTGTTTCAGTTAGACTAAACTGGTCATGTTTAATCTACTATTTTCTCTTCCTGCTCTAGATTCTTCCAGATGCCTCTGGCTGTGCTCTCCCTCATATCTATAATAGAAACCTTCTCCTCAACCACATTGTGGAGTGGTCATGTCCTCATGTCCTTCCTCTTCCACCTTATTCATCAAGGCAGCATCTCTCAGTCAAACTCAAAGTGTAGCCAGTCCCCCCC
>NW_022196906.1:53837338-53949097 GCF_008632895.1 Mastomys coucha | reverse complement strand
GCGCACCCCCTCCCGGACAGCTTCCTCTGAAGATCCCATCCCCTTTCTCTCCCTTTGAGGCTGGAATTACAGCAGTCCACTTCCTGGTTTTTTATGGTAGGTTCTGGGGATCTGAACTATGGTCTTCATCCTTGTGCAGCACGCACTGTAACCACTGGGCCATCTCCCTAGCCCTCTTTCCCCCAATATAAAGTGAATAAGAACAAAAGGACTGAAGTGAGAAATCCAGGAAATAACTGAATTTAGGGCTTAGGGGTTTCCACAGGGAAAAAAAGGACAGAATCCTGATCATCAAAGGCACACCTAACTACTTCTTTCCTCTTTCAGATTAAGATGTACTTGGCTTGGAACACAATGCTAGGGATCTGGTGATAGTCCTTCCATCCTGTGCAAACATCCTCTCAGATGCCATAAGCGATCTCCTTCTTGCGCTGTGGGGTAGCCCTGCCTATGGCAAGTAGCTTCTCTGCTTCTTCATCTTTGTATAAATGCACATTGGTCTTCCCAAAACCCAGGAAGCAAATGGTGCACCTGAGAAGGACCTGGGAGTTGCTTTGTGGGGTGTCAGTGAAAAAATAAAAGATGAGCAAGAGGTGTAGATGAATAAACCCCTTTCAAAGTCCCCTTGGTGAACTGTTCCAAGATTCAGCTTCTCCTTGCAAATGCCACATACTTAGGAACAAACCTGGCGCTGCCCTTTCTTCCCAGCTCATGGAAAGCAGTTGTCAGCACAGTGCTAAATCATCTTTCAGCTGCCTCCTGTCTCTTCTCAACCCCTCACCATCATGGATCTCAAGCCATCATTTTAATCTTCGTCCTAGAGTCTGCTTTCCAGAGGACTTGAGTTAAGATGCAGAGATGTAATCAAAGTCCTCATCTGACACAGGGCCCTAACAATGGGTAGCTGATTTTTTCCTATTCAACTGTGATTAATCTAGTCTGGATGGGTAGCTTTCTGTTGGGGCTTAGAGTCAAGGTGGCTATGTCAGGGCATTTGTTGACTATATACCTGCATGATGAGGCTCCTTCTTCAGGCTTTCTTTCTGAGTCCCTGAATTTTCTCCTAAGCACCAGAGGCCTCTATTGGAAAATTCCAGGGTCAGTTTTCAGCCTATGGTGATTAGCTGGTTAAGTAAGGTTTGTAGAGATGTGACCAAATATGTGCCTAGTATCAACTCAAAGGAGGGCAGAAGAGAAATCTGGAAGTGCAGATCCAAGCTGCAGGCTGGGAGCCAGATACCTGCCCTGCTCTGGTTCTGAGCTTGTTAAGATCAAAGAACAGCAGGCTGTGTGATATACAAATATACTGATCCTGGGGAGGCCCAGAGGCCACATGAAGACTATTGACTTCCTACTCAGGAACTTCTGGCTCCTTCTCATGCTCTGGCCCATTCTGTCTTCATCTATGTCTAGCTTGTTCTTTCTCTGCAACCTGTCTCTATAAAACTGTCCCGGTGAAACTGCCTTCATTCCTCTCTCTGGGCTGCCCCTCAAGTAGCTTCCCTTTCCTCCTCAGTGTTCCTGAGTGTTAGGCAGATCCTATTCTGTTAATTCTTTCTCTGATTCGTCACTTTGTCTGCCACTCAATTACATCACTTGCTTCTGCAAACTAACTTTAGCTTCATTGTTTGGGACTAAAGGTGGGTAATAAAGGTATGTCTGAATTCCAGCCAGAAGGATTAAAGGTGTGTGCTAAGGGCTGAGACACACCACAACTAGAAACATTTTTTTTTCAGTAAATAACACAGTCTCAGGGTTCAAAGTATGATCAAATATCCTACAATACTCTGCTGCATTAAGTAGGGGTGAGCCTCCAGATACAATCAGAGTACATAGCAGCACATCCAGGGTTGTTTCTAATGTCAGAGGTCACCATGCTCCTCTCAAACCAAATGGCCTTTTTCCTCTGCATTCAGTTACCTGAGTGGCATCTAGGGGTAAATAGTTCTATTGAGGGCTGAAGACTCTGCTCACGGTCTCCAAGCTATTTAGGTTTCAAAGGCTTCGAGACCCAGCATTAGCTGACAGGGCCTCCGCAGTAGTCTTTTGTTGATAAGAAGCGTGCAGGAAGCTGTAGACTGATGGGCAGATGAGAACTTGTGTGGTTGCCTCAGTCCTGCACAAGTATCTTCTTCAGGCTGACTCCTGGATGTCAGCACCACTCAGGATTTTGACCACCTGGTGAAGACTAAGGTTATGATCATCCAAGATGGAATCAGAGCTGCCTCTGCAGTATGATAGGTGGACTATTATAAAAACCACGAAGCTGGAGCAGAGGAATGTTCATATTGTGACCTATTGTTATTATGGTCATTGACAACTTGACATAACCTAGAATCACATGGTAGAGGAAGAGTCTTACTGAGGAATTGTCTATATAATTGAATAGGGCTGTGAGCATGTCTGTGAGGGGTTGTCTTGATATAGCCCACCATGGGTCTTTCTTTGTACCAGTCCCAAGGCAGAAGGTCTTGAACTGTGTAAAAATGCAGAAATCGAGCTGAGTAGATGCAAGCAAGCTGTTGAGCAGGTTTGTACTCATCTCTCTCTGCTCTGGGATGGGGTGTAATGTGACTAGATGTCTGATGCTCCTGTTTGACTTCCCCACAATGATGGACTATATCCTCGAATTGCAAGATTGTCTCTATCTCTCCAAAGTTGCTTTGTGTCAAGGTATTTTATCTGGGGGTGCTGAATTACTAAGACAATTCTTAGATGCAAAGTCATGAAAAACTGGGTGAGGGATATTTTCATTCTATCTTCTCAGGGAGGTCCACAAAAGGGCAATAAAGGAGATACTTTCCAATGGAAAGGATCTAGAGCACTCATTCCGCTATGCAGAAGGAAGTGCTGTCTATCGGAGTCTTTTGTCTTATTCCAAATGGAAGAGTTTGGTAAAAAAAAAAAAAAAAAAAAAAAAAAAAAAAAAAAAAAAAAAAAAAAATTATGGTCCAATCTCCATCTACTATTTTAGATTGGTTATGTAGGAGTGGATAAATTACCCCTTTGGGCACATACTGCAAAAATCTTAAGAATACATCTAGACCTGATCAAGAATCACACATCTTAAGTAACCAGGACTGGGTAAAACAATTGTGTTTGTAACTGCTTTGTCTCTCATCAGAAAGTAGATGCTGTATGCTCTGCTTGGGCCTAGGATTGTTCGACTGTTACGCAGTCAGAGTTTGGAAATTGTATGTTTGTCGGTGAAAGTTTAAGTGGATCCAACAGAAGGTAAAATATGCTGGGTAAATTGCTCATCTGCTGGTTATCTTTTTCTTTGGGGAACTATTACTCCTCCTGCCTCACAGAGCTGGGAAAAGTGGCCCAATTTTCCATCTTAGAGGTATGTACATGCTCAAGACTGAGAAAAAGTCTTCCCTAGGGTTTTAGAGCTAGAAGTAGTGAGATCAACTATAAAAGGAAGCAGAGTCAAGAGGTAGAGACAGCATTTAAACCCCTAGACCCATCAATGCCTGGAGGCAAGTCTGTCCTTTGACCTACTGTAAGCTATTTAATTTCCTATAGACTAAGAGGTGTTTGTGTTCAGTTTTTGATACTTGCAACTGAAAAGGGCCAGACTGTTACATACACATACAAACAGACGTAACATCAGGTTGCTCAAACTCAGACATTTTACAAATCTTCTATTACCTTACCAAGGGTCAGTAAACTTGTCTAAGGGACCAGATAAATGTTTTAAGCTTTGTAAACCACATAGAGCTCTGTGTCGACATTTTGTTTCGACAACCCTTTAAAACATACAAAAACTGGCCTGGAGATATGGCTCCGTGGTTAAGAATGTGCACTGCTCTTGCGCAGGGCCAAGTTAAGTTTGCAGCACCTTCGTCTGGCAGCTGACGAACACCTGTACCTTCTGTTCCAGGAAATCCAATGCCCTCTTCTGACCTCTGTGGGCACCTGCACTCAAGGGCACTTCACCACAAAGAGACAGGTGCACATACTTGCAGTTTAAAAGAGAATATCAAAATCCTTGAAAAAAGTTATAAATTCTTAAAAATATCATTCTTAATTTGTAGGTCAAACAAAAACATGTCAGAGGCCGGGCTGACAGACCATAGTTGGCCAATCCTTGTTTTAGATCACACCGGCCCCCACAGCTTGGGAATCTAGTGTCTGCCAGGCCTTCACTCATGCCCTATAGCATGAAGTTGGATTGTTTCAAAGGCCTTGACATGAATCTGAGTTAAGGTTCCGAGTAGACTTAGGAGTACTGAGAGAGTCTTATCTAGAACAGAATAGAATCTGAAATGTGCAATTATTTCTTGGTCATAAATACTTTTTCAAAATAATGTGGTTGCTCAAAGACTTTGGATATCTCCAGTCACCTTGGAAATTCTTCACCTTAACCTTCAGGAAGACTTTCATGGGTCTCTCCTAACATTTGAGCCTGAGTTAGTAGTTTCCTTGCTGGTATGGACCATATGTGTCTATCCAGTTCCCTTAACTCCTGGTACTTGGTAGTTACCTGAGCACCTGAGGGTTGTTTCTGTTTGTGCCAGTGTGTGTAAACAAACATGCAGAGACTAGAGGACAACTTCAGCTGTCATTCTTCAGGTGCCATAGGATAGGATCTCTTATTGTCCTCAGACTCAACTCACCAATTAGGTTGAAATGGCTGGCCAGTGAGACTCACAGATTCACTAGTCTCTGTTGCCCCAGTGCTGAAACTATAATTGCATGCCTGGTTTTTGTTTTGTTTTGTCGTTTTTGCTTTATGGGGTTATTTTGTCTGTTTGGTTGGTTTTGTTTTTTAGTGTGGGCTCTGAGGAATTGAGCTCAGGGTCCTTGTGCTTGCAAGGTAAACACATGCATAGCATGTCTCTAGGCCCACGAGTCTGTTTGTTTGAGTGGACAGATGTTGCACATCTCCACCCATACCTGAGGTACTCCATCTATGGGTTAACACCCAACTGGTGTGTATGTGCCTTGACACTAGTTCCTCTCCCAGCTGGCAATTATTTGTGGATGTAAACCACACTGTGCCTGGTAATGTTACTGACAAATCTAGTTTTCAGTCTCATTACTTCCAAAAACTGGTCAAAAACAAGGGACAGGCAGGAACACATTTTCTTAGAAAGAGCCTGGAAGGAACTATCCTCTGTCCCACCCACATCTTTCACTGTCCCAGTGACATCAAATGGCAGGTCTCCAGTGTCAGTCCAGAGTATCTCCCACTCTGTGGGGCCTCAAACTCGGTAGATTCATGACTTCAGGATGGGAACTAAATTATTCCCACAGGAAGAAAAATGTATTCAAGGTTCCACAGGCCCAGGAAAGGCTGACCAAGGCAAGGTGAGTTGTGGTGTTCTAAGCTGAATCTTTTGCCCATCTCACAGAAACAGGCAGGAAGCACCACCATTGATCAGCTTTATATGGCACTCACTGTACACAACAGACAGACAAGGACAGACAGACAAGAGCACACACCACTTCTAAACTGAACACTGCTC
This sequence comes from Mastomys coucha, assembly GCF_008632895.1. NCBI lineage: Eukaryota > Metazoa > Chordata > Mammalia > Rodentia > Muridae > Mastomys > Mastomys coucha. The sequence continues at coordinate 53,943,623 of NW_022196906.1, read as the reverse complement.
ACCATCTAAAAGCACCTTGGGTAAGCACATGTGAGACACACTTGCATAGGAAAGATGTACTTTTTAAAGGAATGAATTAGTATTTTGGCAAAACATCTACTTCCCTCCCAGGTCCTGGGTAAAGAGGGACCTCTAATTCTGAAGCTTCTACATAGTGAAAATGACCCCTTCTCAGTGGCAGTATTTACAGCAGCAAGCCTTCCACGTCTGTTGTCACAGCCCTCTACACATATCTTGAGTCTACTTTACAAGTGGGCAAACTTAGACTAAGAGACGGAAGGTGGCCTGGAGCAAGGGGACACTGGGGTAGTCGCAAGGGGAGGGGAAACAGGAGGTGTCTCGGCTCAGCCAAAGGCGAGCTTGGTCTACCTGACTGGGAAGGGAAAGACTCTCTCTCTCCTCCTACCTGGGGAGGCTGTGGCTCCACAGGAAAGGGTGCCAGGAAGGAAAGGCATGTTCCCACTTTCTGATGGCTGGGAGCCTCCTAGGGTAGCAAAGACCAGAGCAGGCCTGAGCGCCTCCTGAGGCCTCTTAAGGGGTACTATCTGCATTTAGGGACTGTGGGTTCACTGCTTCCATGACCCTCTTTTGTTGCTTGAATATGAGCCTAGACTTCACATCCTTTATCATATTCTTAACAGGTGGGGTAAGGGAATCGCTTAAGAAGGAGTGAGACACAGGACAATCTTTCCACAGCCTCCTCTGCCTAGGCTGGGGCTATCAAGGGCCTCCTCCACCCTGTCTCCTGGGGATATTTAAAGGCAGCTTTTATGAGACTCTATACTGTCTTTTTTTTTTTTTTGTCTCCTGTTTTTTTTCTTTGTTTTAATTTATATAGATATATATATATTCTTAAAAAAAGCAATAGTCCTTTGGTCCCTAAACACTAAGGAATGATATGATTTTGAACAAAGTAAGTCTGGGCTTCCCTTGTTGAGAAGCCCTTGGCACCCCCGAGGCCCTCTGCTGGTTCCCTTAGAGCAGTCGATCCTCAGCCAGCACTGGTTGCCCTGACAGCCTGAGCGCTCCATGGAACAACCCACATGATGAGTGGCCTGAGCCCCAGGCGCCAGCCCTGGGTCCGATCCACATCCGTCTGACGCCACTCCTTCCGGAAGGGCCGCTCCAGCATTTCTGTGCTTTTCCGTTTCCTTTCTTCACTCTTCAGTTTCTGTTGTTGGGTATTAATTCATAAGGAGGCGGGAGGGAGAAGGGAAATGTCACCTTAGAGGGTAAGACAAAAGTGGCTCCATCCTTCATACCCTCTCACATCTCCCACCTCCTCCTCACCCCCTCGCCCCATGATCTCTCTGCTGTCAGGCCTTCACTTCTGAGCAGCATCCTGGCCAGTCCTTGCCTAGATCCTAGGCAGCTCATTGTTGCCAATGCCCTGCAGTGTTCTGGAACAGCTTGAGTGAGCTGAGGCCAAGTGGGCCCGCAAGGACAGCACACCTCTCCGGGTTGCAGGACCTGGACCTTGTCACCTCACAACTGGTTACCCACTAAGCACTGTAGGTCCAGCTAGCTCTTGAGGACCGCTGCTTCTCTCCCTTCACCTCCACACTAGCTGGTCTCTTCTTCATTTAAACTGCAGCTGTTGCTAGACTATTGTGGGCTAAATTTTCCTAGGAATTGTCTCTCTAAGACTGGAAACATCCGGGTTGTCTAACTCATCTTAGACCCTGGCTCTTCTTTATTCCTGGATTTCTCGTAGGGCAGTATTCCAATGTCATAAAGCTGGCAGGGTCTTGTGACCTGGGACCCATTTGCCTGACATGCATCAAGAACTCATCTGTCAGGCCGGGCAGTGGTAGCACACGCCTTTAATCCCAGCACTTAGGAGGCAGAGGCAGGCGGATTTCTGAGTTCGAGGCCAGCCTGGTCTACAGAGTGAGTTCCAGGACAGCCAGGGCTATACAGAGAAACCCTGTCTTGAAAAACAAAAACAAACAAACAAACAAACAAAAAGAACTCACCTGTCTGTGACTGGTCAGCGAGCGCAGATCAGTAAGGCCTGTTGGCATCCTTAGGTCTCTTTAGCTGGACCTTGAGCCTCTTCATGCCGATTTGAAAGCCATTCATGGCCTGGATGGCAGTCTGGGCACTGGTTGGATTGTCAAAACTAACAAACCCTGGAGGGTGTGGGCACACAGGTTACCTGGGAATCCAGCTTGCCAGACTCTCTCTTTCTAATCTCCAGGCTAGGGCCATCGCATGTGTAACTTTTCATTGCTTAAATACGTGAACATGTATGTGTGCATAGCTTAATAGAGACTAATCATTCCTAAAGGTATGATTCCTGGAAAGGTGGGAAGGAAGTCTGGTGTGGGGAAGGGACGGTGAGTTGGTTAGACTATTTCCCTGGTTTGGGTCCATTGCTTTCTTTGCTCCAGTCTTCCAATTCTGGCCTCAGAACCGTAGCTGGGGGCTGGAGGGCATCTCTTGATTCCAAACCCAGACTCCACCTGCTCTGGACAAACTCCAAAAGCTGAAGCCTTCCTGATCTCTCACATTCTAGTTACCCAAGATTCTCAGGTGATCTGAAATAAGGCTTGCTTTGCCCATACTTTGTCCCATAACATTCAGTCTCTGGAAGCCTTATGTATGGTCCCTAGGGAATCCTGAGGCACAGGGATGGTTCAGCTCACCAAAACACTTGCTCTGATTGGTGGCACGATCCACAAAGACTTTGGCAGAGACAACAGCTCCGAAGGGCAGGAATGTCTGTATGAGTTCTGCATCCCCAAACTCCTGAGGCAGGTGATAGATGAAGAGGTTACAGCCTTCGGGGCCTGCGGGAACAGTAGCAGGCTTGTTCAGGAGAGGAACCTTGAGGGCTACCCCTCCAAATAACCCTGATCTCCTGCTTCAAGTCCCTCACCTTCTCTTTGTTGCTGAGGCAGAGTGGAAGGCTGCTGGGGGAAAGCTGTGCTCGCTGGCGCATAGGCCGAGGGATAGGCTGCTGGAGACAGAGGTGAGAATAGGCAGTGACTCCCAGGAGCCATTTCCCCAACAGATCCCCATCTGCCTGGCCAGCTCTGACAGATCCAACCCAGTTCATCATAACCTTTGTCCTAAGACGGGTTGTTGGGGCTGGGGCTGGGGCTGAATGGGGTGGAAGGGTTGACTCCTTGGAACAGAGTCTAACCCTCCCACAAATCTCCCTACTTCTTTCTGAGGCCCTTTAACACCCAACATCCATGTCCCCGGGCCAGGCAGTGCCAAATGAATCCTGCATAGTGATGTATCCCAGCGTAGGTCTGCTGCAGGGAGTCAGCCACACCCGGGGCTCTGGGCTGGAGAGAGAGGGGCCCAAGGCCCGTGATGAAGGCAGGTGGACAGGGGCCAGGGGAGAGACCCTAGGTGGAAGTGTGGACCGCTATGAAAGGCAGCTGGGAATATGGAATCTTTTCTCTCCCCCCCCCCCCCCCCCCCCCCCCCCTCGCAAGAAGATCCTCGCCCGGAAAGCGTCTCTTTCCACTCTGTTTCCAGGTGGGTTGGGTCAGTAGAGTATGGTGACCCACCTGGGTAAGGGGAAACCCCGTTGTTATAGAGCGTATCGGAGCCTGGCTGTCCGTTGGTCTGGGAGGTCAAGGAGCCAAATCCATTGACTCCCATGGGCGCTGGAAGGCCAGGGAGTGCACCAGGGCCATTACCACCAGGGGATGTATTGGCTGTAGGGAGGTGAGAGAATCAGGAAGTGGCACTTTATTAGCTATCCCAACCATGGTTCTAGTCTCTTGGATCTCTTACCTGCCGCAGGCAATAGCGGTGCAGCCACCAAGCTGAAGGCTGCCACGTGCTGCATCTGGGCGGCCACCGCGGCCACCTGGCCTAACCCTGGACCCTGCGCTGCCGCCAGCAAGGCTGCCTGGTGCTGCAGGATCTTGGGGAAGGAAGGAGGGCGTGTGTAGAGGCCTCTGAGGCTAGTAACTGCCCTCCCCTCCCCTTCCCCGCTCCCACCCTGGTTTGCTACCTACCGCAGTGGTATAGGCGCCACAGGCCCCCAGGGGCAGCGGTGCCGGGTGGAAGGCTCCCAGCTGGCCTGCCATTTGCTGCATCCTTCGCAGCGCGCGCTCCCGGTCGGTATCTGCCAGCTTCACCACCAGGCTGGAAGAGGCGCCCTGGGCAGAAGAAGGGCGAGGATTTCAGAGTTCAGTGCCTTCCCCATCAGGCCCTTGCCCTGGGGACTCAGAGAGCCTATGGCCTCACCCCTTAGCCCAGATCCCTAGCTCTCACCGTCATTGTCCGGCTACCGTGTAGTCCCTGGATGGCAGCTTGAGCTTCTCCTTGACTCCCAAATTTCACAAAGGCACAGCCTGGTGCAGGAGAGAAGGATAGAATGACTCTCGGCTGCAGGAGTCAGAGCTAAGAAAAGATCATCGGGAAATCCCAGGGGCAGGTCAAGTCACCTTTACTGGTACCATCAGGACTCCGCAGGACAGTGCACTCCTCGATGTGGCCGAAGGGCTGGAACAGACGTCTGACATCCTCCTCACCCTGCTGCTTGCCCAACATCCCCACAAACAGCTTCCGGTCCTCTGGGGACAAAGCCAGGAATGACCTGGGAGTCCTAAGTGTTCTTGGACTCCCCAGAGTCGCCTGAGGAGCTTGGGAAGGTGGCTTACCAGTCTAGCTCTGGGAAGACATTTGGGGAGCAAGAAGGCCATGGGACCCTAAAGCTAGATCTCTTTGAGGGGCAAAGTGACCTACAGGCAGATCTTAAGGGAAGAAACTCAGCTGAAATTTGTCATAAAACCTGAGTCCTGAAGAAGCTCACAGAAACCCTCATAGCTGCTCTTGTGGGAAGGGATGACGGTTTTGAGTTTTGGGGGTGGGGTTGGGAGCAGAGCCCCATACATATCATGTTATATTTGGGCTTTTTTTGTTATTAAGAGTTGGGCAATGCTATTGGAGACTCTTTCAGCATCAATGGCCAAATCAATGGCCTTTCTTGCTCAAATTAAGGAGATCTCTGTCAACCAAACCAAACCAAACAAACAAGTCCAGCATGGAATCTATCTAGTGTACTGTCTTAGCCTTAGACACTTAGCTCTGGAGTGGTGGGTCCTTACCCGCAGCACCAAATCTAATCTAAGAACTGCAGAGGAAGTTTGTTTTTCTGAGCTTCTAACATGAGCATTTTCCCCAAGGTGCCTGTTGAGCCCCTGACCCCTTTCCTAATCCCCAGATCTACTCCCTTTCCATCTCCTGGCCTAGATTCCAGGGCCCTCTCTGAGCCCTGTAACCTGCTCTTTGGCGTGTTCTCCCGTGTTAAGTTTCTCCTCTGTTGTATATGCTTTGGAAGAACACGTTCTGTCTGTAGACCTAGACGATCAGCTGAGAGCCAGTGATCTCTCCGCGCACCCACACTTCCTGTGGGAGCGACAGAGAAAGGGACGGGATTGTAAACCGAGCCTGTGTCTCAGGAGCAGAGGTTAGGGGCTTGGATGTGAACTGGGGATTGGCTGTATATCTTCCAAGTCAGACCTCTGCAAGCACTATCTGAAAGCTGGGATTGAGGGGTAGAAACCAGTGGACCTGCTGTTAAGATCTGGCTTCTTTCTGTACTAAAGTAAGCCTTTAAACTAGGGGCGGGGCTTGCCAGCGAACGGTGAGGTGCACCCTGGGAAAGAAGGCTTAGTTGGGAATCAGACTTCAGCTTTCACCGTTGAGATCCCAGAGCTCGGAAAAACCCCATTCCTAAACCTCTTTTGGAGTAAGAGTTCAATCCCGTGGGTGTTTTTGCTTCCACAGGCATTAGTGGGAGAATTGAGCCCATGGAACAGACCACTGGCTTCCCAACCTCTTTAAAAAGTGGCAAAAGAGGGCTGGCGAGATGGCTCAGCAGGTAAGAGCGCTGACTGCTCTTCCAAAGGTCCTAAGTTCAAATCCCAGCAACCACATGGTGGCTCACAACCACCCGTAATGAGATCTGACGCCCTCTTCTGGCGAGTCTGAAGACAGCTACTGTGTATAATAATAAAGAAATCTTTTTTTAAAAAAGTGGCAAAAGATATTGTTTCAGCAAAAATATCAAGATGGTGGCTGGTGAGCTGGCTCGGGGTGAAAGCACTTTGCTACCAAGCCTGATGAACCCACATAGTGAAAGGAGATTACTGACTCACACAAGTTGCCTCTGACTGCCACATACACTGCTGTGGCATGTGTGTGCGCAAATACACACAATAAACAAACAAACAAACAAATAAAATATTACGGTGAAGGTAAAGATGTAAGAGAAAAGCAGAAATACTCGGACTAAAGCCAGAAAGGGGAGCTGAAATCTTCCCTGTGTGATCCAAGGAAAGCCCTTTGGAACCATAAAAAAATAGAGTGCCAGATGACTCAAGAAGGCAGGAAAAAACAAGGGGCTATGCAGGTGGCTGGGAGACAGGAACATCGAAGATGGCACTCTACCTTCCAGAAATGGAAGGAGTTGGAAGATGGCATCGGTGTGGATTTGGGTGTTGTATAAATATAAAATTAATGGTTTTGCCCTAACATTGACGAGCAGGCTTCATGTGGTCAGAGAAATGTCCAACATCAAACGTTAAGAAGTCTGTGCTATTGTTCCAAGTGAGCATTGACATTAGACTATGCCTATGTCTGCAAAGGGCCTGGACATGTCTAGAGAAGATTCTGGGGCCTCCACAGTGCTAAGGGACCTCATGCTGCTCTCGTTTCTATTGGAGCATGTCACTGGTAGGGTATGTGAGATATCATGCTCCTGGACCAACATCCGGGTAGCCCTATGTGAGAAGAGAGCACAAGCTAAGATGAAACCTCTAACAGAGTAGAGAGGTTTGTGTGCACGGTGGCCTTCCAGTTCTTCATCTAAACGCTGTGTTACCCTTTTCTGTCCATGGTGTACATGGGGGACAAAGGTGGCCTTAGTCTAGCTATCACCTCTGATTCTGCCCCCCACCCCTGTCCCAGTAAGAACCTTTTGATTTAGTAATTTCCACCAGAGCATTGAACTGATGGTTCTGGACTACTGGGATGTACAGAATTCATCATTGAAAAGAGCATTCATAGCTGGGCGGTGGTGGCACACACCTTTAATCCCAGCACTTGGGAGGCAGAGGCAGGCAGATTTCTGAGTTTGAGGCTGGCCTGGTCTACAGAGTGAGTTCCAGGACAGCTAGGGCTACACAGAGAAACCCTGTCTCGGAACCTCCTCCCACCCTCCCAGGCCCCCCAAAAAGAGAAACGAAACAAAAAAAAAAAGAAAAAGAAAAAGAAAAAAGCATTCATTATGAGCTAGGTTTTGTACCTGTTTCCAAGGTATCACTTGAATTCTGGAACCTTTTTTTGCTACTTTCCAAGGAGTCAGTATTTCACAGGATAATGAGCAGGGTAACAGTGACCATGAACAATTCAGAAATGCTGAGATGACTTTAAGAGACTTTGTCAAAGACAGGCCTGGACCCTTAAGCATAAACTCCACATTGATATCCATGAAGGCTGTTAAGGTTTACTGATTCCCCTTTGGATAGGAATGATGGCAATAACAGTCCAGATATATCAGCTTCCTCTAACTCAAACTCTACCAGTTGGTTTAAAAGAGGATACTATAAGAATGAGGAATAAATATCTGAGTGGAACTGGGGATGTAGCTCAATGGCAGAACATGACAAAAATGTATAGCATGACAAAGCTCTGGAGTTCAGTCCCAGTATTTAAAACAATCTAAATGAAAGTATCCCACAGAGGCTGGGGAGATCACTAATTGGGCAAGGGCATTAACTGTTCTTCCAGAAGAAGAAGAAGAAGAAGAAGAAGAAGAAGAAGAAGAAGAAGAAGAAGAAGAAGAAGAAGAAGAAGAAGAAGAAGAAGCATAAGAAGCATAAGAAGCATAAGAAGCATAAGAAGCATAAGAAGCATGTGCCCTTAATGGCTGAGTCATTTTTTGACAGTTCATTATTAACTACAGTTGCCATGCTCTGTAACAACGCACTAAAACATGTTCCTTTGCCTAACAGAAACCTGGAGCCTTTGGCTAACATCTCCCCTTTCTCCATTCCCTTTTCCCATTAGCCACTGTTAGGCACTATTCTACTCAATTCTATGAGTTCCTTTTTAGATTTTACACAAGTGAGATCATGTGGCATTTGTCCCCTGGGGAAGCAGGTTTCTAAGGACTTGTCTGCATTCTCAGTTACAATGCTATTAATCACCATGGCCAGAAGGTGAAAGTAACAGACACACCCATGGGCAGATCAATGGATAAATAAGATGCAGCATTCATATCCAGTGGGCTGCTACTCAGTCTTAAAAAGGAAAAGAGTCTGACTTATCCCATCTTGAGGGGTAAACCTTTAGAACATTATGCTGATCAAAGCAAGACAAGTCGCCAAAACACACATGCTGCCTATTTTCACTCACCTGAGTTATCTGGAATAGTCTGACTCTTAGAAAAGGAGAATGGTGTTTGCTGGAGGCTACAAAGACAGGGAGGAGTTTAATGTTATCAAGTCTCAGGGGTCAGGTTTTGTGTGTGTGCATGCACATTCTGTGTACGTGTTGTGGGGAGTACATGTGCACATGTGTATGAATGGATGTGGAAGCCAGAGGTGGACACTGGGTCTCTTCTCCAATCATTTTTATTTTTTGACACAAGGCCTATCACTGAACCTGGTGCTCACTAGACTAGCTGGCCAGCAAGATCTAGCAACCTTCCTGTTTCTACCTTCCCAGTACTGTGATCACATATAGGCATGTAGACTTTTACATGGGGGCTGGGATGGAACTCAGGTCTTCAAACTTGCACACAAATACTTTACTGAGTCCTCTCCCCAGGCTGTTTACATTTTGAAGATTAAAATCTTCTTGGAATTGGTTGTACAAAGATGTGGATATATTTAACACTAGTAAGTATAATGGTTAAGACAATGAATTTTTAAAACCCTTATTATTTTATGCATATAGGTGTTTTGCTTGCATGTGTATATGTGCACCACATGTTCTTGGTGTTCTCAGAGGCCAGAAGAGGGCAACGGATCATCCAGAACTGGAGTTACAGATGCTTGTAAACTGCTATGTGGATACTCAGAGTCAAACCTAGGACCTCCAGTACTCTTAACTACTGATCCATCTATCAGGACCTGGGTCTTTGTATTTTACCATTAAAACATAAAAAGGAGCACTAAGGAGGATGGCAACAAAAGGACTTGGAGCAAGAAATGGAAAAGAGGCTTCATTGGCCCTTCATTGTGATGCAAGAGAGCTAGGGCTGGGTAAGAACAGTGAACCTATCTGGGCGCATGCCTTTCATCCCAGCACTTGGGAGGCAGAGGCAGGTGGATTTCTGAGTTCGAGGCCAGTTTGGTCTACAGAGTGAGTTCCAGGACAGCCAGGGCTATACAGAGAAACCTTGTCTTGAGAAAAAAAAAAAGTGAACCAGGACTCTAAAGAGAGAAGACACTTCAGGGTGTATTTCTCTTTGTGGGGTACACATCAGTGTCTGAGAGTATCAGATTCCACTGCAGCCAAGGCCCGAGAGTGTTACACCATTGTGTTAGCATGACCTGCACCCAGCTAAGATGCAGGAAAATAGCTTTCTTTACCTTCAGAGGCAGAACACATTGCAGGAAGCAAAGAGTTAACTTGAGTTGTGTATGTAGGAGCGGGGGTGAGGGGATTTTTTAAGAAGCCTAAGGACCAAAGACAGAAATGATTATCAACTGGTGTTATAACAGCTGTTGCTAATGTATATGTCTGATTTAAAACAGTAATACACAGCTGGCTGTACACGAATTTGCTCTCAAGACTAGGGAGGCAGAAGCAGGTGGATCTCTGAGACCAGCCTGATCTACAGTGTGAGTTCCTGGACAGCCTAGGCTACACGGTGAAATCCTTTCTTTTTTAAATTTTTATTAATTTAATTTAATTAATTAATTTATGTATTTATGTTTTTTCAAGACAAGGTTTTTCCATGTATCTCTGGCTATCCTGGAACTCACTCTGTAGACTAGGCTGGCCTCAAACTCAGGCGTCCTCTGCCTGCCTCTGCCTCCCAAGTGCTGGGATTAAAAGTGTGCACACCACTGCTTGGCATGAAATCCTTTCTTAAAAGGCAATAAACAAACAAAAACAACTAAACAAAGAGTTCTCTCTTCTCTTCCTGAGGACTGGCATTGGTTCCCAGCACCCAAACTGGGCAGCTCATAACCCCCCATAACTTTTGCTCCAGGGCCCCTGATGCCTTCTGCTGGCCTCTGGGAGCACTAACATATTTGGCATACACTCACACAGTCTCACACACACACACACACACACACACACATTAAAATTTTTTTAAAAAATTATTTTAAAAAGAATGTGTAGGGGGCTCTTTGACCTCAGCGGCAGAAGCAAGACGAAGACTGGAATATCATCCTTTGAAAGCATTCCAATAAGATGCAGTCAGTGCTGCCACTGTGGCTTTAAGATCTACTGCTTTCAGAAGTCGACCTGTGGCAAATGTGGCTACCCTGCCAAGCACAAAAGAAAGTATAACTGAAGTGCCAAGACTAGAGACGAAACACTACCAGGCAGGTGAGGCACCTAAAGATGGTCTATTGAAGACCCAGATAGGGATTCTACGAAGGAACAGCACCTGAACCCAAGGGGGCAACTCTTGCAGCATCCAGTTCATCTTGAGGATTTCAATCAATCATAAAATATGCATTCTGGTTTCAAAGAAGGAAAGAGTGGCTAGGGGAGGAGGAGGAGGAAGAAGAAGAAAAGAGGAGGAAGAAGAGAGGCAGGGGTTAGGGAGACTAAATATGCTGGGACTCTAGAAAGCACTTGGTCAGATAGTAACATATATTTATTACTTAAAATCCAGTCTTACAGCTAAGCAAACCTTTGTAAATGGGCAGCAATTACCTCAGCAATTAATGAAAACAGAGGCCATGAATTTGAAAGAGAGCAAGGAGGAGCATATGGAGGGTTTGGAGGGGGAAAAAGGAAGAGGAAATGATGTAATTATATTATAACTTCAAAAATAGAAATAATGCTCTTTAAATTAAAGAGTTGGAAAGATGGCTCAGTGGTTAAGAGCACTAGTTGCTCTTTTAGAGAACCCAGTTTGATTCCCAGCATCCATTTAGTGGCTCATAAAATCTCTCACTCCAATTTTACAGGATTCAACACACTTTTCTGGCCTCTGCAGAAACTCCATACTCATGCAGAATATGAAAATTGGGCAAGCACATAGATAATTTTAAAAAATTAAACCAGGGTGTTGTGGTGAACACTTGTAATTCTAACATTCTAAGTCTGAAGCAGGAAGATTACAAGTTCAAGCTTTGAATTAATTAATTACTTAATTAAAAAGTAGAAAGAGTGTATTGATTGGGTGTATTGATTACTTAATCTATTTCTGTACCTTAGGCATTCTGGATGTGTAAAGATTTGTGTAGCTAAAAAAAAAATACAGCCAAGTTGGGAAGTAGAACAAACAGAATAATCACCATTGTGATTTATTAATTTACTGAGTGTATTATAAAATTGAAAATGAAGAAAATACAAATTAGTGGTTCACTGATTTTGACGATTTTTATCATGACTAAAACTTATTTTCCAATAAGACTATACTTACAGTTTGACTTATTATTAGTGTATCCAAAGTAGAGACAATATAAATAAGAAAAATCCATAGTGGCCCTCATGCTGATGACCCACAATGCCAACTTATGTAGTTATCATTGTCAGATAGACTTAGGATCCTTACCTCTAATTTCAGATAATTTGAAGGTAATATTTTTCATTCTGAAATACATAAATCTTGGGATCTTATCTCAGGAAACTTTTTAAACTTATTTATTGAGATAGGGTCTTACTGTGTTGCTCAAGGGTCCTCTTGTCTCAGCCTCCCAAGTGCCTAGGCCTAATCACATTAGCCACGGCATCTGGTTTCAGAAAGCATTTTAATACTCACTTTAAAATAAAGCCAAATGCTGGAGGAAAAGTTTTTGATGCCACATATGGTCAACACAGAAACAAACTATTATTCATGTGATAGAAGTTGGCTTTATTCTAGGAAATTCAATTCATTTTTCTTTAATAGCATACTGTTTGATGTATAGCTGACACACACACATTCACACACACTCACGGGACAGAGGGAGAGAAACATGGAATCTTCAGGGTTACCACTAACATCTAAAAGGACATTAGTGTGTACACTGGTTATCACTATCACAAACCTCATGTTTATTGATTAAAAGAATGCATTGCTTTGACTTCAAAATTCAAAACCAGAACACTATTTTTGTACAAAGGCTCACGTGTGCAGGATAGAATATTTTTGTATGGATGATAAGGTAACCACAGTTCAGGTACCAAAGAAGTCAACCGGATGGGTTTATCTGGGCTCTCACAGTACACTTAACAAAACACTAAGGTACTTTCCATTTTAGTAATTTAGATGTAAATTTTGTAATAAGTTGTAGGGTTACTTTCCCAGCCTCCTGAAATTACTTTCTGACTTCTGTTTTATGAAAACAAAAACAAAACACACACACAAACGTACACTCCATATGATTCCTTCCAGAAGAAAAATGGGAGAATTTTAGGTTGCATTTGCTTTGATATTTTTTATATGTTCCGTTTTGTTATCTGTGTGTATGTGTGCTCACATGCCATGTCATGAATGTGGCGCTAAGAGCACAATTTGTGAAAGTCATTGCCTTTTCCTCCATATAGGTCCTTGAGAATGACCTCAGGAAGTCAGGCTTAGCTGCAGGGGCTTTAACTTGTTGAATTATCTCACCTGTATCAATGTCTTTTTTTTTTTTTTTTTTTAAGAAAAAAATTTGGTTTTTGTTTTGGAAACGGGAACTGACATCATAGCCCAAGCTGCCCTGATACTTACTGTGGTCTCAAACTCATGGTAAGTCTTCTGGTTTAGCCTCCCAAATTCTGGGAGTGTGGGCATCAGCAACCTTGATATCTTTTCACTTTTCATCCACACAAATGTCCTTTTCAGACACAGAAACTATTAGTAATCAGATGTAAAGTAAAGGCTTCCACTCAAGCAAGAATAAAGATATGTAGGCTCACCAGCATAGAATACAGGAACAGCTATGAACAGGCTCATAGAATATTTGAAGCCACTAAAATAAGACTTTAATGGGACGGATTGTTTCATGGTGTCATTTATTACATTTCAGAGGCAAGAAATCCAAAATCATCTTTAAAAAATTGAGCCTTTCAGTCAGGCATGGTGGTGATGTACACCTTTAATTCCAGTGCTTGGGAGGCAGAAGCAGGGGAATCTCTGAGTTCAAGGCCAACCAAAGCTACATAGTGAGACCTTGTCTCAAAAACAAATAGCAAACAACAAAATCAGCTTCTCACCTCTTAGACAAGTGTTAAAATTCAACAAACCCTAGAAGATGTATGTGGTGGCTGAAAAGAGGTATGTGGTGGCTGCTCAGTGGTTAAGAGGGGAACTGCTCTATGAGAGGCCTAGGAGGCAGAGTCCTGGATAGTGGGCAGCTCACAAACCCCTATAACTCCAGCTCCAAGGGATCCAATACCCACTTCTGGCCCCTGAAGGCATATATATATATATATATATATATATATGTACAGACACACATACACAATCTTTCTTTCATCTAGAAGAAATATGTGACCTCCCAGAAGAAGAGCAACACATTTTGATTGGCCACAAATTCTAGAACCCGCAGATCAGTCAGTAAGTAAAACGCTCCTAAATGGCAAAGGCCTGAGCACTTTGCAAGATTTACTACACTCACCACTCTCCAGAAAGTGTAGTGAGGAGGCAGTGAGAAATCCAGCCGTGCATATTTGCAAGGATTATTCAAAGAAGTGTTCAGGATGCATAGTCCTTGAAAGTCATCACTTGTCAAGAAAAATCTGTGTAACATAAAACTTCAGAAGCAATAAGCCCAGCTGTTAGGAAGATTTGATTTTTCAAGCCAGATCTGTTTGTTCTGCCCCTGGACTACTCTGAACACGAGCAGGTGGACAGGTGAGATGCCTCATGTGTAGAATTTGTCAGTGTTGTGACACCAGCAAAATTTGTACAAAAAGGGAAGGAAGAAATTGCTAATACTCTTGCTGGTGCCGAGTAGAAGCGTGACTGCACGGAGGTTTCCTCTGAGCAGCCGCCTGCTGAGCTCTGGTGGGACATGCAGGACTATGTGCAGAGTGCCTCAGGACTTGGACCAATCAGTGAATAAGACTCCAGGTTGTACCATATCTTCCCGAGCTCTGGGGCCTTTGAGTATGCCCTCCCCTCTCTCTCCCCTCTTCCTGAGATGTATGCTCCCTCTCTCTTCCTTTCTCTGCCTAGCTCAGTTGGTCCTCCCCACATAGGTTAGTATCCCAGCATAGCATATTACCCCTTATTTGTGGCCCCCTGCAGGCCCATCCTAGACTTTTTCTTCAGAAACCCTGTTCACAATGAATAATGACCCCTTGTTTCTTTTCCTGCCTGTTCTCTTGTAACCTGGGGGTTCCATGGGACCAGGTCTACCAGTCCTCTGTACCCCTAATGTGGAGTCACTTGGAACACATTGCTTGGATGGCTAAATGAACTACAGCTCATTCTGTTTACTTCTCAGCTCACTCATGTGCTCATGGGTGACTTATTCGTGGGACTGTCTCATGGATATGGGCTGAGTAGGGTTTAGATTATGGCCAACAATGGCTTTGATGCCTGACAGAGCTACCCAAGGTGAAGAGAAGTTTGAACATGTTTTGTATGTATCATAAAAGTCTGTCTGGAAAGTCTGAGATGAAAAAGGAGGACATGAGTGGAAAGAGAAAAGGAACTTAGAAATATCTCTCCACAGCAACGAGGGGCCAATGATATCTTGACCCAAGATCAGGAATCAGAGACAAAGGTCTGAGAATCTGAAAGGAGGAAGGAACATTTATTGAGACCAAACAGAACCCTGATGCCACCAAAGCTCCCAGTTATTGTAGACAGGAACAAGAGAGGATGTGAAGGAATGAGTAGGGTGTCAATAAACGTCTCTATCCACTGAGTTCCATTCTCCCCTAAATGAGTTTGAGATAGACTCTTTCTCATAACAAAGCAACGGCTGGTCTTGGGTAAGATACACAGGGAACAAGTCTATTTTATCGAGGGGGAGGAGAGTTAGCAGACATCATGAGGGATGTAGGTAGATACCCTGGGATCATCTAAGATGCAAAGGCAAGAAAGACGCCAAGAACTGCTTGGAGAAGTCAGCGTGGCCGATCTAGCAGGGAAGCCAGCCAGAAAACAGCTGTTTGTAAGAAGACCCCACACCACCCTCGTTTTTAAGAAGCAGCAGTCTCACTATCAGGAAAAAGTGCAGCTAAGAATATTTTTTTCTTTGTTTTTTCGAGACAGGGTTTCTCTGTATAGCCCTGGCTGTCCTGGAACTCACTCTGTAGACCTGGCTGGTCTCGAACTCAGAAATCTGCCTGTTTCTGCCTCCCAAGTGCTGGGATTAAAGGTGTGTGCCACCACTGCCCAGCTGAATATTTTAAAGACATCTGTGATTCCCAGCACACAGCTAAGTTTCTTACTATGGCTCACAATATATGTTATACCAGCCTCATGTCCTATGGTGATTAATCAGGCCATTATGGGAAAGGAATGAGTGGCCCCTTCTGTGGACCCAGAGGAATCTAGAAAAGAAGAACAATCCTAGCTTGCTTCGTTATGCACCTGTAAATTCTACTTAGCAAGGCAGCAATAACCATTCTCCAGGAGTAAGGCAACAGGAGCTCCCTTCCTCTGCTTCTGCCCTTTTGTCTCCTCTGGTCTGCACTCCCCAGAACCCTATCCTTTCTCAGTCTGAATTGGAATGGCTGAGCTCTTTCTTGAGATGTAATTCCAGACTTTACTGACCTAGGCTGGTCCAGTCATAAGCCCTGGCTGAGGACTAACTCCAGGAATGGGCCCACCCGTCCTCTACACAGGAACCACTCTGAGGTTTGTCAGACAGGGAAGTTACCTCCTCGGCCCTCACTGGCAGCCGGCTTCACTTGGATCGGACGATTCATCTGAAAGACACGGGACCAACACAGCCATTTAGCGTGACGGCCTGGCCCAAGGTTTCATCCTTTCTTCCCACTGAGCTTCTCGGGCTCTGAGCCCCAGTGCCCTTTGCACTCTGCACCCCTCCGTTCCCATTGGGATTATAGATTCTCTCCAAGATTCCTTTCTTAAAGCCAGGTATTTAGAAAGTGCTGGAACCTGAAGAGCTGGGTGGCAGGAAGCTCAGGAGCAAACAGGGTGGATACAGTGGACAGAGACACTCATCTGTCTTAGACTCAGGGAGATTCCTCGTGGCACCCGTTCCTTAGACTCCTGGACTCACATAAAGACTTTGAGTGAGAGGAACTAGGTGGGAGGGTGTAATTGCTATCGCACATTTGTGGTTATGTCTAAAACTGAGAATATAGCTGTGTGTTATTTAGATTAAACAGTCTGGGACTCAGACATAGTGCTATATACCCCTAACTCTGCCATTTCCTGGTTGTATGATTTTAAGTAAGCCACTGTCTCTCAGATTCAGTTTACTAATCAGGGAAGACATTTCTTGTGCCTGTGGCCTGACAGTCTCTGCACTCCCCCTTCCATCCCCCCTGGCACCCCTTTCCCTGACAGTGCTAGGGTTCTCTAGGCGCCATCTTCTTCCTGTTCATCCTTCTCTTCCAATTTTTCTTGGATCCCCTCACCCACACCCACAGCCTCAGCCTCAGCAGCTATCTAGGGATGACTCAGACCTCTGCATCTCCAGCCCACATTCCCTCCTGAGCCTCAGATCCATGTTTCCAGCTGCTTGCTGGGCATCGTGGTTAGAAAGGCCCACTGGCACTTCTCACTCGACACAGCAGAACCCCAGCTCATCTTCTCACCCAAACTCAACCCTCCATCCCTCAGGTTATAAGTCTAGAAAGCAACTTAACTTTTCCCTCCAACCCTTCCCTCCTCCGGCCAGCTTCGCCTTTTTATTCAAGGGTTCCCTCATCAGACATGGTTAGAAATCACCTGGGAACCATATTAGATTCTTAAAGTAGGGGACTGTATAAACCTGAAAAAGCTCCTAGGTGATTTAATATATATCCCCCACCTTCCCATCCCCCAACCACCCTAAGTGAATTCATGATTGAATCCCCATCTCACCTTCCTCTCTCATAGGTGTTGTGGGGATCACATGAGGTAATGGGGGTGCAGAAGGTCTTAGTAAACTGCCAAGAGCTGGGTGCGTGGGATGTGAGGGATTGATGTTGGGGGCAGACAGCTGAGTGCCGGGAGGAAGGGACAGCGGCCTTCCTGTTCCTGGAGGAAGGGGTAACTGATGCCCATCTGGCCTGAGAAGGTGATGATCTGACCCCCTCCCCTCAGAAAACGTACTGCTTCTGCACCAATCAGGGGCCACTCCATCCCTTCCAATGTGCTCGTTGCCGAGACAACAGGCAGCTTCCTGTTACCATAGCCACAAGTGCTACCCAGTAACCATGGTAACACCCTGGCAGTCACAGCTGAGCAATTTCTTTGGATCAAATTTTGGGGTGGGAGGGGTAAGGAAGACTCATTTAAAAAAAAAAAAGAAAGAAAGAAAAAGAAAGGAAAACAGTGCAAGCCTGAACCATTGTAATCCTCCCTCCCACCCAGGCTCTGACACACCCACCCTCTGGTAGTGGAGCACCTGCAGTGTACCAGGCTGTGGGTGGGGGCCGAGACACCGACAGGACTCAGGTTGTAGTCTAGAGGGGATGACAGATCAATCCAAGCAGATCAGGGCGAGCTGGACAGGTCTGGACTGGCCTGGACCAGGGACCAGGAGGACAGGACCAGTCCCTAGGCATGGCCACCTGTGAGTGTGGAGGAGAAACCAAGAGACAGAGCTATGGAGAGCAGAGACATGGGAGAGATGAAGAAACACAGCAAGACAGAAATTATGGGAGAAAGTAAGAGACAGACCTAGAAAAGGGCAAAGAGAGAGAATTACTGGTGAGAATGGGTAGGAAAGGAAGGGATAGAAAGCAGGTTCAGGGAGCAAGGACAGCCTAGTAGGAGGGAGGAGAGGAGCAGAAACCCTGGCTGGGGAGGTCACTGAGAGTGAGCAAAACCATCATTATTTTATTAGTTCTTAAATAGAACCTGAGAATTTTTCTCTGGAGCCTAGAGTGACAAGTGCATGTGACAGCAGCGGTTTCCATGGTAGCTCCTGGCTGGGTTTCCTGGGAGATGGTACTCATTGGTGCTCTGGGAGGACGCTCCTTTTCCTCCTCCCAACCACCTGACCTTTTGATGGAGAGTGTATATTAGATGGTACATATGAATCCCTACGTGAGCTCACCAGGGTCCAGTCCTCAGAGGCTCAAGGCTTATACCTTCTGCCAGTCGAGCATGCTGCCAATTTTTTTTGAGCTATGTGATGCTTAAGTGGAGACTCCCTTCACAGGCTCACAGAACAGATAATGCCCCCATCTCTGAGAGCCCATCGGGTGCCAAGCCTTCCCCTGGGACTCTTTATAAATATATGAAGACATATACATATGTCTATGAAGATATATACATATGTCTTTAAATTCCTCTAACCATTCCAGGAGGTAGTACCACTGTCCCCATGTTACAGATGAGAAAACTGAGGCTTAGGGAGAGAAACACATCTGACTAGGACAGCAAGAGAGAGAATGAGAGCAAATAAGAAAAGCTCATTTGGTGGGTACTCTGGGGCTCACTCCAGGTCTACCTAATGTAGCTCCATGTATTTATTTATTTATTTATTTATTTTTATGCTTTTGCTTTTAAGATAGAAGTTTACTATGTAGGCTGTCCTTAGAACTTGCTACTAGCCTATACTAGCCTCAAATTCATGATATTCCTGCCTTAGCCTACTGACTGCTGGGGCATACATATCATCATGCCAGCTAAGGTCCACTGTGTGTGCTTGTCCATGTGTATGTAGGTGTGTGTGTGTGTGTGTGTGTGTGTGTGTGAAGGTCAGAGCTGCTTTATTTGGATTTTATATGTATAGGTGTTTTGTCTACATGTATATTTGTGCATCACGTGTGCATGGTATACATAGAGACTAGAAGAGGGCACCAGATCTCTTGGAACTGTTGTCACAGATGGTTGTAAACTCCCACGTGGGTGCTGGGAATTGAATCTGGGTACTCTGGAAGAGCAACCATTGCCCTTTGCCCTTTTCCAAGCTCTCCCTCTATGGTTTTGTTTGTTTGTTTGTTTGGTTTGGTTTTTGTTTTTGTTTTGTTTTGTTTTTGGATCCTTTCTCTTACTGAACCTGGAGTTCTCCGATTCAACTAGAGTTGCTGACCAGCATACCAAGGGATTTCCTGCCACCATGGGATTACAGGAATGGATCATTGCTGTTGGCTTTGTATGTGGCTTCTGGGGGATCAAACTCATGTCCCCATGTTTGCACAGCAAGTAGTTTACTGACTGAACCACTCTTCAGCACTCAGTTCCATTCTTAAGGCATGAACACAAATGAGACCCTGAAGTACCAAGGCCTCTTTGGCAAGGCAAGGCAAAGCTGGGAGTGAGGCTGGCTGCAGCTCAAGAGGCTGACACAGCAAACAATCCACTGAGACTCTGTTTGACCTGGGCTTTGAAGGCCAGAGTGGGTAGAGTTAGTGGGAGAGACAAGGCTGGTAGCTGAATGTTCTAGATGTCTAGAGTAGAAACAGAGAGCATCGAGTCTGAAAAAGCAAGGGCTGGCTCCAGCTCCTAAGGGAGAAGGTGCTTGTGAGACAGATGTGAACTTAAATCCTGCTTACATCACTCACTGGCAGCCTCTCTAAGGTCTTTGAGTCTCAGAATCCCCACTCATAAGAGAGGAAATCATGATTCCATACTTCAGGGTTATGGTGAAAATTGTAGTAGCCAGATCTTAATAGGTATACCAGATATGGCAGGTTTTGTTCATCTTTTTGTGTCCTTTTGGCTTTTGAAATTTTTTTGTTGTTATTTTCATTATGTTTTGGTTAAAGGAGGTGAAACTGAAAGGCACGAAGGGGCCAGATCAGAGCAGGCTGTTAAAATGCATGTCACAGATTTTGACTTGGATATATTTCAAATGTTAGGAGGATCCAGGAAGGGATTTTAAAAGGAGAGGGGGCCACCCGGTCTGTTTTGTCTTTGAAAGCATCTCATAAGTTGTCATGATGCAGAGAGAGAACTGGGGTGAGAAGAGGCAGGAAGGTCAGTGGTGCAGGTGGAAGGTGAGAGAGACTTGGATCGTTGTAGAAGGAAATGGACAGACCCAAAAGATGTTCAGGACAAATGAATTAACTACAGTTCTGTTGAGGGTGAGGCCGAGGGAGAAGAGGACACATGGCCTGACTCTCAGGTTTCTGGCTCAGGGATTGGGAGAGTCCCAGGCTCTGAGCCTCAGTCCCATGAGGCAGGGATGATGGGGAACACCTGAGGTTTAGGCATGCTATTCAAGCTGGAGGAGAAAGCTGCTCATGAGAGCTATTGGGCAACCCTGCTTGTTTTAGTCCTGCTGTGAGTAGGGGAAGGAGCTGAGGTGCACTTAGGAAAAGGAGGTACTGACTCCTCAACCACAAATTTGCCATGGGAATTCACTTTGGCTGATCACCTGCTCCCTGAAGAGTTTTCCAAGCTCATATCTGTGAGGGACATGAAGGGGGAATCAGCCTTGAAAACATGGGAGAGAAAAGAACAACCTACTCCAGGAAGCGAGGGAGGAAGCTCAGAGGCAACAGGCCTGCACAAGGCCCCGTTCTGTTGACACGGTAAGCAAAAGGGAAGCCAGATCTAGCCCACTTCTCTGATAGACTTAGAAAACACCCGTCTTAGGGCTAATGGTGCTGTGTGCTGATTCTATCCTTCACCCAACAGCCCCTCCCCATAGGAAGAGGGTTTATCAGCAGTTCTCAACAGTATGACCATAGCTGAGGGTCACCAGGGGCAAACGTCAGCATCATCATTTTCAGCACTTGGTTCTACCACGCGTCTAACCCAGCTCGATTTCAGATCCCATGAGCCTCTAGAGTCCATATGCATGCCATAAGCCCATTCCTTCTGCCCCAGCTCCAGGGCATCGTGCTTCACTGCTCACCTACACAGAAGTGACATTGTCCTATCTTGCCTCCACTGTTGGTCCCTCTTCAGCTCAGTCTTCACAGAGTAATCTTTAAAACTTCATCCCTAATTCTTCTTAAATCCACCCATGACTTACTGTCTGAACTTGTGTGACCCGTCTCCTCTGGTCCCAACATGTACAGGGCTCTCCACTTACACACAATCACAGCCATCTTCCTATATGTTTCTGAAGTGGTCTTTGGCTTTTAGGTTTCCAGACCCTCAGATATGAAGGGAAAGGTCCCTCCTTTTTTCCCACTCCTGGGGTGGGGGGCAGACATGCCTAGGTGTAACTCCGGTGGGGTACAATGAATAACTTACGGGCTGGAAACTTCTTGAGGGTGTGGCTTGGTCCTTAGAATGTAGCTAGATTTAACTCTTATTTTCTCTCCTCTCTCAAGCTGTTTTGTATGGGACACAATTTGTGCAAGCAAACACAGGCTTTATTTGTGTACCTGCTTCCTTCATAATCTCTGAAGGGGTAGATAGATTCCTCCAAAGAAGTGAGGTCATGGGCAGGGAGATAGACCAACCTCCTAATCCCAGAAGTGGGGATGAAGTTGGCCTCATCCTCACGATTCTAGAACTAGGTGAGGTTCAAAGAAACAGGGTACAGTAGTCTTCAGGACTTGGGAGCCAGGTGGGACAGATGGCTGCAGTTCCAAGGAAGTTCTGAGTAGGGAGCCAAGCTTTGATGGATGGCAGAGACTGGCCGTGGGTAAATCGGGTAGAGGGGATCTGAGAAGAAGTTTCGCTTCAGAATAATCTGTGCTATTTCTCGTGGATATTCAGGGTTTCTTTTTTTGTGGATTTGCTCAGCCTTACAGGCTTTCCTTCCCTTCACAGTCCTGCCAGATTCCGGCAAAACTACCGAAAGAAGTCTTATCCCTGTTTCTCCAGCAGGTGGCAGCTATGCCTAGGACTCAGTACCTGCAGAAAGCTAGGAGCCTGCCTGTTCCATTCTGGCAGGAAAGTCGTTGCTGCCCCTGGCAAGCACAGAGGAAAGATTGATGGCATGGATGTTGCCGGGGCTAGCCAACAGTGCCATTGATTTTCATTTAGGAGGATAATTAAATATTAATTTTCACTTTGTTAAGTTGAGAAGGGGGAATAAAGCCAATGCTGGCAGTGGCAGAGGAAGCCAGGCCACACTGGAGGTCTACAGAAGGAAGGGTGGCAGAGGGCAGAAGTCCTCAATTGTCATACTCTCCAGAAACTAAGAGTCCCGTCTGCTACCAAGTTTGCTCATGAACTAATGGAGCGATTAAGTGAGTAGACTAACTGGGCTCAATGACATGAATTTGGGCAGTTCACTTTAAGACTCAGTCTTCTCATCTGTAAGATGGTACCAACAACAATACCTTCTTCACAAAGGATTAAATGACTTGGCACACATAAAATGCTATGAACATTGGACCTGGTGGCTGTTGGCTATTACCATTTTGCTCTTCTCCTTTAGAAATCCTTCCAGGTCTCTAGAGCTTTGCCATCCTTTTCCAAGGATTGTCCATTCTTATAAAACCCCACTGGTACTGTTTACTTCTTTGGAAGTCTTTTTCCCCCAAAGCCCATCTTAATTTACTCAGGGCTTTCCAGGTAAAGTCCAAATCTCCAAATCTTACACTTTTCCCCCCTTCAACTGTAGCCCTCCATAGGATTCTGCCCCAGTCTGGCCCAGGCTCTCTTGGATCCTTGCCTGTGGGCCCAACAGCTTCACACCCACCTGTTCCTTCCAGCTCTGAGTTTTTACCACACTGTTTCCTGCATGGGTGTTCCAGCTTGTCTTGCTTGATGCCTGTGCTCGCAGCAGGAACAGTTTGCTCCCACAGTTAGATGAATGATGCTTTCTACAACGGCTCCTACTAATGTTTCTGTTTCACTTACTGCTACTACTACCACCAGCTAACCCATACTGCCTGCTTACATTCTGCTGTACTATGCACTTCACATGCCTAAGCTCATCACCCACGAATTCAGTCTCATAGATGAAGAAACTCGGGTGTTTTATCTTATTTTATTTATTTATTTATTTATTTATTTATTTATTTATTTTGGTTTTTTCGAGACAGGGTTTCTCTGTGTAGCCTTGGCTGTCCTGGAACTCACTCTGTAGACCAGACTGGCCTCAAACTCAGAAATCCACCTGTCTCTGCCTCCCAAGTGCTGGGATTAAAGGCATGTGCCACCACTGCTCATTATCTTATTTTTTTGAAACAAAGTCTCACTACATAGTTCTGGTTGTAACAAGTCTTGGAACTTGATATATAGACCAGGTTGGACTCAGACTTACAGAGCTTTGCCTGCCTCTGCCTCCAAAGTGCTGGCATTAAAGGTGTGTCCAGCAAAACTCAGGTTTTAAACTTGCCCAGGGTCATAGAGTTGGTGAATTTCTGGAAATCTCCAATTCATAAAACAAAGCTGAAATGGCTACCTGTTTCTTATTCTAATTGATCTTGTTCTTGACATCTGGGACATCTACAGAAAATCAAGTCCTTTGTCAGGATCTTAAGGCAACAGTCATATTTACTGGGACTTTCCTTACTACAGCCTGATGAGCTGAGTTCTTAGTACAACCCACCTCCTACAGAGGAGAAAACTGAAGCCTGAATTGAAGGAATTGTAGAAGAGACATAGGTGATATTCAGATCTAAGTCTGAAAGACTAAAGCCAAGTATCCTTATCATGTTATGATGCCTTCATATTAGAATCCCATTACATTCTTCCTTCCCCAGATATACATCTGAGATCTATTTGAACACATCTCATGATATGTTTTGTGTCCCTGTGGTTATTCTATCCTGGTCTCTTTCTATACCAATGACTTTCTTAAGTCTAAAATGGACATTGTCTGAGACTTTGCCAACTCATGACATTTGAATGTCTCTTTTTCTAGACCAGCACTCCTCAGACAGGAGAAAATGAAGCTGGGAGCCAAAGTTTCCTTTTGGCAACCCATGCTCGATCCTAATTGTCACCACCACAAGGATGGTAGGTTCTGATTTCCCTTTGCTTATGACCATCCATTAATTGAGGCCAGATTATAAAATCCTGAGTGCCTATAAAATCAAGAAGTCTCTTTTAACCTTAGTTATGTTTTATAATACGGAGTGAAGACAATTTGGGTGAGTCAAGGTACCCCAAAAGTGTTACAGGAAAAAGACCAAAGGAAAGTCCTATCCAGGAGCACAAAATTGGAGAACACATGTAACCACTTACATGCTCATAGCAGTGATAATAATACCTGAAACCATGATTTTGGTCAAAGTGGAAAATTTTCTAACCTAATTCACAACATTGATGTCTCTTTTAAAAGACACTTGGTCTTTACCCCCCACCCCCACCCCCGTCCTTTTTGAGCCAGAAGACTGAGTATGATATGAGGCTTGACTTGTTCAAGGAACACATACATACACAAACCCTTTCGTGGGTAGATAACCTCGTTTCTAACTGCTGATGCCAACTCAGCCCTGTATGATGATTTGACATTCACATAAAGCAGTAGAGCATTGTCTCAAGCTTCAGCTGATTCCCACCCATCCCCCCAACCTCGGTGGACTTACCCCTGGCAGGGTCTTCTGCTCATGCAGTGCACTCTGGGCCTTGAGAGCAGAGTCCCGGGCGCAGTAGGTGAGGAAGGCACAGCCTGAGGAGGAAGAGCTTGGCTCAGGGACTTTTCTGAAACCTCCTAAACATTCTTCTTGGTAAGATCCAAGTAAGTTAATAAACTTGGGATCACTATCCTATAAACATGAATATGCCCTGGGAAGTGTTCTGTGATGGAAAGTCTTCACATGCCTGGGACCTATGTCCCAAGCTCTGGCTCCCTCTCATTTTCTCCTGGCCTTCTGTTCAAGAAATATATCCATATTTCCAGTCATATGCTCATGCAATACCACAGCACATCTCCCTTCCCCACCCTATCCATAAGTTCTGTCAGGGTTAAACCTCCCTAAGCGGCTTTGCCTTCTTCTACAATGCAGTACCCTGCCTCTCTCCACACCCATCTATTTTAGATGTAGACTTATAGTCTCCAAGGATCAGCCTTGACTCCTTCCCAGTCCAGTTCCAAGTGGCGGGGGCGGGGGACAGGGAAGGGAGGAAGATGAAGGGTTGAAAGCCAATTGCTTCTCAACACTTCCTTTCCTAAATTTGGAGTTGGGTGAGGCTTGGTTCAGACTTAAGGGCTTCCTGTAAGTAAGAAAATCCAGAAACTCCCTAATCCTATTCAAGACCTTGGTCTGTCACAACAGGGTCTCTGAAGGGTTATCTTTGACCCAGCTTGGACTCCTCTAACACAACCCTACTTATTGAGGCAGGGATAGAGTCTGGGTTGAGCTAACAAGTAGAGTCTGCTGTCCCACTGTGTCGGCTTCAGGCATGGAGTCTGGGCTGAGCTAACAAGTAGGGTCTACTGTCCTACTGTGTCAGCTTCAGAATCTGCAGTGCCATGGAAAACATTGAAGGAGGTTTCTCTTCTTTTTCAACAGTCACTGAGTCACTCATCCTGAAGATATCCAATACTTATTTATTACGGTTGGGTCTTATGATGGGTTAGAGATGGAGAAGTCTTGGAGATTAGATGTCGTGAGGAGCACCTGAGTCTGTCTCCAAGGATTGAGGACTGCCTCCAAGTAGACACTGAGGGCAGGGATGTAACTCAGTGGTAGAGTAGTTCTTGCCTAGCATACAAGAGGCTCAAGTAATGGTGATGATAAAATAGAAAGCATGAGTTCTCAAGAACGGAACAGTGAATCCTTTAGAACTAGCTGAGAAGATGTGTGTGATTGTTTCATTTGGAAGGAATGAGAACTGAGCCAAAATGTGGTGTGTTGGAGAAACAGATAGAAGGCTGGAATGGGAGAAGTCTTAAAAGTATAAGCAGAGTGGCTAGTGAGGAATGCAGGCATGGGGTTACATGTAGCCTTGGAGGCCTCGAATAAATTTTGTCCTCTTTCCTAAGAGCAATGGAGAAGCCACTAGAGGGTGTTCACTAGGGATGTGACATGATAAGATCTGTATTTTCAAAACGGACCTCTCGAGTAGAGAGAAAGGAGAAGGAGCAAAGGAAGGGCGTGTGCCTGTAGGAAGCCATTCGGAGCTGGTGCTGTTCTCCACTCAGAGCTGTCGAGGAAAGCAATGGGGCATGTTTTATTTTGTTTTTCAGTGGTCTCTTCTATGGAGCTGCCTCCTGAAGATGGATGAATTGCTTACTGTTTACTGAGAATTCCTAGACAGAGCCATGTTTTATCACTAGGGCAACTGAAGCCAGAGATTGTGTCAGTCACAGTTTTGGGATCTTTGAACTCCCAGGCTAGGGTTGTTTTCAAAGTACTGTGGCGGTCTCCCCCAGTACTCAGCCATCGACATGAAAATGAGTTGCTCTAGTGTTCAGATATCATGGTTGCTGGGAAGAGAGTGGGGATGCTGACTTAGAGACCCTCTGAGTTATTTCTGTATCTCACAGGGCAACATCTGCTTTGGAGGGGTGTAAGGTGTGTGGAAAACTAAATCACTGAACCATGGGTTTCACATGCATTACTGTCCTGCCACTAACCATAGCATGTCCTCACACTGGAAGGGAGCGTTATAAAAAGGCCTAAGAGACCAAGTGCTACCAAAAAAGAACCCATGGAGATTGCTTAGGTTAGAGGGTGGAAGACTGGAAGGATGGAGATACAGGGAAGTGTAGCTGCAGGAGCAGATGAATAAGGGATGAACAGGAGGGATTAGTGCTAAGTGGGAAAGGACGACAGAGTGAGTGAGTGAGAACTGCAGTGACTCCACACACTCGCTTTATTCTACAGATCACCTCCAAAGATGAGGTTTATGCTTACCCACTGAATTCACTGTCTAGAAAAAAAAATGCCACAAATGACTGAGCACGAAGACAGCCAGGGGGTTGGGCTGCATTGTAGAAAGTCTGGATGATGGGGCCTTGTCGTTATAGGACTTTAACCTAACCTCACCCCTAAAGATAGAAGCTGTATCCCTACTCAAATGGCCTACCTCTTTCATGAACATTTTCTCAAAGCCCTCTACTTTTAGTATGCCAAGGATTGCCCTAGGGTCTTCCAGCTTGAAAAAGGTATCAGTCTGATGCTAGCTCACAGCCTTCAGAATGGGCCTGCCCTCCAAGACCTGTTATTTTTCTCTTAGGAAGATTATGGAGGATAGTTGGTGACCCTTCCCCCACAAAAATCCTGAAGCTGCATTATTTCCCAGTGGGGAAATAAAGATGTATCTCCTCAAATTATTATTATATGATTCTGGCTCTGTTATTCCAGCTCAGCCTGGACAGACTTTTCTGCATGTAAACAAGTCTCCTCCCTTCTCTACAGGAAGAAAGGGGTGTGGCTGAACAGGACCATGGTGCCTCTGTCTTCCTAGGAAGCGAAATGAGAAAAGTCTCCATCCCCGTCTTCCTCACTTAGATTGACCCACCCTGAGAGTGCTCTGGTCTGGGACCAGCTGGCAAAGAAAGGAAAACAGGAAGCCATCAAGAGGATTGAGAGGAAGCAGAGATATATAGGAGTGGGGATTAGAGGGCGGGGGAAATGTATTCACACAGGGGAAAACCAAAG
Organism: Mastomys coucha; assembly: GCF_008632895.1. Taxonomy (NCBI): domain Eukaryota; kingdom Metazoa; phylum Chordata; class Mammalia; order Rodentia; family Muridae; genus Mastomys; species Mastomys coucha. Next base: position 53,915,945 of record NW_022196906.1, on the reverse strand, counting down.
ATGAAGGGTACACAGGCAGGTGGATGCTCCCAGCTGAGATTGGGATTCTGGATTCAAATCAGAAGAGGTAAAGAGTGTTGGGTTCTGGGAAAATGTATGGAATATTGGGTCATTGTCAAATGTGAGAAGGCATTTATCTCTGAGAGCCTCCTAGGGGTGGGGTGAATTGGATTGTATAAATTAGGTCTGAATTCTGAAGAGGAGGATTTGGGTATGGGGTATTTAAGGCTGTCAGACTAGAAAGTCAAATGGAGGCCCTAGGGGTTGGTTTGTGGTTGGAGGCCAGAAAGAGGAGTGCAAATCCAAGACGTGTGTGCGGTGAGGCCTGAATAGGGTGGCACCAGAGAGAGTGCTCGGGAAAACCATGGGTCCAGGGGTCAGGAGATCAGAGACTCCAGAGCTAGAAGATAGAATAAGTTTCCAAATTCCAGGGTTTGGGGTGTCTGATGGAAGGGATGGTGGAGAGGTCCAGCAGGGAGGTGGGGATGGCTGGGATGTGAGAAGTGACAAGGGATTTGGAGGTTAGAGTGAAGAACGTGTTAGGGAACCAGAGTGAAGCTCAGAAGGATGCTACAGAGACAATTCTGGCTCTGGGTCTCTGTGGCCTGGGGAGGGAACAGAACTGAGGTGAGGCAGGTCCTGAACTGGAGTCGGGCTGGTTCTAGGTAGGGCTGGGGTTGGGCCTGCGTTTGGGGCCGGAGTTGGGTTGGGCTGCGTTCTAATTGGATTGGGGCTGGGCTGGGCTGGGCTGGGCTGGGCTGACCCCGCGCACCTTTGTGGAGGCCGGTGAGCCGGTCCTTCAGTACCGTCAGCTCGTAGATGCGGCCGAACTCCTCGAACAGCGGCTTGAGGTCCTGCTCGTCCAAGCCCCGCGGGATCTGCCCCACGAAGAGCTTGATGGCGTCGTGGTCCTTCATGGGCACCGCGGGACCTGGGTTCAGTCCGCTCATGCCGACGCCGCTGTCCGTGGTGCTGAAAGCCAAACGCGGGCCGGGGCCGGCGGGCGGCGCAGACCCTCCAGGCGCCGCGGCCATGTCCCCGCCCCGTCCGCCCTCCCGAGCGTCCCGCCTGTCCCGCCGTCCCTTCCCTGGACTGCTGGCGAGGGCCTGGGGGAGGGGGCGGGGCCCGCCTACGAGGACGGGGGGCTGCCCAGGGGGCGGGGCCCAGCCGAGAGCGAGGGGCGGGGCAGGGCTGAAAATGGGCGTGGTCGAGGGCGGGGCGCCGGAGTCCGTCTGGAGTGCCCCTCAAAGCTCTCCAGGCTCCCGCCCTAGCGCGCCAAGCCCAGCCCCGAGCCCCAGCCCCCGAGCTTAGTGACGTCAGACAGCTAGCAGGGCGAGTCTACGCAAGTGATTTGCATAATGAGATAGCGGCGGCCAATCAGAGAGGGAGCTGGCTGAGCTGGGGCGCGGGGCGAGAGGGGCGGCTGGGCTCACGCGCTCCAGCTCTCCATAGCAACCGGACCCTCAGCTGCCCTGTGTGTGGAGGGTGTGCGGGCGTGGCCGTGGATGGGAAGTAGCTTCGTCATGCGTGGCGCTGTCTGCTGGAGCCGGAGACGATCCCTTCCTGCACACTTCTAACAGCCCGACCGTTTTCTGTGGGGCAGATAGGGTTTTTACCTCTCTATGCCTTCTATCCAGGCCAGTCTTGCGGAGCCTATCCTGCCAGGCTCCATCGCACACCTCTCCTGTATCTTCCACCTCTCCTTGCCCCTGAGCCTCAAACACACTCTCGTCTCTTGTATTCTAAAATAAGCCCCCAAGCACTGATTTCTTCCTCAGGAGAGCGCGAGAACTTATATTATCATATTTACTCAGAACTGGTGCCTGGTTCCTCCCTGTTCTGTGATTCGGGACTGTTATCTTCATTTCCTTTCAGGATGCCGTGGGTCAAAGAAGTTAAGGCGTAAGGCGCCCCTAGCATTTGCAGAGCTGAAGCCAAAAGAAGAAACGGAAATTGATACATCGTGTGTGTTAATATCTTAAAAGCTATCGGACAAATCACCGTGCTAAAGTGTTTTTTACCTATCCATTCCCCCCTTCACAAGCGCACATTCATAAAGATGAAGGATTGGTGAGATGGCCAAGCATATAAAGGCTCTTAATAAAAAAGCTTGAGTTGGATACCCGAACCCGCGTGGAAAAGCCAGGAGCAGAGCTTCGCATCTGTAATCCTAGTACTTCTGTGGCAACAAGAGAGGAAAAAACAGGAAAGTCATGAGGGCCAGCTAGCAGAGGGACCCTCAACAACGTGAAATGAAAAAGCACACTCCTGATCTCAACAAGCATGCCATGACCGATGTTTCTGCCTCTTCACACACACATACACACACAGTATACACTTCAGACACACACACATACACACACCGCATACACATCACACACACACATATACACACCACACACATCACATATGCACCACACACACCACAAACACACCACACACACATCACACACACTGTGACACTCACATCACACACATCACACACATCTCACACACCACACACACTACACACATCACATACACTACACACACCACCACACCACACACATCACAGACACAGTAAATTTATAAACATTTTTATTATTTTGTGTATGAGTTTTGCCTGCCTGCATGTATATACATGCATGTATGCATGTGCATGAATGCATATATTATACGCACCCATGTCTATATGTGAAGCACACATATGCCTGGTACCACTGGGGCCAGAAGGCAGTGTCAGATGCCCTAGAACTGGAGTTAGGGATCTTATGGGTTTTGTAAGCCTCCCTGTGGGTGCTGGGAATCAAACCCAAGTCTTTTGCTGCTCTTAACTGCTGGACTGGCCACTTAACTCATTATGAGATGAGTAGAACCTTGAACTCCTGTTCTTTCTGCTTCCACTTCCAAGTTCTGAAGTTACGGGTAAGCACTCTTGTGGTCATTCAGGCATCTCATATTTAGTAATTTGTTTGGGGGTACATCTACTTTTCACATTGTATTTTCTTATTGGTGGAACAGCTTATTTTCTTTTCTTTGACAGACTCTTCTTTTTTTTGACAGACATAGCCCAGGCTACCCTCAAACTCAGGGTTCTTTCTTGCTACAGTTTCCCCAGTGCTAGGAGTGCAGGTATGTACTACTGTGCCCAGCCCTGAACTGCTCCTTGCTAGGCAAGTACTCTTCCACTGAGGTGTACCTCCAAGCACCACAGTTACATTTAAGGCAGAGAACTTAAAAAGTGGGCATGACTGGGTCTTTTAAAATTAAAAAGTTTTGTTTACTCTATGACAAATTAAAAATTCAGTATCACCAATGCTCCACTTTGTTACCTTTCGATCCCTTGTTATCTGCTTCCCCCCACCCAGTGTATATAAACTCCAGAGCCAGCCTGCCAGTGCTCCTTGTGCTACTTTGCTTTCTGTTACCACAATGAACACCATGATCACAATCCACAGGTGATTTCTTTTGGTGATTGTATCACAGGTGATTGTAGTGTGAGAAAAGCAACTCCCATAAGTTGTCCTCTGACCTCCACACACACATGTACTGTGGCATGTACACATACACACACACACACAAATGCATATACACTAATTGTTTTAAAATGTTATCGTAACAATATTGACTCCATATTCACAAACAAAAGAAATCACCATCTACTTTGCTCCTTTTTTTATTTCTTCATTCAAGAGTAGTGGGTATATATATTTTGTTGTTGTTGTTGTTGTTGTTGTTGTTTTCGAGACAGGGTTTCTCTGTGTAGCCCTGGCTGTCCTGGAACTCACTCTGTAGATCAGGCTGGCCTCAAATTCAGAAATCCGCCTGCCTCTGCCTCCCAAGTGCTGGGATTAAAGGCATGAGCCGCCACCACCCAGTCTAATTTTTCTTTCTTAAATATGCCATGCTATTCTTGTCCCTGCTCCTCTGTAGGTGGATAGGATATTTCCGCTGGTTGTCTCCTGACCCCAATTCTCTATGTCTTTTGTTTTCTGCAGTTTAAATATGATATGCTTAGATGAGGGTAATTATCTAGTGATGATGCCATTGGGCCCTCATTGAGACTCCTGGATCTTTGATTTGTTGTCTGTCATTCTTCTCTCATTAATATTCTCTTTATGTGCCTGGGTACTTCTGATTATATGATAGGCATTGTGTTGAAAAATATTTTTAGAAATAATTGTAGGTTAAGGAGGGTAGTATTTTCTTCCTCCAGAATGAACTTATATTTGTTCTTGAAGGCATACGGAATCTCGATCAGTTTGAGATAATCAAACTAATTGTAGTGATTAGGATGATTCAAAGCTGAGCTGTAGCCTCACTGTTTCCAACTCACTCTTCAGTTGGGACCTCTGAGTGAAGAGGTTTTTTAGGGTACATTTTGTGTGTGTGTGTGTGTGTGTGTGTGTGTGTGTGTATGTTGTGCAATCATATATGTGTACACCCCTGTGTGTTCATGCAGAGACCAAAAGAAGTTATCATGTGACTTGCTCTATCCTTAATCCTTTGAGACAAATCACTCATTGATTCTGGACATCCACTGGAAGCAAGCAAGTCCATTGATCCCCTTGTCTATGAATCCTGCACAATACTAGGATTATAGCCGTGTGTACAGCCACAGTTAGCCTTTAAAAACAAACAGATGAGTATGCTGAGAGGCTGAGACTCAGGTCCTCATGTTTGTACAGCAAGCCCTTCTAGCCACTGAGGTATTTCTCCAGCTCTAGAGAATTTTTTTGTGATCCTTAGGTCACAGCTTCGAATTCCCATCCCTATGACATTATCCAAAGTGTTTTCCAGACTACACTTATCCAGAATTGACAGTTGTGCCCATGGTGAAACATTGTCTCAAATGCTAGGCTTTCAGTGCTGAATCTCAGTCTCTCTCAGACCTCATCTCATTCAAGACTTGCAGTGTTTCCTCCCTCTAGTGTTTTCAAGCCTTTTCCATCATTTCCAAGGGCAAACCTGTTCCCGAGTACTCACTCTAGCATTATGATAAATAATAGGCTTCAGGGATGCTGTTTTGGTTTGGTTTGGTTTGGTTTGGTTTTGGTTTTTGGGGGGACAAAGTTTCTCTTTGTAGCCCTAGTCTGGCCTGGAACTCATTCTGTAGACCAGGCTGGCCTATGACTCAGAGATCCACCTGCCTCTTACCAAGTGCTGGGATTAAAGGCGTGCTCCATGGGGTGGGATTTTTCAGTTCTTCTCTTATTTTAGTGAAGATATAATTGTAACTTTCTTGGTTTTAAATTCATAGTTTTGATCTGTGTTATTTTCATAGGAGAAGTAGCAAGATTCTAAGTTGGTTTCTACCACCATTCTAGGAATTCAAAAGAGTTAGGAGTCCTTGTGCTAATTTTCAGTTTAACCTCTATTTTGGTGTCTATGTGTGAATAAGCTCTTTACTAGGTCTCAAATCCTATTTGAAGAGTTTGTGTATTACTGATCCAGTAGCCCTATCATTAGTTAAAGGTATTTACTTATCTTTATTTATTTATTTAGTGTCAGGGCTTCACTGTGCAGCACTGGATGGCCTAGAACTTACAATGTAGACCAGGCTGGATTCAATCCTACAGATAATCTGTCTGCTTCTGCCTCTCTGGTGCTAGGATTTTGTAGAGGAATGGTTCTGATACTTTTATTTAATTGTGAATCTCTGTTTACTGATGTTGAAGGTCTTTGCCCCCAACTGTTTTTTTTAATCTATCAATAAAGATACCAGTGGCCAACGGCTGGGTGGAACAAAAGAGGGGGTACTTGTAGGCTCCCACAGGTGAGGAGAGAGGAGAAGGCAGGAAGAGGTGATGGAGATACTTGGGAGAGAGACAGACAGAACAGACTTAGAGCAGAGCTGTAGGGGAGATCTTCCAAAATGTAGGCCGAAAAGGAAACCGGCCCATGGAAGGGCAGCCGGAAAGTGTCTTGGGCAGCAAGACCGTTCATTGGGTTTCACAGAAGGTAACCAGCAACTAAGTTGAGGGCAGATTTAGAGTTGTTGAGCTAGGAGTAAAGTTAAGGGCACACTAGCTGTGGAAGGCTTAGAAGAGCCTAGTCACAGAACCAAAGGCAGTTTTCATCTGCGGATCGAGATAAGTCCTGGGCTAGTGTGTGCCTGCAACCAGCAGAAAGCACAAAGCAGACAGCCAAAACTACCGACTTCAGGATTTAGCTGTGCACCGCCATGCCCAGCTAGCCATTCATTTTATTTACTTTATTTTGTAGCTTAGAATGGCCTCAGACTTACTCTGTTTCAAAGGCTGGCCTTGACCACCTAATCCTTCTGCCTCTACCTCCTAAGTGCTGGGATTATAGGCATGTGCCATACCTGGTTCTATAATGACTCTTGACATCTGGTATTGTCATGGCAATATTCCACAAAATTAATATGTCTATTGGCCTTTAAGAATAGATAATAGACCAGGCAGTGGTGGCACATGCCTTTAATCCCAGCAATAGGGAGGTGAGGCAGGCAGATCTCTATGAGTTTGAGGCCAGTCTGGATTACAGATAGAGTTTTAGGATGATCAAGACTACACAGAGAAAAAAAAAGAAATGTGTATTGAGTTTGGGTTGGTGCATGCACTGGGGAGTCAGAGGCAGGAGAATCTCTGAATTCAAGGCTAGTCTGCTCTTCAAAGGAAGGAAATTCCAGAAACATCCCAATACTTGAGAGACAAAGGTAAGTGGATCCCTGTGAGTTAGAGGTCAGCCTGATCTACATAAAAAGTTCCAGAACAGTTAGGGTTACATAGTAAGACCCTGTCCAAAAAAAAAAAAAAAAAAAAAAAAAAGACTTTCATTTGGAATCACATTGACTCTATAGACCATACTTCTTATCCATGATCACATCATATACCTATATATGGGTCTTCTTATATCTTTCTAAACATTTAATGCTTTCCCATAAAGTTGTGCTCTGGCAATTTTTTGTTTGTTTATCTTAAGACAGGGTTTCCTGTAGCCCAGGCTGACCTCAAATTCATTATATAGGCAAGGATGGCTGAGCTTCTGGGCCTCCTGCCTCTCTCACCTCCCAAGTGTTGAAGTTACATGTGTGTTCCTGCACTTGTGGCTTCTTTGATCTTCATGAGGTTTCTTCTTAGGAACAAGTAATGTCTACTTATGTCACGTGAGTTACACTGATGCTTATCTAGACTTACGTAACCCAGACATTGGCATATATGGAACTGTTTGTACATGGTAAGGAAGTGTCACCTCTTTTGCTTCAGCCCAGTCTCTTTCCTTGTAGATAATACAGGTAGAGCGATAGAAGATGGCACTTTAAGACACGGCTCCTTTAGAAGCAGAAAGCTGGAGTTCCATGCGGAGAGATCTAGCAGTCAAATGAGTTTAAAAACTAAAAAGAGATTTGGAGTGGAGAGATGTCTTAGTGGTGAGAGCATTTCCAAAAGACCTGAGTCAGATCCTACCTCACGTTAGGAAGCACACAACTTCCTGTAACTCCTTTGTAGGGTATCTAATGCTCTCTTCTAGCTTCTATGGACATCTATATTCAAATACATAAACAACACATACACATAATTACAATTTTTAAAAATTGTTTTTTGGAAGACTTGAGTCAAGTGCATTCACTAGGATGAAATTCTAAGTGTGCCAAGGCTGAACAAAGTGGAGCAGTGTAAACAGAGATAAATGGACCTAAAAACTATTGATGTGGAATGAGCACATATGGGTAAAGATTGGGATAGAAAAAAGTTAAACACGATTCCTAGACTGATTTCTTTCTTTCCTTTTATTCCATTTCTCAAGACAGGGTTTATCTATGTAGTCCTGGCTGTCCTGGAACTCTCTTTGTAGCTGGATGCTCGCTTGGACTCAGAGATCTGCCTGCCTCTGCCTCCCAAGTGCTGGGATCAAAGGTGTGTGCCATCACTGTCCAGCCTCCTAGATTTCACCTGTAAGCACTAGTGGAATTGTGTGGTACTGAAGCGGAGAGCTGTGAAGAGGTGTGAAGGACAGTCAAGGGATAGGGAATTCAGAGGATATGTACATGTGGACATGTATGTATGTCTTTGTGAATAAACATACATATAAGGCACTAAAGAATTGTTTATGCCAGGCAGTGGTGGTGCATGCCTTTAATCCCAGCACTTGGGAGGCAGAGGCAGATGGATTTCTGAGTTCGAGGCCAGCCTGGTCTACAGGCTGAGTCCTGAGTTTCAGGACAGCCAGGGCTACAAAGAGAAACCCTGTCTTGAACACCCTCCCATCATCAAAAAAAAAAAATTGTTTATATATGAATTATATTATGTAGAAGAAAAAAAAAAGGCTGGGTCTCTAACTGTGCAGCAGCAGAGAACCTGCTCAGCATAAGCAGAGCACTGGACTCAATTCTCAACACTATGAAGAGGATGAGGAGAGGAGGAAACCAAGGATGTCATGCCTGTGATTCCAGCATGCATAGGCTAACTCAGGAGGTCAAGGTTCGCCTGGACTACATAGCGAGTTCCAAGGAAGGGAAATGAAGAACTAGCCTGCCTCCATCTTAGGCTCAAAAGGCATCTTATAATAAAAAACAAACTAGGTTCATTCTTGCTTATGTTTAAACCTTTCTTTTTCAAGGATTGGGCTATGTCCCACTTGTAACCTAACTACAAATAGTTCTGTACTTCATATTCTAGGAATGGCAATGATGTGTTTGTTTCAAAAGGCTATATGACCACAAACTGACTACCTCGTTATGGCTATGAATACCTGTTCCATCACCTTACAACCATGTCTTGGTTTCAAGAGGTCATTAGGACTGAATTGTTTGGCTTGCTCCTATAACACCGCCTAGTTTCTCCCATTTGGAAACCCCCATCCCTAAGCTATAAAAGCCTTATCTTCCCATATCCAATGCTCACTTCTCAAACCCTGCCTTAAGGGGAGGCAGCTTATTTTAATTAATCAATTAATTGCTTTAATTAATTTGACAATGACGATGTGGCCTTGTGATTTCTCTCAATTAATCCCATCATTGGGATTAATAAAAAGAAGGAAAAAGGGAGGAAAGAGAGGAGGGAGGGGGAGAAAGGGAATCTCCCAGTTCCAACATTGTTGGTGGACACTGTTAAAGAGTGCTTGCTGGAGGGTGTCAGGAAAGAATCTCACAGAAATCACAGAGATTTTCAAGAGGGATAAGTAAAAAGATTCAAAGTACAAAACCAGGTCACAAAACACATTGCTTATTATTGAAATGTGTCCTAGCTTTTAATAAGCAGCTTGTCCCAGCCTTATTTAGTAAGGCTCTGGATGGGGCTAAAACCAAATTGCAGTGTCCTGGGCATGATGGGAAGGGGAAAAGTGGAAACAAGTCAGTGCCAACTAGAAAACTGGCACAGAGAGGCTTTAACTACATTCCATTAGAGGAAGACGGGATGTGTGTGGTGGTAGAGGGAAGCTAGGGGTTAACTTGGTAAAACGCTGTATGTTCAATTCCCTAGTAGTGCACAAACTGAGCGTGGTGGTTCACAACTGAGATCCCAGCATATAAGACATAGAGGACCAGAAGTTCAAAGGGATCCTCTGCTACATAGTGAGTTTGAGAGCAATCTGAGATACATGAGACCCTGTCATGAATAAACAGGAAACTTGGCTCAAGCCAAGATGTAGCAGAATAATCAGCACCGTGGGTGTGTCATGTTTGCGTCCAAACAAGAAGACATCTAATGTAGTGGCCAGCGGGGGCTTAGGAGAAGCTACGGTTGAGCTTGGAACTTCATTCTCTAAGCAAATGCTGACTCCAATTATCTGTATAATCTCACCTAGTCATGAAACCTCTCTGTCTGTCACCATGATGGTTGTCAACTTGGCAGGATCTAAACTCAGCCTTGAGTGTACCTGGTAATTATCTAGCCTACATTAGCTTCTGGGAACTTCTGTGAAGGATACCTTGGTTAGGTTAATTGCAGTGGGAAGACCCACCACAAACGTAGGTGTCACCATTTGGAGGGCTGAAGCCCTGGGCCCCATAAACCAGAAAGCAAGCTAAGAACTAGCATTCTCCCTCTTAGCATCCTCATTGCAGATGCAATGTGGCAAGCTGCCTCAAGTTTCTACAAATGTGACTTCCTCACCACAGTAAACGGTAACCTCAAACTATGAGCCAAAAACCCCCTTCCTTCCATAGGACACTTTTGTCAGGGTGCTAATCTTATCAGGGAAAGTAAGGAACCCAGTGAGGATAATGGTGATGCCTACACCAACACTGGGATGAAGTGGAAATGGACTGGTGGGTTAGCCTCTCTTTCACACCAAGCAAGTTCCCTACCACTAAGTTACATCTTAAGCCCAACATCATTGCAGAGTACTCTACACACTTGACATGGCCAACACAGAAGAGTGACAAAGCACTTTGTTGCCCAGCTGACTGTCCAAGAACTATGACTTACAGAGACTAGATAAACATCAGCAGTGCCCTCCAAATTTCTCCATTCAACAATCCTTTTTGAGGATAAATTATTCAGGTAACTGACCACCTATTCTCATTTTCACTTAGCCAAGTGGAGCACACCCCTATGTTCCTTCAGTGTCTGCCCGTCCACAGCTCTGCCTCCTCTTCTGTAGTTTCTAAGCACTCCCATAATCTGCAATAAAGTGATCCATAGGCAATTTATTAATAGATGGGTGTGGTGATGCAACCCTCTAACCCCAGCATTCAGGATATGCAGATATGATGTCAGGATTTCAAATAGTGAATTAAGGCTAGCCTGAGTTATATCACATCTTATCTCAAATAAAAAAAAGTATTTTTTGAGACATGTTTTATGTAGTCCTGATTGGCCTGGAACTCCCTCTGCAGATCAGGCTGACTTTGAATTCAGAGATCTGCCTGTCTCTGCCTCCCAAGCATGGGTATGAAAGGTGTCCCCCAGCTCAAATTAAAAAAGAAAAGGAAATAAATTACAGTTAAGTATCAGACACTGCAGAAAAATGTGATTTAAATTAAATTATGGGAAGTAATTTTGGAGAAGGGAATAAGATTGGAAAGACATACCTATTTTTTTTTCTGTTTTTAAACTTTATTGCATTGTGTGTTGTGCACGTGTATGTGCATGCACACATGCTCATGAGCCACAGAACTTATATGAAGTCAAGGAACAACTTGGCTCAGAGGCAAGGACCTTTACCTGGTGAGCCATCTCAACAGTCCCATGTTTCTTCTTTTTTAAATATCCTGGGTTGCACATGTGGCTTGGTGGCAGAGCACTTACTTAACAGGCATAAACTCTTGGGTTCAGTTGGTTACAATGAATGGAAGCAAATGACTACTGAGATGTTATAATGCTGTGTTTATAGCAGTATAAAAAAAGGACGCTAATTTTCAACCTTTTAGAGTTTATTTGTAAAGGAAAACAATTTTACCTAACAAAGCACCTAATTCTTATTTTTAAAGTAGAACAAAAAATATACACTCATCATGACATCATCAGATGCTGAATGTAGATTATAGGTCAGGGTAACCTCACAAGATACTGATAAGAATTACATAGACAGGGGCTGGTGAGATGGCACAGAGGGTAAGAGCACTGACTGCTCTTTCGAAGGTCCTGAGTTCGGATCCCAGCAACCACATGGTGACTCACAACCACTCGTAATGAGATTGGACGCCCTCTTCTAGTGTATCTGAAGACAGCTACAGTGAATTTCCAATTCTGCAGGGCAGGCTCTCTGCAGGCAGAACCAGGCAAGAGGGAGAGAACCAGGTCCAGCTGAGCCTCTCAGGGTTGAGAGGGATGGTGAATGTCATGGCTCGGATCTCCTGCCTCCGGAGAACAACCACCCTGAGCCTGGAGTCTGTCAAAGCAAGAACTTGTTCGATCTTCTCTTTATAAAAGGGTTGAGAGAGGAGGTGGAGTTTTCTGCTGAGGTGAGATGATGTAGGGGGAGAGGAAAGTTGACAAAGTGTATGGGGTGACTGACAGAGCCAACAAAGTTACTCTACATCAGCAGGACCTAGGCAAAGGCAGGCTTAAGCAGGTTGTGCTGAGTCACTCCAGTACGGAAGTGACAGAGCCAGGTTCGAGTTTGTCCTCAAGGTCCAAACCAGGGCCAAATAGGGCCCAACATCTCCCCCTTTTGTTTTTGTAATGAGCAGGTTACATGGCTCCTGTTTTAGGTTGTTCCCCACATGGCGATCTCACCCATCTTTGGATAACCATGTGTCACTCTGGCTCAAGGGCATGCTCCACGACCTGTCTTAGGTTGTCCCAACACGTTTGAGATCTTACCTGTCATTGGTCAAGTGGAGAGCCAAGGAGGGTTGCTCATATTTTGAGGGCCAATTGTATGTTGACCTTGGCTCTCAGGAAGTGAGCCTTTGAAAATGAGCCTGGATCTGATGAAGCCTGATTGCCCTATACAATACTGGATGAATTGTGTATTAAGTAAACAAGGTCCCACTGTGAGAGGGAGAAGGAGAAAAAGGGCTCAGGGAGAGGAAACAGGTACGGCAGGAAGCCATGAAGGCCAGTCCACAATGGGTTGTCTTGAAATTCTCTCCTCCTCTTCTCTAAGTCTTCCTGGATCATTGAATCCCCCCATCAATCTTTTGCAGGATCTTCATTGTCACTGACAGGAGGATCTTCATTCTTTTTTCTTGATAAATCTGTGAAGGAAGCAGGAGGAGGACTCTCAGGGCTGGAAATTTCCCTGAAGTGATTATTATGGTCATCCCGCTGTTGGGGCAAATATTTTATATCTCTGGCTGGTATCTAGATTGGCCTTTTCTCATTTTGGGAGAATATGCAGTCAAACCCTCTTCCAGCTGTCAAGAGCAGGTCTAGCCCTCTACAAGCTCTGGTCAGTAGGTCTCTCCACCTGACCCAAATTGAGCTATAGGAAACTGATGAAGACCAATGTTTTGAAATGGGGACAGATGTTGATCATCTTTAGAAAAATTTAACATCGACCAGAAACAAGGGCAGTATCTCCCGAGCCGAATCCCCCCCACCCCCCAACCTCGCGCTAACCCCGCCCTTCAGGGCGGCGGCACTGAAGGCAGTTGCTGAGGGGGAACATGGAAGGAGTCAGTTGGGGGTCTGAGAGAGGTAGTCTCGAAGGCAGGGCCCCACTGGAGGACTAGGGCGAGTGGGGCCAGAGAGCAGCCACACACATCTGTACAGCTACAGTGTACTCATACACATAAAAAAATAAAATAATTTTTTAAAAAAGGAATTACATAGACAGACTTCATCAGTGTTAGGGATATTAGATAGGGACTCACATGTCTCATGTGAACACAGAACACATCATCCTTACCTTCACACTTATTTACTTTCCTTACTTCAATGGTCCTGAACACCACTACAGCATTCTTAGTGCCATAGTGGTACCTGGACCCCCAAGCCCTGATGTGTCCCTACAAGGATCCATTGATGTGCACTTGGAAGATATGGGGGACAGCAGTTAATCATAGTCTTGGAAGGTGTACTACCTGCCACTCAGCATCCACTCTTACTGAGGAAAAGGAGGCCATGCGCATTCTCTGTTTCCTTTAAATTCCTGAGTACTGTACTTCCTCCATACATTCAGAGGAGCGCCAGGGGCAGTAGGGGTCCTTCTCTGCCCCCTGGTGGTGCATCAAGTACTCTAGCAAGCCGGATTCTGTGCACTGGTGTGCTGGCTGTGGACCACTGTTCCTGGCCTGTGGGCAGTTTGAGGTCTGACAGTCTCCAGTTAAATGACCTCATGGTCACAGGACACAAACAGCAATGGGTGGCTGGAGAAAAGCACTTGCTGCCTTGTCTTGACCAGGCTACACCGTTTGTTTGTTTTTTAAATGGTAATAACATTAAAGAAAATGTTCATTGATTATAAGAAATCACAGAAACGTAGTTCCAAGATTTATTTTTGTGGCTACTTTCTTTCCTGGCTTGGATCAGTGCTTGCTCTTTTCCTGACATTGGCCTCAACAGGACTCCCAAGAAGTCCTGGAGAGGTCAGGGACATTTAAAGTCCATTGACAATGTTATTGTTATAGTTGTCAGGTGAGAGAATCTGGAGACTGGCAGACTAACCGGGCTCAGCCACTGGTCCTCCACAGGCCAAACAGTAAACTGCAGATTTATTCAGTGTGCAACAAAGAGGCCTCAGCCCTCTCCTCCCAGCATGACACATTGAAAGGCTCCCAGTTTGGGGTGAATTGTCTCAAGAAACTGATACCTGGCTGGGCGTGGGTGGGATGGGTAGTCACAGCATTCAGGAGACAGATTTCTATGAGCCCCAAGACAGCTAAGACTACATGGTGAGACTTTTGTCTCAGAAAAGAAAAATGGAAAGAAAAAAAAAGTATGTGTGTGTGCGTGTAGGGAATAGAGTGGGGTGTAGATGTGGCTCTGGGTTAAGAGAACTCTTGTCCTCAAAGAAGACTCACATAGTTGATTCACAATTGTCCATCACTTCAGTTTCAGAACACAGGACTCAGATATAAATGTGAGCAAAACACTCAGACACATAACGTCTAAAGTATAAAAAAGGGGAAGGAAGGGGATACTCAGAGAGGGTGTCAAGTGCCTATATATAATATTTTCATTCCTGCTTGTATTGGTCCATTTCTGCAGTCCTCACGAAGAAGCACCCTCAGGCTTCTGAGTAACAGAGATGAAAGAACTCTTTTGGTGTAGCAGTTAAGCCTTAGAATATGGCTCCAGGCTAGAACCCTAGGCTTGGCTAGGTGGGACTGAAAATTCCTTAAGAATTTTGCTCTATGGAGAGATGGCTCAGTTATTAAGAGCACTGACTGCTCTTCCAAAGGTCCCGAGTTCAATTCCCAGCACATGGTGGCTCACAACCATTTGTAATGGGATCTGATGCCCTCTTCTGGTGACAGCTACATTATACTTATATACATAAAATAAATAATTCTTTTACAAAAAAAAAAAAAAAGAATTTTGCTCTAGAAGAAGGTGGTCACTCTATTCCTGTAGAAATGGCACGACATAGGCCTACTATTTTATTTTTCTGGTTTTTCAAGACAGGGTTTCTCTGTGTACCCCTGGCTGTCCTGGAACTCACTCAGTAGACCAGGCTGGCCTCAGAAATCTGCCGGCCTCTGCCTCCCAAGTGCTGGGATTAAAGGCGTACGCCACCACTGTCCAGTCAATCAGGTCCCCAAAGAACCTGACTGGGGGAATGAAGGGTAGCCATTAAGGACCAAAATTGGCCCTGACTTTCAAAACCTTAAGTGCCCAGCATTCTGGAAGCTGATCCCTGACACCCCTTCCTTAATTCTGCAGACCAGGCAAAGGGACCTGCGACGAGCAGGGGGTAGCCTGTGTCCATAGCTTGACAGTTTCTCTTCCTTGTCCCTGCAGACCAGGCGAAGGGACCTGTGACCAGCAGGGGGCAGCCTGCGTCCACAGCTTGACAGTTCTTCTTAGATACCAGCTCACACTCTTCTCCAGAACCATGAGCTTGCTCCCAGGGCTTCACTTTCCAAATCAGCTGTGTAGTTCACCTGAAGATGCTGTGGGCTGACAACCTGGAGGGAGGAGTGGGAAACCCTGCACTATTTTGGATTTGTTCAGCCAGAAACCTCAGAAACAAGTCCTTCAAATTCAATACCTTGCTGTGAGTGCTAGTGTGTGGTAGTCTCAGAATTTGGGAGGCAGAAGGCTCAGAAATTTCAAGGCCAATATATATATCAAGTTCAAGGGTAGCCTGGCTCATACAAAACTCTTGCCTCAAAACAAAGAGAAGTGAAACACTTTATCACAGTGCCCAACCACAGCATTTGTTCAACAGTACATAGTGGGTCAAGGAAATTCAAGAAGCCAGGAAGAGAGGAGAGCAGAGACTCATGGAAGTGACCACTGGAACCTGGCTGAATCTGGACCTCCTCTAAGCTCCCATAGCATCTTCTTCCACATATAGAAGCCTTGGAAGAGACACAAAATGAAGTGATCTTCCTGAGGACAGACACGTGGGAGAACTGGCGAATCACTGCCTTTAACCTGTATGATCCAGGAGCAGGTCCTGAAGTCTAACCGGTGGTGACCTGTGGGCCATTAATGCTTTCTTTTTACACAGGCAACCCAATCTGATTAGAGAAAATGCCACACAGATCTTTATTGAACACCAGTGCCAGCACCAGCCTCCTCCTCTCTAGTCACAGGGACACATGGGCAAGGGGCTTTCTCCCCTGGCCGGGAGGCAGTAAAAGCCTAGCCCGTGAACTGCTCTCTTAAGGCCAGCACCCTCCTGGGTGCTCAACACTGCTGGCTGGCTCAAGTCTGCTCAAACTCCTGCTCACAGAAGCCTACACTGATAGGCTGGGCCTGGACTCCTCTCCTGTAAGAGAACAAAGAAATGGAAGATGAGTTATTTGGCCTTGGACCATGGCAACACCGTCTCCACAATAACCAAGAGCCCCCTTCCCATTTCACTCAATCTCAAAATATTACTGTACCCAAATTACTTGGTGACCTCACTCCAAGATTCTCAATGAGGGCACTCTTTCTATCCTGCAGGTCTCTACCCCACCCCCCAACCCCCTGCCCCAAATTCAGTTACTTTGGAAAAGAGGCCAGGGCCTGAGGAGTGTCTGATGTTCTTGGCCCACTCAGATGTCCACCCCTGCTTCTAATATTCAATAAGCACAGCAGTGGAGAGGACTGAGGGAGGGATTAAGCCCTGTCCTTTGAGCTAAGGGTCGGAAGCCCTAAGAACTGACCTTTAGGGACCCCCAAGCACACCTCCATTATTATAACAACAACAACACACAAACACACAAAAAACAAAAACAAAAAAACAAACCAACCCAACATGCTTGCAGATAACAAAATACTACCTCAATCACCCATTGTCTTAGGGCCTACAACAGAGGCTCTCAACCATGTCAGCTCTGCACTAGGCTACATTTCTAGGCTATCAAATGACTGCTTACACAAGCCACAGTCAATGGAGGTGTAGGCATTCATGAGTCAGTCAGAGCTGACAGGTTCAAATCCTGCTTCTTGCCAATTTTTAATAAAGTGCTCAGGAGCTGTATACTCCTAAAATGGGGACAAAATTTTCCTACCTCTGGGCTATGATACAAATTCTATGGGATGGAGCTGTCAAAAACAGTACCTGGCATAAGAAGTTTCTAAAAGTTTTGGTTTTTACTCTTTTCTTCTCAGATCTGCCCATAGCCTGCTTACCTCACCAGCTCACAACGGAAATGCGACAAACGTTTAAAGGCAAAGTCCATATTAGTTGTCAGGTTACTGCTCCACAGTCTTTCAGCAACTGCACCCGCTCTGGGCCTGCAGGAGGGGGTGGACAGAAGATTGGGCCCTGTCTTCCTTCCCAGACTAGCTCAGCCTTGAATGAGACCTTGTTCAAAGCTGACAATCAGATGGGGGCTCTCAGGCAGTTCCAGGGCTCAGTTCCACCCTCATTAAAACCATCCTCATTAGCATATAGATGGTAATTCCAAGCTCCTCCTCTCCCACAAGACACAGGAATAAGGGTGAGCCTTACAGGCATGCTAGCTGAAAGTTAACTTGGTATACCCAACCATATTTGGGGGGGTTGTTGAGAAAATGCCTTTACTCCCACCACTAGATCCCAAGCAAGTACCCTGGGGTTCTTTACAGTACTTGTGAAATGGAGGCAATGGCCATTCTCCTGCATACCTAGTGCTTTATTGGACGCACACACATAGAAGCCATGTGGGACATGAGCATCCCATGCAAAGAGAAGTATCTCAGTGCCCTTCCTCTGAGGGTGGAGCACTGGGTAGCTGGAAGGGACTGAGACTGTGAGGCACAAGCCCTGCCTCAAGCCTAACCCTTTCACCCTCCAGCCTACCTTCCTGGCCTCACCCCAAAATCCTTACCAGAGCCTGGGGACCAGGTTTGTGCTGTCCACATACTCTCCCCACATACAGGCCTCCCCTCCAATGACCAGAGCCTTCTGTTCAGGCGTACCTGAGGGAAAACAACAGACCATGGTGATGAGGCTCTCCTTCAACTATCCTTCCAGTGCGGTCTTCTCCTCAGAAAGGCCATTTCATTTCCTAAATTGCAATGTGTTCCTTGCCCTTCTTAACTCCCAGCCTGGATCTCAGTCCAGACTCTGGCCAGCCAACAGAGTATCCTGCTCTCACCATGAAATGCCAGGGGCTCCACTTTGTACATGTCCCTCCAGTCAGGGCCATACTTTACACGGTTCAGGTACCAGGGAGCAGACAGCAGGGCTCGGAAGCCAGCTCTGGTAATTGCTTCCAACTCCATCATGTACTCTACTGGCGTCTCTTCCCGCCACACCTGTATGATTGTATCTGGTCGAACCTGTCATGAAAGGTCAAAGGGCAGTCACGGTACAGAGTTCAGAAGACTCTCGAGGTTCATTCTTACACATGCTACCCAGGCCACAGAGAGTTCCCTACTTCCCAGCAGCAAAGGATGCTTCTGAGCCGAAGTGTTCACTACTTAACAAAGCAACCAGCTGCTCCCCTCCCAGCCCCACTGCAGCTTCCCTGTCTACATGGAAGAAGTAATTACTGGTTGAGAGGTGAGGGGAATGACAGTGGGGTCCAAAGGAACAGAGGATCTAAGTCTGTGACTCAGGAGGAAAGCAGAGCACACAAAGCCTCAGGAATCCACAATTAGATACGAGGTCCTGACTCTAAACTCCAGCAGTCACACTTTTGTAGCTCTTCTAGAGAGCTAGAGATGCTGCCCAGTTCTCTGACAAGTAGAACCTATTTGGCAACATGACTAGTCCCTATAGTGGTCAGGGAGGCCTGGGAGATGGAGATGGGTGCATCTTCTCTGACCCTGCTCACCTTCACTTTATTATCAAATACCTCCTGCCACACCACATAGCCCTTGTCATAATCAGAGACGATGTCCAGCAGCCTGGAGAGGAGAGGAGCATCAGCAAGTGTCGCTCGGCCGTGTGTGCCAGCCCTCTAGGTGCTGAGCCTTGCAGGGCCTATCCCTGACTGGACATGACAATCTCTGGGTCTACCACCTGACCACTCTAAACCTGAAAGGATAGGACAAAGGGACCCTTGGAGGGCAGGGAATGGTCCTAGGGACTTTGATACTGAGAGGAGACACCATTCCTAATACACCCCACCCTCCTTGCTTTCTCACGTCTGGATGTAGTAAGACTCCAGCTGCTTGAAGTCAGTAAAGCCCTTTTTCTTCATGAAGGCCTGGATGTTGGGGTTGGACTTCCTGGGGAGCCAGAAAAGAGTGATGATTAGCTCTTCCATCATCCTGAAGCCATGACAATCTTCAGGAGTCCCATGCAACTAACTGCCCCTTCCACCTAAAATATCAAACCACCAGAGAGAGCCAGAAGTCTGCAGTGAAGTTGTAGGCATGTAAGGCTGTACAGAACAGACACAGGCTAAGAAAGAAAGAAGCCTGGCCAGGCAGTGGTGGTTCATGTCTTTAATCCCAGCACTTGGGAGGCAGAGGCAGGCAGATTTCTGAGTTCGAGGACAGCCTGGTCCACAGAGTGAGTTCCAGGACAGCCAGGGCTATTCAGAGAAACCCTGACTTGAAAAAAACAAAACAAAACAAAAACAAAAACAAAAACAGAAGAAGCCTGATCTTGAGGAGTCTCAAGCCCATGCTCTCAGGGAGAAGGCACCTTCCATTTGCTCTTTGGATCACACTGGTCTCTGGCTCTGCTGTCCTAGTGGACAGCAAGCCTATGATCTCTGACCTGCTGCAGATTCCTTAACCTACAGTTCCTGTGTTAGCTTCCATGCCTTTCCCATCATGTTCCCAAAAGACAAACTTTCCTCAGACCCAACTCTGCGGCCAACTGCTCAGAAGCCCCTTCCCCATTTTGGGCACTGTAGATCTGAGAGGTTGAACTTTATGACTTAACATTAATTAGGTCTTGTCATTTATTAATCCTGAACTCTGTAGTTCATGTAGACTTATGTTTTTAGATTTAAAACTTATAATATGTGTATGTGCATGCATGTGTGCAGTGTCCCACTGAAGCTGTAAGATGTCAGATCCCTCTGCTCTAGAGTTACAGGTATTCCTGAGCTGCCAGTGTGGGTGCTAGGTGGGAATCCAAACCCCAACCCTCAATCCTCTGATACATCAGTAAGTGCTCTTCTAGCTTCCACTAGACTCTTGATTGGACTATTTTAAGCCTTCTTAAGTGGGGACTATTTTTCTCTATCCTCCATTTTTCCAAGACAGTTCTAGGCTCAGAATGAGGATATCCATAAATATCTCGAGGATGTGAGG
This sequence comes from Mastomys coucha, assembly GCF_008632895.1. Taxonomy (NCBI): domain Eukaryota; kingdom Metazoa; phylum Chordata; class Mammalia; order Rodentia; family Muridae; genus Mastomys; species Mastomys coucha. The sequence continues at coordinate 53,895,753 of NW_022196906.1, read as the reverse complement.
AAGGAGGAGGAAGGGGTCATACCAACAGCCTTGCTCCTCATATAAGGCCTCTCTAGGCTGAGACATGGCTCCCTTAGAAGTGAGTCCTTAAGTAGCAGCAGTAGGCTCATAGTGCTGATTGAGTAACCCACCCTCAGGCTGGTGCATGAAGTCCAAAGGGCTCATACCAGCAGGTAAAGTCAACTTCATCTCCTCCTAGGTGGAGATAGAAGTCCGGGAAGACAGAGCTGATCTCCAGGAAGAGTGTGCTCATGAAGTCATAGGTGCTGTTGAGACTGGGGTCCACAGGTCCAAAGGTGCCAGAGAGATGAGGCCCAGAGTAGCAAGGTGTTAATAACCCAGGGATACCTAAGTTAACAGAGAACCCACAAGTGTTACACATACCTGCCTATGGATACTCCTGCACAGTAGGCCCTATATAGAGGAGATGACTGTGTTCACCCACACGTATAATACTGGGTACTCACAGGCATCAGTAATAACCTGTTTAGTCACAATTAGTAAATAAAAATCTACCTACCATCAGAGACTGAGGCTGGTTATAGGCACATAAATACTGATGTGTGCGATCTTGCCCCAATACACATTTTCCAGCATAAATCACCCAGCTCCTTAAGTCTATTGTCTATTCTCAAAAAGACGGCATGATAGCACCCACTGACAGCCTCTCCACTCTAGCTCCTGCTGCCCAGTTCCACATTTCCTGAGGGCTGTATCTGGGCCTGGAAGCTTCCAGGTGTGGCTGAGGCCAGGTAGCAGCCTATTTCAATCTCCCCAAAGGTGTTACCTGGGGTTCACTCCTGGTTCTTGGATACAGAAGCAAGTGAGTGAGCAGCAAAAATTATCATTTAATGGTGATCTCTGAAGGCTAGCTTCAACTTTTTTGTTTTTTATTTTGTTTTGTTTTTCAGACAGGGTTTCATTGTGTGGCCCTGGGTATCCACAGAACTCACTCTATAGACCAAGCTGGCCTTCAACTTAGAAATTCGCCTGCCTCTGTCTGAGTGCTGGGATAAAGGTGTGTGCAACCCCCTCACCCCCACGGCTCCATCTTCTTTCATACAAATTCTACCCTAGGGGTCCAATCCTCAGTACCTACTCTAAGATATAAAAAGCCTACAGCAGTATATGGGAAACACTCCCAGCTTTTGCTGGGAGTAGGGGGAGGACAGAAGACAGAAGCCTGAGGCACTTATGCATCAGGCTGGCAATGAATTTCAGACCCTCTTGCCTTTGTGGTTTCCTAAGTGGTGGGTTTATAGACGTCTACCAATATGCATGGCCTCTTCCCTTACACACACAAACACACACACACACTTTTAAGGCATATTTGTTTTATGTATATGGATGTTTTGTCTGTGTATGTGTATCTGCACACCAAAAGGTATCAGATCCCATAGGACTACTATTATAGATGTTTATTATTTGCCAGGTGGGTGCTGGGAATTGAACCTAGGATTTCTAGAAGAGCAACCAGTTCTCTTAATTGCTGAGCCATACCTCTCTAGCTCCATCTGCCCATAATTTTAATAGTGAAAGTACTCTCTGCATAAATTAAGTTTTTCCTAGGAGCAGGAAGGCTTTGGGGCCAAGACACCCTCAGAAATAACTTCTGTAGCAGGAGCTGGAGCTGGCTCACTTGAGCCACTTTCTTGCTTTACCTATGAAAAGAAGTTCTTCTGGGCAGGAGTTCATGGAAAACAACTTTCAAGAGCCAAGGCCAAGATATAAGACATATAAGACCTGGGGCCCCTCTTTGAGCAGACCCCTCCAACTGCAGCTTTATTCTTACCTGGCCCCCAGGACAAAGTGTGGCCAGGAGTGTCAAATTCTGCTAGCACACGGATACCCCGAAGCCTTGCATACTCAATGACCTCCTTCACATCCTGTGCTGTGTAGATGTGGGTGACAGGGTTGAAGGACCCCTGAAAGAAAGGCAGGAGATACCTTCAGAATCTCACTCCCTGTGGCTACTGGCAACAGAAAATATTCAAATACCCTGAATTTTAGAACATTTGTCCACAGCCCACGTGTACTGGTGACTTCTTCAAGAATCTATTATGATAAAACTATGATAAAATTTCCCCAAAGTTACCACATCTTCTGCTTTCTTTTGGTAAGTATGCATGCCTGCATGTGGCAGCACCATTGTGCGTGTTCCCACACAACTTTCTTTTATTTTCTGAGATAGGGATTTATAATGGTTTGAATAAGAATGGCCCCCATAAGGTCATAGATTTGAATGCTTGATTACCAGAGAGTAGCACTATTAGGAGGTGTGACCTTGTTAGAATAGGTGTGGCCTTGATGGAGGGAGTATGCCACTGGGGGCAGGATGGGCTTTGAGGTTTTGGAAGCTCAAGCCAGGCCCAGTGGCTCACCCTCCTATAGATATGCTGCCTATATATGTAGATGAAGACTGCTCAAACTACTTCTCCAGCACTGTGCCTACCTGCACAACAACAATGGACTAAATCTTTCATCTGTACGCAAGACCCAATTAAATGCTTTCATTCATAAGAGTGGCCACAGTCACGGTATCTTCACAGCAACAGAACACCGACTAAGACCAGGGTCACTCACTGAACCTGAACCTCAGCACTGAGCTCCAGGTACCCACTCCCATTCTCCAAACTGCCCCATCTTCCCAGGACAACATCTACTGCTTTATCTGAGCAATCTAAAGCTAACGAGATAAATAAGAAGGAATTATGCCCATTTAACAGAATGTATGTAAATAACATCAAAAAACAAAACCAGGAGATATTAGCCACTGAAGGTTATAAAACAAATTAATGTGGGGACTTGAATCCTTGGGTCCTGACTACAAAGCTGTTGTCCTTTTCCTCTGATTAGTTAGGTTGAGAACTACTGCCCTTGAGAACCTGGAGACCATGTTTGGGTAACATGAATCATACCTTTCTGGTGAGTTCTGGGAAAGTGAAGCTCTCATATGGGAAGGAAGAGTCGTCCACTAAGTGCCAGTGGAACACGTTGAATTTATTGTATGCCATGACATCCTGGAGGCCAGAGCAAACATCAGAACCCCATACTGGGCAGACTGCTCTACATACAGTAGCAAAACTTAACCTTCCTCAAATTCCAGGGATGCACTTATATTTCTCTAAGTCAGATCTTCCTGTAAGGAAGCATGTTTCAGAGCCATCTTCCAGATGAATTCTGGCCGCAGCACTGCAGAACCCTCTTGCTTTCTAAGGCCCCCATGTATCTAAGAACAAACGCTTCCACCTCCTCCCATCTCTCTGTGAGGCCTGCTGGGAACTCAGCTGCCCCATAACTTAACTCACAGCCGCCAAGGCTGACATATGTCAGCTCCCTTGGTTCCACCAAAGGGACAAAGGAAATGCAGCCCCATGTGGTTAGATGAACAACAACTGCACATCAGATTCAGGAGTGCTAGCTACTTCCCCAGTAAAGGCTTTAGAGCAACTTTCCTATAATCTTGACTTAATTAAACTGCAGTCAGCTGCGTCTGGCAGAGAAATCAATTCCCCCAAATAGTATAAGCAACACTGTATCCAAATCCTTCTTATCCTGGAGTAGGCAGTCTCTACACTTTTCCCAGGGGCTCACAGAGTTACATACACATGCTCCATTATGTCCCACTACCCAGAACCTATGCATGAAATGAAGACGGCCCTGAGGCTTGGTTACCAGGGTGTCCAGGATGCTAGACAATGGCAGGTAATGGCGAGATGTATCCAGCAGTACGCCCCGGTGAGGGAATCGAGGAAAGTCTTTAATCTTTGTCTTGTTGATAAAGAACTGTGTGGAGCAAACACTGAATGCATCAGGATTCAAAGGAGCTTACCATCCAGACAGAGAAAGGAGACTCTCCCAAGATCCCCAAAATACAATGTGTGAATGTTCTCCAAAATAACTATCCTTCCATTCTTCCCACCAACCTTTCCGCAGCCAAGACCACAAATGACCATCCCATGCCAAACACACACAAGCATCTGATACACTACTCAATTTACAAACTAGACTTTCTTAAAGCCAGCAGGGTTGTTTTCTTCAAAGCAATATGGCACCAAGATAGTTGCTAAATGACCCAAGGGAGCCACATTACTGTATCTCCAAACAGACTCCTGCTGGGGCCATACTTACCGTGCCCTCAGCTGATTTCCAAACAAGCTGACTGAAAGTCTCCAGACCTGTGGAGAAAAGGAGAGGCAGAGTAAAGACCCAGGGAGTGAAAAAGGTATGTCCACTTTGAAAAGTGTACCCCAGTGTGCTGACTACTTGGAAAGGGATACCCAATGTGCTGTCCATAATGTCTCCCAGTGAACCATGAAAAGAGAATCACAACCCTGAGTTCAAGGAATCTGGATCCATGGCTGGGCCTCTTCTGTTTCTGAGGGGGAGCCTCAGCTACTGAGGGCTGAGTATGGGAGGTAGCAACTACCCTCAGGGTCTGCCTGATCAGTAATACTGACTTGGAGTCTAGTAAGGTCCAAGCACTGGCAGACTGAGTTCAGAGTGTTACATGTTCTCAGCAGCTTAGGCCCTATTTGGAGAAACAATAGAAGTTCTACAAAATGTCCTAGGTGTCCAGATTTCAAGATATAAGACTCCGTCAGACCTCAGTGGTTAGGCAGGACCTGTAAAGCACATTACTATGTACTGTCTGGACCTCTTCCCACTCAGAGTGGGATCCCAAACCTGTAGCCTTGCACCTTTTGTGCAAGAGAGCAGAGGACAGAGAAGGGGTTGTGTAATTTTTCTTCAAAGTATATAGGACTGGCAGTGGAATAACAAAAACTGAGAATGTGCCCCAACCTTGGTCTCCTAAGAGCACATATTACAGGCATGAGCCACACCCAGCTTTCTTTTTCTCTCTCTCTCTTAAAGAGGTGGCTGGTGGTCTAGCTGTATTACCCAGAATGAATTCCTGGGCTCAAGTAATCTTCCTGTTTTGGCCTCTTGAATAGCTGGAACTACCAGCATGCCTGGGTTAGCTTTCGTTCTTCTTCTTCTTCTTTTTTTTCTTTTTGGTTTTTTTGAGACAGGGTTTCTCTGTGTAGCCCTGGCTGTCCTGGAACTCACTCTGTAGACCAGGCTGGCCCCGAACTCAGAAATCCGCCTGCCTCTGCCTCCCAAGTGCTGGGATTAAAGGGGTGCGCCACCACCGCCCGGCGCTTTCCTTCTTAAAGACTTTCCAATTGTGTACTGAGTGGGCAGGACAGTGTCTGTGGAAGGGTCCACTCTCACTGCCATGTCTGCTGCTGCAGCAAGTTAAGCACAGCTGCAAGATGAGCAGATGCTTCCATTGTCCTCTTTATTTCCTAAGTAAGTGTCGTCTCCTTCCCCATCATGTTACCTCGGAGGGCTCCCCCATCATGTTACCTCGGAGAGCACCCCAGACAGTCTCAGAGGCGAGTAAACACTGGTCATCATTAATGGTTAGGGTGTCTGAAATGACAAAAATTAAGAGTGTGGACCAAGCATTCTGTGTCAATCTCTGAATAAACAAGAAGGCAAACAAACAGGACTGAGGACAACACAGGGGGTAAGATGTTGGCAATCACAGGGAACCCAAATTTGGATTCTTATATCCCTGTAAAAGCCAGACTCAGTGGCACACAAAACTGATGTGCTGGGGGAACAGGGGAGGAAGAGTGGAAACAAACAGATCCCAGGAGCTTATTAGCTAGCTAGTCTAGTGAAATAATGAGCTCCAGGCTCAGAAGAAACACTATTTTAAAAAACATTAGGTGGAGAGTAACTGAGGAAGACACCTGATACAAAAGTCTGGCTTTCATATGCACACACACAAGTGCACACATGAACAAATATACATATTTCACACATACAAATGAATAAATAAATCAGCAAACATCCAAACAGTAGGGTGGGCATCAGCTAGCTCTGTAGGCCTGGCCAATGATACACGTGGTTCACACTAGCAGGGTCCTCTGCAAAGCACCACCCAGCTTGCTGGTTAAGTTTCCCCATAAGAATCATGATGTTCAACCCTGTCTCGAAAAAACAAAAACAAAAACAAACAAACAAACAAACAAACAAAAAGAATCATGAGATTCTTCCTATCAGCTTTTAGCCTTTGTGACCACTTTGCATTGCCTTTTCCTCCAGGCTTCAGTTTACCCAAGAATCTGAGGAAGATTGGAATACTCAAATATTCACATTGGAGACTTCAAAGTCCCAAATCTGTTGCTCAGGGCTGAAGACTTAGCTTCATGGCAGTATAAATGACCCCAAAGGCTCTCCCTCCAGGATCAAATGTCCTTGAGAAAACCCAGCAAAGGGTCCACATCTCTCTTTCTCTCTCCTTTTTCTTTTTCTGAGACAAGGTTTCTTTGTGTAGCCCTAGCTGTCCTGGAGCTCCCTCTGTAGACCAGGCTGGCCTCAAACTCACAGAGATCCACTTGCCTCTGCCTCCCAAGTGCTGGGATTAAAGGCATGCTCCACCAATGCCCAGCTATCTCATTACAGGTAGTTGTGAGCCACCATGTGGTTGCTGGGATTTGAACTCAGGACCCTTGGAAGAGTAGTAGGTGCTCTTATCTGATGAGCCATCTCACCAGCCCCCACATTTCTTAATCAGTCCCTTGTTCAGTCCAGAAGACAAGTGTTCCATGGGACTTAATGTCTGTATGACATTTTCTGTGGGTATTGACACTTGGTGAGCCCCAGTCCCTAAGGCCAGTCAGCAGCAGCCTAGCCCAGGATAGCTGGTGGGACCGTCCTAGATAAGAGCTTACTTTGAAGACAGGGAACAGAATAGTACTTACAATTTTCTACTGACTCCAAATTAGGAAACTCATTACATTCAGCTGTGATGACGGAGACCACCAGAATGTTCTTCCCCAACGTTTGCTGTTTTTCTGTGAAGACAGAGTAAGCTCAATGGACTGACCTGCCCCCCCACCCCCCAAAAGCAACAAACAAACCCACAGCTCTCTAGGAAGGTCCTTAGCTCTAATCCCTCTGAAAGGGAGGGCGTTTACCCTTGGCACTGGCCCTGCCTGGTCAGCCTGTGTTCCTACTCTCCTGGCAGCCTGCTCTGACCCTGTCTGAACGACTGGCAGCCACCCCATCAGTCTCTCCTGTACAGTCCCAAGCACAGTTCTGAAGTCTCAACGGCACCTGCTCAGAGAGGGCTCTGGGACACTGATGTGCACTGCCTGCTGAGTGGCAGACTCTGCTGCTACCTGGTCACCACATAGGAAGCTACAATGCATCAACTATATCACAGAATTCACTAACACTTTTCACCCCCCAAAAACATTTTTTCCTTGATCATGAAATTTGTTTGTTTGAAACAGAGTCTTCCTTTGTAGCCCTAGCTGGTTCAGAACTTGCTATGTGGACCAGGCTGGTCCTAAACTTATGGCAATTCTCTTGCCTTTGCCTACTGAGGGCCAGGGTTATAATTAGGAAGCTGCCACACCTAAGGTCCACATCTGGATTTGGACATGTGCATCCTTACCTCATTGCACACTAGGACACTGCTTTTCAAAGTTCCTCATAAAGGAGTTCCCATTTTGTTAAAGCCCACAAGGTAAGGCACAGATGGAACAGTAGCCAGGAGGTCCCATGATGATGAAACTAAGCCCTTGGGAGATGGCTAGGCCATCAGCCTATCCCACTTGTCCTTTCCCCAGCAGGTTCTCTAGGGTACATCTCTGCTCTCAAAGGCAAAAGCCATCCTGCATGAGCCAATCCACCCCGCAATGCTGACTACAGACAGACCCCAGTTCATGCAGGTACAAATGCCAAAGCATTTTCTAACCTCTGTGGATTTCAGAGTTTCTTTCTCTCTCTCTCTCTCTCTCTCTCTCTCTCTCTCTCTCTCTCTCTCTCTCTCTCTCTCTCTCTTGTTTTGTGAGACAAGGTATTACCCAAGTTAACCTCAAACTCAGTCTCTTGAGTGCTAGGATTTCAGGCAGGCACAAACATACACAGCTTGCAAAGTGGTCTGATGTTACTGCCTTAAGCTGAATGAACCTTCTCTCTGCTCTTTCCTGGAGCTGTATGTATATAGTTCCCAACAATACCCTTAACATCCTTCAAACTACAATGTCAGAGAGAGGATGGTTTGGCAGAAGGCAAGGAGAAATCTTCAGAACCAGAACAATCCCAAATGTTACCTGTCTCCAAGCAGAAAGGACCTAAGCACCACATACAAGCCTTGTGAAGAAAGAAAAACCAGAGACGCTAGGCTTTAGCCCTCCCTGTCATCCTCTTGGTCCTAAGTTTACCCAATGAGAAGTCATAACTCACAAGTCTCCCATGTTTATTTACCATGGCCACTGTCCTGATAAAAAAATGGAGTCAAGCTGCAAACTCCAGGCTTGTCTGAGCCACCACTTGGAAAGCAGGAAAATTCCTATTTTTTGTTAAATGTCATATTTATTTTTCTAAACACACAAACATTTGCTGTCTATAAGCTGGGTGAGGGGAATGTGTCACACACTATTTGAAGAGCTTGAGCAGGAAAGCCTTTCCCCCAGAACAACAGCCCTCAGAGAAGCCTCCTCTCCAGTTGAGGCAGTGAGTCCTAGCACTCCCAGGACTGCTGTCTGTGGGCTGATAAAAGTCAGTGCCAAGGCCTGGATTAAACAAGCTACCAGAGGGAAGGTCTGGGGGAGGTGACAGAACAGGAGGGACACTGGGTCATCTGAAAGGATGTAAACACTGTGTCACCACTTGTTTTCCACCTCTGTGCTGCCACCGTGCCAGGTTCTGAAGAAAGCAGGAAACAGGTAGGAGTTGGTACAGCTGCCTCTACACTCACTAACACTTCTGGCATCAAGAACTGAGGTGTGGGAGGCTAGGCATGGTAAGAGTCCACACAGCCAGCAAACACCAGGGCACCGGGCCATGAGGTCAGCTGGGAGAACAGGAAGCTGTGACCTCGCAGGTGCCCAGGAGCAGTATAAGCAAGCTTGCTTAGGGTTGGGACAGCTGGTTCTGCAATGGCCAAACCCAACAGGTCTTGGGCTTCCACAAACAATGTCAGGGTGGCACCCACATTCCTGCTCCTAAGACCTCATGACTGCAGATGGACAAAGCTCTTCAGGGTCCTATATCATGTCCTCTACCTCCTACCTTGCTCAGCATCCTGCTTTCACCAGCTTAAATGAAATGTTCTCTTCTTTGGGTTCATAAAAAAGTTTACTTCTAACTAAAGTAGCTGAAAAAGTAAAACAGTCCAAAGGTATGTAAATATTAAAACCATAAGCATAGCATCCTGGTCCTCAGTCCTCTTTGCCAACCCCACTCTTACCATGCCTTCAAGTTTATTACTGACATGGAATCCTGACAAGGGCCTTCTCACCACACAAGTCCCACAGAGGAAGTCTCTCTGGACTTTATTACACAGCTTTTCCACTTCCTGTCGGTAATTCCTCTCCCGCCCCTGTTTTCTTCCTTGCAGGGCAGATACACAGGTATAATGGCAACAATACTCTCATAGCCTGTCTGTCATACCTAAGGAACAAAATCCTTAATCTTGATCAACTTCACAACTGCCAGCTGTGCCTCAGCCCTGGTTTTTGCACCTCCCCAGGCCTTGGGGGAGAGATACAGAACAGCAGGGCTGGGTTAATCTAAAAACCTATCTAGGTTCTTGAGGCTCCTGTGAAAGTCTTCAGAAACTTGGTAGATGGCTCAGTGATCAAATCCTTGCTGTAAAAGCATGAGAAACTGAGCTCCAACTTCTAGCATGCACCAGAAAAGCGAGCCGACCTGTGGTCACAAGTGTAGCGGCAAAGACAGGAGAATCCTGGAGGCCTGCTGGCCAGCCAGTGAGCCCCATCAGTGAGTTCCTACATTCAATGAGACCCTGTCTGAAGAAGAGGAAAGCAACTGTCAAAGACATCTGACAACAATCTCTGATCTCTACAAGCACATGCACAGACATACACCACATATACATCAAACAACAACAAAACCCCAAGAAAGTTGTCTCCTACACCCTCTATTCTCCCCCCCCCCCCCCACTATTCTCTGGAACATCTACTTCAAGCCTGTGCCACCTTCCTCAAGACTACACCTGACTCCCATCTCCCTTACTTCAGCAGCTCCAGTCCACTTGCCTTTCCTTTCCCACTCTCACAGGACACCTGCAACACTGCACCTGACTTTACCTTCTCCCTCTCTTCTATAGAAGACATTTCCCTTCACCTGTATTCTGGACCTCCCCTCAGGCTCCTCTCATACACATTCTCTTCAAGTGATTTCTTCCCACTGACTCTTTCCTCCCAGCACTATGAAGTATTTGCCATCTTGCTGGTCTCAAGTGCACATCATCTTAAACATCCATTCTTGCTCTGGCTTTCCTGCCTTAGAGAGCATGGAGAGGAAACGGTCTGCATGGCTGGGACTGAACTCCAAAGCCAGGCAGATTGAAATTTAAATACTGAGGATAGATAGCTCTTTTTACTGTAAGGCCCTGGGCAGGCTTTTCACTGAATTGTGGCTTCTTGTCTGTAAAACAAGGATCACCACAGCATCTATCTTACCAGGTAGATAAAAGGAAGATAAAGCCGTGAACATTCCTGGCACATGGTAAGTACTAACACATATGCATCTGCTTCATCTCTCTGTAGCCTCTTCCTCACCCTCTACCCACACTTCTCACTACTCTATCTCTATTTCGACCTAGCTTCCCTAGACATACTTCTGAAAATGGCTTCACCAAAATTCTGTGGTTCTGTAACTACGTTCATGGGGCCTTTTCCAGTTCATTCATTTATTCATCATACATTCACTCAATATTTATTGAGGGCCTACTAAGTGCAAGGCTTATTCACTAAGTGCTAGGCATACAGCAGTGATCAAAATGAACAACAACCAAAACAACCAACCAACCAACCAACCCCTACTGCCAGGAAGATCCTCCTGTCCCAGAGACCACTCTTCTCTCTGGATCGTCAAGCATCCTCAACAAAGCCTGAACTGAAACAAAGCTTCCTCTATGTGGCCTCTGGTAGCAAAGGGCTTTAATGCCAGCACCTGGGAAGCAGAGAATGTGGACCTCTGAATTCAAGGCCAGCTTGATCTACATAGTGGGTTCCATGCTAGTCAGGGCTGCACAGTGAGACCCTGTCTCAAAAAGAAAAAAAACTTCCATTGACTTAGGGGTCTTTGCTCTCCTGGTCTTCTCCTAACTCCCTGAACTCCCATCTTTTCTGATGCAAGCCTTCTCTCCTCCTCCTCTGTGGAGAGCTTTTGGAACCGCTTCTAGGAATTTGGCAGGAATTTGACATTGGGCTAGGACTAGGAAGTAGGCTCAAGATGAGTACAGCTGAGGAATGTGTTCTTTGTATCTTGACTCTGAATACAGCAATCATGTGGCCTTTGTTTATGCTCTATTTGTTCCTTAACCACTCTGTCTATGCCTGAGGACTGACCATATTCTTTGTATGTACCTAGAATGGTATAAAAGCAGACTGGAAAAAATAAACCCGCTTCAGCCTCAGCACAGGCTGGAGTCATGGTATAGTGTTGTCTAATTGTCTTTTTCTTTTTAATCTCCCTCCCTCCCTCCCTGGAGAACCAGTTGACTGACAGCTGGCTTGGTCACTCCTTATTTTACATACTCCTTGGACAACATCTTTACTCCCACAATAAGCTCATGACTTCCAAATCTGTTTTTCTAGGCCATTCCCTCTTGTAGAGCTCTACAACTGTACACCTTTGGCTCAGCTGTCTCAAGAACCCCTGGATCTTCAATGCAGAAGGGAACTCTCTTGGCTGAGCCCCTCTCTCTCTTTGATAACAGCATATATTCACCTAAAAAACATCCTCCTGAACACTTTCCACCAAGTAGGTTACAGACCCACTCACTCAAACAATGTTACATGTTAAGCATTGTCCTACGCTCTAAAGGCTCAACAGTTAAACAAAAAATCTAAGTCTTATAATTATAACAATCATCAACTCTTCGCATTGTGTCACTTTCTCCCCCTTGCTGGGCCAAAGCCTCAGTTCAGTCTGTTGTACTCTCCCATATAAAAAACCACCCAGGTGGCCTCTCCCCACCTCCATCTATTCCTCATTTCAATTTGCTACCTTCTGGGATCTCTTGGCATGAACATCTGACAATGTAAAACCTCCTAATGGGCCTGGTAATGCAGCTGGGAGAGAGACCACTTGCCCAGCATCATCAAGATCACGAAGTTCAAGATTTGACCCCCAGCACCAAAAAAAAAAAAAAAAAAAAAAAAAAAGATTCTCTAGTCCAATAGTGCCCCACAGTTTTCAGGTGAAGGCCAGGGGCCACATGATGACCTGAAGGCTCATCCTCTTTCTAGCTCTATTCAGGAATTCTCATCATAGCACAGTGAGCTCTTCCCAGAATCCTGGAATTGTCCTGACTTATCCATACTTTCCTCGTCACAAATTGCTTCCTGCAATTAAAACAAACTTGGTATTTCTTCCACACTTGTTAGGCTAAGTTCTGCTTTTCCTCTTTAAGACTGTTTTGGCCACTCCCCCACCCTTTCCTAAGAGCTTCCTACGTGACCACGGAGTACACATACATTTTTCATAACATTTATCTTAATATAAGCTGTCTATCTCCTCACCTAGGCTGTGAGTTCCTCAACAGCAGGGACCAATCTGTGTCTTTGTGTTCCCAGTGCCTGATACACGGTAGTCATTCAATAAATGTTTGCTGAAAAAATGAATGATGCTAGAATTAAAATATGCATATTTAATGCTATGGATGCATAATGACTGTGCTATACGATAGTCAGCCATAAACGGTAAACAGTTAACCTAGAGAGTCTTTACATACCCAAATCTAGTATTTCTGAAGTTTTAAGGCTAGGGAAAGGTTGCTAAGAACAGATCCCCACTTATACAAGGCGCCTCTTCAGGCACTCTCTGAAGAACTTGGGGGTGTAAATCAAAAGCTTTTAGGCCCTTCCAAATCTCTGAAAGGGAAAATTTGCTACATGTAGGGCACTTGGAAACTACAAACCTTCACCTTAGTGCAAAACCATCTCCCTCCACCCAGCTCACTCTTTCCCAAATCAAAGCACCCCCACCTGTCAGGTACTGGATACTAAACCCTGGCAACGCACAGAAAATGAACGGGATTGTGCTATAAAGTGGCATTTGTTTTCCCACTCTTTACTGCCTACCCTGCCCTGTAGGCTCTGGCATTCTAAACTGACAAGGTCTGTTCTATGAGCACTGTTCTCCCTCACCCTCTTTTCCACTCATCACACTCTGGCCTCCCCGCTAAGACACATGGAGCACTCACTGTGCATCACCAACTGGTCTAAGTGCTGGGGCAGTTAAAGGAAAAACCTGCCCTGGTCCCTGCCCTTGAGGAGCTCAGTGTTGTGGGAGACACACACGGTTACTAAACCCTGTGGTGAACTAAGGTAGACACAGCACAACTAACTACCTCCAGAGAGTCAAGAAGGCCTGGCATCAGAAAAGCCTCCTGTGTATGATCTGGAAGCATGACTTGTGTTTGCAGAGAGGCCTTCTGCAGCATGGGACATATGTGGCTGTGACTAGGGTGGGCAGGGCCACTCCATACTACTTTTGCTTTGAGATTTATTTTTATGTACATGAGCATTTTGCTTGCTTGTATGTCTGTGTATTATGTGCATGCCTGGTACTCATAGAAGTGAGAAGAGGGTGTTAGGAAGTGGAGTCATAGACTGTGAATAATCTGATCTGTCCCTTTTAATGCCATCACTACCAGAAAAAGAATATCTCCCCAAAATTCTTGATCCCTGGAGAGAACTTCAGCCAACAATTTCAGTTTCCATTAGAAACAAAACAACTCCCCCTCTAATTTTTAAAATTAAAGTGAGTCCAAGTATATATTAGATTATGACATTTTTCCATTTAGTAAAATGATTTGCAGATATTTTGTTTTGTTTTGTTTTGTTGTTTTTTTGTTTTGTTTTTCGAGGCAGAGTTTCTCTGCATAGCCCTGGCTGTCCTGGAACTCGCTCTGTAAACCAGGGCTGGCCTCGAACTCAGAAATCCTCCTGCTTCTGCCTCCCAAATGCTGGGATTAAAGGCGTGCGCCACCACCGCTCGGCCTGAAGTTTCTGAATTTCAAAAACGCTTTCTCTCAGCAAAGTCAAGGGTTCCTCTCTGTTAATAGCTCTGACTGTTCTGAAACTTGCTTTATAGATCAGGCTGGTCTCAAACTCACAAAAATCTACCTGCCTCAGCCTCCTGAGTGCTGGGATTAAAGGTGTGTACCACTATGCCCCATTATTTTAAAACTTTTAGTTTGTGGGTCAGAGATTCTCAGCATGCATGTGAGGTCAAAGGACAACCTGTAGGAGTCAGCTCTCTTCTTCCGCTATGGTGTCTTGGAAATCGACATTAGGTTGTCCAGCTTGGTGCAAGCACTTTTACCCACTGAGCCCCTATGTTCTGAAGGCCCCTATGTTTCTAATTTTTTTTTTTAATATTATAACAGGTGTGTATGAGAGTTTTGAGTTTTTGGGTTTTTTCTTTTCTTTAGACAGGGTTCTGTGTGTAACAACAGCCCTCATTGTCCTGGAACTTGTTCTGTAGACCAGGCTGGTCTTGAACTCATAAAGATCCACCTGCTTCTGCCTCCCAAGTGCTGGGATTAAAGGGTGCACCACAGCTGCAGAACACTTTAAGAGGCAAGAATACCAGGCAAAGATGTGAAAATTTTTGGTTTTGATACTTTTGAATGTTTTATTATTTATAAGCGAAATCCACCAAGCGAAATGTGGGCCAATTCTCCACATTCTTCCATCATTAGCCCACCTCGGTTCTATCTCTACTTACTGGTTAAAAAAGCAAATCAAGGGCTGGAGAGATGGTTCAGTATGTGTGTTCATGTATGTGTGTATACGGTTGCTGTCTTCAGATACACCACAAGAGGGCATGAAATCCCATTCAGATGGTTGTGAGCCACCATGTGGTTGCTGGGAATTGAACTCAGGACCTCTGGAAGAGCAAGGAGCCAGTGCTCTTAACTGCTGAGCTATCTTTCCAGCCCTAGTAATTTTTTTTATTGCTTTCTAGAGCTCTTTTTAGATTTTCCACCTTGCCTGCTTTATTTATTTAAGTCTAGTGCTCTCTCTACACTGATGGAATCCCAAGGAATGAACCTTATCTTTTTAAGATGCAAATATTTTGTCCACTTTTTCTTTTTATATTGTTTTGGGGGGGGTTGATATTTTCAAACAAGGTATCTCATGGTCTACAGATAGAAGCCACATGCCCCTCTTGATCTTTAATTTACAATTTCTTTTAGTTTTCATATAACAAATGTAATAGTTTTTTCTTTATTTTTCCCTATTGCTTAGAATTGCAAATTCCCTCTAAGGCTTTTAGCTTAGAGATTTTGATCTTTAGATAGTTAATCTATCTGGAATTTATGTTTGGCAAGAGGTAGAGTTTACTTTTTCCAACTGGACAACTAATTGTCCTTATACATTTATTGAATGGATCATCTCTTCACTCTGGACTAGAAAAACAGTCTTTAGCAATATGCTAACTCATCACATAATGTACTCTTTTGAGCACATGTTAAGTTCTCACATTAAGTCTTGCTGGTCTGTCTCCCTGGCAACTTTATGGTCAAAAACCATATAAGCCTCACTGGCCCATTTCCTGCTACACCCCCTTCCTATAAGGTTATCGCCTTCTCTCCATGACCCACCTGCACTACACATCTTTTTATGGCTACCTAACTCCTGATACCACCAGCTCTTTTAATTTCCTCCTTAACTGTAGCCCTGTTCTTTCCAGCACAATGCCACTTCCCCTACACGTGGCTCTGAGAGGCGGCGTCATCTCTCATCCTGGAGTTCAGACTTGCTGCTGCTTCTGACCATTTCCCCAGCTGCCCCTGCTTCCATGCTGCCTTCGGTGACTCAGGCCGTCTAGCTGTGGAATCTTGAGTCTCTCCTACCACAGCACTCAGTCATTTCCTAGGCATTTTGGTCTTTGCGTCTTGCGCCCTGGAGTCTTGTGGCTGTCAGATGATCTGGACACTCAAAGGAAGAACTAACCCACATTTCCAGCCATTGGGAGCTAAGGGTCCTGCTGAACTTTCCTGTCTCTGGAAACTCATCTCTCAAGCTTTATTACTGCGCAACTGGCTGGCTGCTAGGATTCCATGTACTAGACACACCCACAATCAGACTCAGTCACTCAGGCTCAGACACCCTAGGTCTCTTGGTCAGTTCTTTCTCTTTTCACTCCTTAGCACGTTCCCTTTTCTTCCTCTACCTTTGAATTGGCAGCAAAATGCTCACACTACTAAATGACAAACATGGGAGTCATCTTCAGAATGCCACCCTCACCTGAACTTTAGACTGCCAAGCACATCATGTCTGAAACTCCTGCCTGGACAGTCCAGAGAGCTATATTCCTGTAGCCACCAACCAGTCCACCACAAAAACTGGCGTCCCTGCCTCTAGGCATTATTACCACCGGTGCCCCTGGCTGCCAACTTATCAGAATGCTACCTGTGTAATAATACTTGCTGGCCTTCCTAATGCGCCTGCTTACTAGTGCTCACTAGGTGACTTAATGACTCTTTTCAGAACTTGTTGTCCCACCTGAGATCTGTGCAAATCAACCACAATGACCTTGAGTGTCTTGAATGTGGCTTAAAAGGCTTCTTTCCCAGGGACCTTTCCCACAAGAGGTTCTCCAGGGTGGAATACTTCCCGATCACCAACGTCTAAGAAAAGCTTTTCCAAATGTACCTTCCCCAGATCCTTATACTTGGGTCATGTCCTCCTCTTCTGTATTCTTCAAATATCACAGAAAAAAAAAAATGACACTTTATTGTATGTTCAAATCCTCACTTTCAGGGACTGTAATTTTTTTTCACACAGCTGGCCTCAAATTTACTACAAAGCTGAGGAAGACCTTGAACTTGAGATCCTCCTGCCTCCACTTACTTAGTATTGGGATTATGTGTGCCGCCCGCCCACTGTGTACACACAAACCTAGGGCTTTGTGCATGCCCAGCAAGCACTCTACCATCTCTGCTACATCCCCAGACCATAATTGTAAATTATGTAGGGATGAGAGCAGTTACCACTATTAACTAATTATAGCTGATTAATAAGCATTGATTGTAGTAAAAATGGAAGCAAGGAGGGAAGCTAGAAATACTTTTGGGAAGTGATAAATGCAGCAGAGAAAAAACACTCATTGACTGAATGGTAATGAAAAGAAGTCAGATATTAGACATTTATTTCTATTTGAAGTCACTAACACTAAGATATGATCAGAGCTTAATTTTCCCTGAGGCAAATAGTCTTCCAAATGACTAATTGTCCTGACAAAGAGCTTCATGAGCACTGTAAGGATGCCATGAAGAGAGGAAATCTTGATAGATAAACAGATCTAGATGGAATCCCCTACCAGAGCCAGAAGCTGTGTAACAATGACAGTCACTCTGCCTTCAAGTCTCTGTTCTGCAGACAGGAATGACACTGACCCACAGAGCAGGCTGACAAAATATGCCAGATCTTAAGTGCCTGCCACTCAGTACGCACTCATTTCCTTGCCGGTTCCAAAGTCACTTTTGCCACATCAAACCCATGTGGCACTTACCTGAAGGAGTCCTGGGAGTGGGTGCCTTAGAGTGTAACGACCAATTTTAAGGGCTTCTTACACTCTTGTGTGTTGACACACATGGCAAACAGCCTGACAGCTCCAACACTCAAAGGGAAGTGGACTTAAACTCCTAATCTGCCCAATCTAGGCCTGCAGTTCCAGTTAAAGGAACACAGCCACACACGTGTGCTGTTGGCTCCTGTACTGTAACATCAAGGGTGAACAGTAGCACTGTGTACCTGATAAGTGGGCTCCCCAAAAGTTGTTGTACAAAAGTAACAGGCTGCTGGCTAACTGCTGAACTGATGAGCATCCCACTTCCTACTCCTGAGCAGACAAGTCCAAAAAAGGAATTCCCGCCACAATCATGCCTGACCAATGGGCACACCACTATTAGCTGGGAAAACTTCAAGACACAACTTAAGACAGAGGCAAAACCACAGGGAGAACACCTCCTGAGCATGGTGGTATTTGCTACAGCAAGGAACAGAGAAGAAAATTCAACCTGTTTCTCGGAAGACCATGGACTTTTATGACCTTGAAGCAGGTCACAACAAAGTTTGTACATGTGCACACACCTTTCATGTCTACACACCCGATTCTCCTGAGCTTCTCAGATTGTTAATAGCTCTACAATAGAGGGGAAAAGCTACTTAATCAAACATGTATGTATGTATGTATGTATGTATGTATGTACTAGCAAGGTCTCACTAAGTAGCCTGGCTGGATGCCTGAGACCTCATCATATAAACTAGGCTGGCCTAGAACACATAGATATCTACTTACCTCTGTCTCCTGAGTTGCTAGGATTAAGGCATGCACTACATACAATGCCTGCTTTTGGTTTAAATATTTTCTTGAGGGGTGAAGGAAATCAAAACCTATAACTTGAACAATCAAAAAAGCTACAATATACCCAAGCATGAGACCTTGTACTTAAGAAGCTTACAGCTCCTGTCGTAAAGGTAACAAAACAGATCCAATGGTCAGCTCCACCAACACCCACCCTACTTTACTCTTGTCTGGAATGAAGTAGAGATTAAGGAGGAGGAAGCCATGTCAGGGTCCTCTCGTGCTCGCTCCTGCACGCGTGTGGTCTCAAGCTCTCGCTCTCTCTCTCTCCCTCCCTCTCTATATTTTTTTCTCCTTCACTATTTTGTTGGTAGTCAGACCCAGAAATTTGTGCACACTAAGTAATCTACCACTGATTGGTGGCTTCAACTACATTTTATTTTAAACATCACCAAGTCTTCCCCACTATTATACCCTCCTTCAAGGAGTGCAAAGACATTACAGCTATTTTGTTTTATCACCCCCAGAAAGGCTCTAAGTGTAGAAAGACAGAAAACAAAACAAACGGAAGAAACAAAACGAAACACAAATGAGGAAGTAGCAGTGAGTCTGGAAATTGGGCTCCTGTGAGGTCCTAGGATGAGTGATGAATGCATCATGTTTCAGAGTTCAGATCCCTCAGTGCACACAGACTTCAAAAGGAGGGAGAGCAAGTGTAGCTCAAAGAAACAAGACTCAAAGATTTCACACATCATACACAAATTAGTCATATACACACCACAGGAGCTGAGCTTCTAAGGCTTAGAATTAGCCAGAATTATTGTGAAGGCATTATGATCTAAGTAATAATAATAATATAAAAAAAAACCACCCAGTCTGTTGAACACTACAGACAAAACTACCCAAGGCCCTGAGAGTTCAAAATGAAATATATATACACACACACACAGTTGTTCCTAATACCTACCTCCTCTCTAAGGGTATTTTTATCATTATTTCTCATTATGTATCACTCCATTCTCCACATACTCTTATAAATCAGCATGAAACTTTCTTCCTCTTTGAAAGCAAAAAACTTAAAGGCAACCCAGTCTTCTACAAGAATAACCACCAGGCCACTTAAGAATGGCAAAGCTTTTTTGCTTGTTTTAATATAGTGTCTCTAACAGCCCAAGGTGGCCTCAAATTCAGTATGTGGCCAAAGATGACCTTGGACTCTTGATCTTCCTGGCTCTATCTCTTCAGAGCATGTGCCATCAGGACAGGTTTTATGAGATGCAACAGGGTATTCAAACCCAGGGCTCGTTGCACTTTACCAACTGCGAGAGGAGTGTTCTGATCATTATTCCTTCCCAGCCCAGCTGCCTGACCATAGCTGTTCTCTCTATATTTCCAAGATGCATTTTCCATTTCCAATTCTATGCCAAAGGATCTGGGCTGAGAGTCTGAGATCCATAGCTGCTCCAGCTTCCTTGAAATTGGGGTCTACTCCAAATCCGAAACCTGAAGATCATCTTCTCTTTGGATGATCTTAGGAAACATTAAGGAGAATGGAGATGCCTTGCAGGGTGATAGGTCTTCATTTTCCACAAATGATTTGGAATTCTCTAGGGAACGTGCTTTTGGAGACAGTTTTAACTGAGGAGGAAAAACGTCACCCCACCCCACCCCACCATTGTGGGTGGCATGGTCTCACATGCCAGAAAAAAGAAGGGAAATGGAAAAGTATCGTCTTTGATCCTTGACTGCTGTGCCATATGACAAGTGGCCTCAAGCGCTGGCTCCCCTGCTCTCATGAGGGACTACTTCCTCTGATGGTGGGCCAGACAAAGCTTTTGGTCACAGCAATGAGAACAGGAAAGAACCAACCTTGTATCAATCTCACACCAAACAGCTTTTTAACACAATAGAGCTAACAATGTCGCTAAACCACGACATTACAGGCACACTTAGGGAAGGAAAGGCCAAAGGAAGCACTTTAGAAGACTCACACTATAATGACCTACGTGAGTAACAGTCACTTGTTTACTGCCCAAGGATGAACAAATCAAATACGGATCCTGGTTGCAGAAGAACCACACATTACTTTCTTTCTCTCCCTCTTTCTTTCTTTCTTTTTTTTGTTTCTTTGTTTTTTGTTTTTTGAGACAGGGTTTCTCTGTGTAGCCCTGGCTATCCTGGAACTCTCTGTAGACCAGGCTGGCCTTGAACTCAGAAATCTGTCTGCCTCTGCCTCCCAAGTGCTGGGATTAAAGGCGTGAGCCACCACTGCCCTGCTCCAAACATTACTTTCAATTATAGAATAAAAGGTCTTGGGAAGGGGTAAACTTGCACTGCTTAGCATCTATAGTACTCAGGTCCGATATGGATAGGCATTCATTCCAGCACTGTTCACCTCCATCCCTTTTGGTTCCCCACATCCACAGGTTCATCATAGTCCCCTGGGCTCAAGTTGCCTCTGCCTAGCTCTCCCTCCGGAAGCTCTTTGCCTTGTGTTCTGATTTCTCTCACATTTAAACATTTACTAACCAAGTTATGTGCCTGACACATGCTGGACTCCACTCTGAAGCCCTGGTCACTGCCTCTCAGGGACCCTATACCACTGAGCATGTTCTAAACGATCATCTTAAATGTCTACTGGCAACATATTGTCAACATTCTGACAGCCTGACTGAACTGTAGTCCTTCAGTAGGCATCTCTAAAAAAAAGAAAAATGAAAAAAGAAAAGGAAAAACGAAAACATAAATACAGCTCTCAAAAGGAGGATTCGGAATAAACCGAGACTCCAAGAAGTTACATTAATGAAGGAGTGAACGGAGAAGAGGCTAGACCGGAGAGGCCACCTAGCTGGATTGAGACAGCAAGGGGAGAAAGGCGTGGGAGTGACTGACTGGGCTGTGCAGAGGCAAACCGGAGAGTGTCTGGGAGGCGGGTCGCGGCTCCTTCGGAGGGAAGAACCCGGCAGTGACTCACTTGAGAAGCTGGGTCGGGGCCAGGAGCCGGAACCGAAGAGCAGGTTACGGTAGCGTCGAAAGGCCTCGTCGAGGACGACGCAGCCCGCCTGCGCGGCCGAACCGGCATGGTACCGGAACTGGAAGTTGTTGGGGTACAGGGTGTAGCGCCGGTGGTAGGTTTGGATGTACTGGGGCCAGGGCCACAGCGCCGTGGCCAAGCAAGCCAGCGCCGCTGCCAGCAGCAGCGAAACCCAGAGCCTGCAGCAGGCCATGGCCCACTGGCCAGCTCCCCTTCCAGCAGGCTGAGCCCACGTGAGACCCCGGTCAGGTGAGCGGCGCCCACGTGATCATCGGAAGGTCACGTGAGCGAGCGGGAAGCAGGGCGGGCTCGATCTCTCTGATCCTTACCCCGAACGATTCAGCTTGGACCCGGAAGGCGGGGAAAGATCGCAGCCCTGGCCAAGCCTCTGTAACCACAGTCCTAAGGGATGGGCCAGGAGGGACAGGCACCGCCCCTGGGCGTGGAGAATTAGCAAGGACGAGGAAATACCAGAAGAAGGAAAATAAGAATCCAACTTTTGTCAACTGTGTGGCAGAAAGGGCTCTTGAGCTGTCTAAGTAATCAGCTCCAGGGGACTCGAGGTGGGGCAATTGAAAGACGTCCCAAAGTTACGTGTTTAAAAAATTGTTTGTGGTGATTGCTGGTTGTGATACCAGAATTTGTTAGGGAAAGGCAGAAGGATTGCTGTAAGTCTTTAGCCAATCTGGGCTCTAGTGAGTGCCAGAACCCAGTGTGTTGGCATAAGCTTGTAATCCAAGTGTGTAGCAGGTCAAGACAGAAAGATTGTTGTTAGTGCAAAAGCCCTAATTTTACTTTTACTTCAATAACTGAGAAGAACTTAAGAAAATTTCTCTTAGCTAGAGGAGTAGCTCAGTGGTAGATAACTTTCTTAGCATGCATGAGAACCCAGGTTCAATCCTCAGCCCTGAAATGAGCAAGAGGAACTGTGGAAGAAAAGAGAGGAAACTTTCTCCTAGGTTGTTAATTGTGCTAGACCTAGTATCCCAGGACGTGATAATTCCCACAGCCATAGCAATCATCTTTTAAAAAAGAAACAAAACAAAGCTTTAGGAGTCTCATGAAGCCCAGGCTGGTTGCTATGCCTCTGAGGATGACCTTGAACTTCTTGGAGTCTCTTGCTTCCATCTCTTGAGTGCTAGGTTTACAGGTATGTTTCCAGTACACCTGATACATAGTCACGGGGTCTAAACCCAGGACTCATGAGTGGTAAGAAGACAAATGCTCTACTGTCTGTGCTACAACCTAAGCACCCCCTAGCCTATGAACTCTGTGTTTGGGGGAGCATGTTAAGTGTGTGGAGGTACACATGTGTATGTGAACACATTGGCATATGTGTTGCTTGTGTGTGAACCAGTTGACAGTGTTGGAGTCGTTACTCCGTAGGTACTGTCTACCTTGTTTTTTGAGACCGGGCCTCTCACTGGCCCGAGGCTTCATGGTTAGGCCAGTCTCCCTGTCTCTGCCTCCCAGCACTGGGATAATAAACATTTCCTTGGTTCTGGGAATTGAACTCAGGTCCTCACACTTTTTTAAAACAGATTTATTAATTTATTTTATTTATGTGAGTACACTGTAGCTATCTTCAGACTCACCGGAAGAGGGCATCAGATCCTATTACAGATAGTTGTGAGCCAACATGTGGTGGCTGGGAATTGAACTCAGGACCTCTGGAAGAGCCATCAGTGCTCTTTACTGCTGAGCCATCTCTCCAGCCCCATCCTCATACTTTTGAGGCAAGCACATTACCAACTGAGTCTTCTCTCCATCCCCTGCATTCTTCTTGTTTGTTTGTTTTTGTTTTTGTTTTTGTTTTTTTCGAGATAGGGTTTCTCTGTGTAGCCCTGGCTGTCCTGGAACTCACTCTGTAGACCAGGCTGGCCTCAAACTCAGAAATCCGCCTGCCTCTGCCTCCCAAGTGCTGGGATTAAAGGCGTGCACCACAACAGCCGGGTACAGGCCCTGCATTCTTAATCCCTCCATTAATTAAACAAAAGTTCATTCAACACCCTTAGGGTCTGAATGCTCATTTTTCCAGGTGGAAGAGACTTTTGACATATGGTCAAATAGAGAATCATGGATTCAGGCAGCAATTTGCTAACCCTTGAAGTGTACTTGCTAACCTATTCTCCTTTTTTATGGGTCTGGAGAGAGGAAAAGGAAGAGGAGAGGAATGGGGGGAAGAATCCTAGAGCTGTTGTCAGATGAGCCAAGTTCTCAATCAGGTCCACAGGGCAGATGGTTGAGGAGAGTTCACACAAGGCCAACGGTAAGAACTATATAGTCTGCAGATTGAGAGTGCTAAGTCACTTTGTCATGTGACACCTTACCTCACCTGAGGAGAATAATCACTTGAAAGAGTTATATGTTGTATAAGCTGTACTCAAAGGAAGAAATAAAAATTACTAAGCAAAGTACTTAGAGTTTCTTGAGACAATACTCCATTCATAACTTTCCAATTACCCTCTTTCTAACTAGTACATCAGGTAGTCAGAAAGTTCCTGAACTGTAATATGTTTTAAAAAAGGTAATGCAATTAAATGTCCAGAATCTAACATAGAGATAGCAGCAAAAATGTGAATGAATAAACATTCACAGCCTACTATTCATAGGACTGGACTCTAGTCCTCTACAGGAGCAGTATATACTTTAACCAACACAACATTGTCCCAGTCCTGACAGCTTTTACTCAAGGGAAGACAGACAAATGGACCAGAAACTGGCTGAGTGTATTGATGTACATCTTTAATCCTAGCACTTGGGAGGCAGAAGTAGAAGGATCTTAATTTGATGTCAGCCGGGACAACATAGAGAGACCCTGCCCCTTCCCCCAAATTAGATGAAATGGACCAATGTGCTGGCTAGTTTTATGTCAACTTGACACAAGCTAAAGTCTTAGAAGAGGGAGTCTCAATGGAGAAAATATCTTCAGAAGGTCAGGTTCTTAGGCAAGCCTCTAGGGAGGCTTGATTGATGGGGAGGGCTCAGCCTGTTATGGGTAGGACCACTCCTGGGCTTGGTGGTCTTGGAAGCTGTAAGAAAGAAGGCTGATAGAGCCAAGAGAACCCGAGCCAGTAAGCAGTGCTCCTCCATGGCTTCTGCATCAGTTCCTGCCTTCCAGTCTCCTGCTCTGTCTTCCTTCAGTGATAGACTATGAAGTAGAAGTGTAAGCCAAATAAACCCTTTCCACCCTAGCTGGCTTTTGGTCATGATGTTTGTTTCACCATAGCAATAGTAACCCAAACTAAGACAGCGGGAAGTGGAATGGTATAAGTGCTCTAATAATAACAGAATCTGAAATGGGAATCTTAGTCGGGTATGAGAAGAAATTTCCATTAGACCTTCAAATAGGTGGCAGAGCCCAGTGCAAAGTAAAAGGTTACCTGGGAGAGCTAAGGTAGAGAGAGCCTACAGTAAGGGCTGCTTTGGCTACTCGCATAAACCTCATGCTCAGCATGCACTTCCATTCACTCTCTGTGCCTTGCACATGCTTCCTTGTCCTGTCTAGCTAACTAACACTTTTAGGTGCCAGTCCAAAGATCACATCCCTTGTAAAAGATTTTCCTAGTCAAAATTTAGCCTTCCTTGTTCTCTGCTTCTGCAATAATGACTGTAATTTTTGAGGCAAAAATCTGGACATATTATCTAATAGTACATTCTTTCTATCTTTCACTTACATTTCAGAGCTATATAAAAATTAATTCATTTAACCAGCTGATTATAATAAATGAAAACTACAGGGGCTGGAAAGATGGCTCAGCTGTGAAGAGCACTGACTGCTCTTCCAGAGGTCCTGAGTTCAATTCCCAGCAACCACATGGTGGCTCACAACCATCTGTAATGGGATCTGATGCTCTCTTCTGGTGTGTCTGAAGACAGCTACAGTGTACTCATATACATAAAATAAATAAATCTTTAAAAAAGAGAAAACTATAGAAAACAACCAAATATTACACACTGTATACTACATATGTCATTGCTAATCATCTACCAGCAAAATGGATGGCAGTGTTGGACTTCTTTTTTTGTTTTGTTTTTTGTTTGTTTGTTTGAGACAGGGTTTCTCTGTATAGCTCTGGCCACTCTGTAGACCAGGCTGGCCTCGAACTCAGAAATCTGCCTGTCTCTGCCTCCTAAGTGCTGGGATTAAAAGCGTGAGCCACCACTGCCCAGCATGGACTTCTTTCTTTTTTTTTTATTAGATATTTTCTTTATTTACATTTCAAATGATATCTCCTTTCCCAGTTTCCCCTCTGGAAAAAAAAAACCCTGTTCCCTCCCCCTCTCCTCCTGCTCACCAACCCACTCTCTCCCACTTCCTGGCCCTGGCATTCCCCTACACTCGGGCATAGAACCTTCACAGGACCAAGGGCCTCTCCTCCCATTGATGGCCAACTAGGCCATCCTCTGATACAGCTGGATATATATGCAGCTGGAGCCATGAGTCCCACCATGTGTACTCTTTGGTTGCTGATTTAGTCCCTGGGAGCTCTGAGGGTACTAGTTAGTTCATGTTGCTGTTTGTCCTAAGGTGCTGTAAACCCCTTCAGCTCCTTGGGTTCTTTCTCCAACTCCTTCATTGGGGACTCTGTGCTTAGTTCAATGGACGTCTGTGAGTCTCTTCTGTATTAGTTGTGCACAGGCACTTTGATCCTTCTTAAAAGGGGGAACAAAATATCCATGGAAGGAGTTTCAGGGACAAAGAATGGAGCAGAGACTGAAGGACGGACGATCCAGAGACTGCTGCACCTGGGAATCCTTCCCATATTCAATCACCAAACCCAGACACTATTGTGGATGCCAGCAAGTGCTGGCTGACAGAAGCCTGAGATAGCTGTCTCCTGAGGATATTGGACTTCTAAGATAGCACAGCAGGTAAAAGCGTTTGCTCTGTAGTCAAATCTGAGTCCAACCAGGGCCCCAGGGTCCACAAGATTGAAAGAAAGAACAGACACCCAGAAGTTGTTCTCTGACTTTTACATGCATGTGGTGGCATATGCACATATGTGTACATACATATACTTAAATTTTTTATTTTAAAAAGTTGCTTAAAGTCATGTTCTGTACTTATTGTCTTCCTGCTCCCCAAATATCTGTTTTCTTTCTCACTGTGTGCTTATTATCCTTTAAGAGTTAGCCTAGAGTTTATGAGTCATGGAGGGTCTTGTGCTCATAGAGAATGGAGTGTTAAACTCTCACAGGAAGGGATGCCTTCAAAGGAAGGGATGTCTATTAACTGGCCAGAAGACTGGAAGCAGAGGTAGTTAATACCTTGGTGACCTTTGTCCTATCTATGTGGCAAGGACTACACACTGGGTCTTCCCCAGACCCTTATGTGAGCATGTTTTTTCCTATCAATCTGTAGAGCCCATCTCTATGGAAGGTGTCACATGTGCTTTACAAAGATGTCACGTCTGATACCTGTTTAGCTTACAATGTTCCTCAAAGAGATGCCTCCTTTGTTGGGCACATGGGATTTAGTTTGATTATCACCAGGAAAGTTTTCACCAAATTGTGCTGTGCCTAAAACAAACTACCTGAGGTCAGACTCCTGGAGTTTAACCCAGCACCACTACTTAACTATGTTGAGCTGAACGACCTTCTTGATTCCCACAGATCACTACTCTGTCAGCCATGATGGTTGCAGAGACCCTAGTATTAGAGGATTTCAACAAGTACACTGTGATTATAGAATAGATGATGAACTGGTGACTCAATACATTCTTGGGGTTACAGGGCTTAGGGAGGCTAGCATCCTGGCTGATACCCTCCAAGGAAGCGTAGTCATCTTGCTTGTGTGCTGTGAGGATAAGGGCTATGTGAAGCATTGCCTTGTCTCCATGGCTTTTACAGGGTTCCTTTTGGTCCCTTTGCTTGTCCATGTCCCCATCAGACCACATGATGAATGAGACCATTGTGGCCTTCCTGCCTAAGCTAGGACTCTGCAGGCAGGAAGTGTTCAGCTGTGTTTGTCCAGTGAGTACATGAAGGAAGCACTTGTGTTAGATTTCCAAGCCCAGCCTGACTCAGTGTGTAGAGAAGAGGCCAGCCTGTGGAGGGAGGCAACGGTCAAGGAGAAACAATGATCACTTAAGGATCCAAGGTCCCAGAAGAGCCTGGCACGAAGCAGACATTTCATGAGTGTATGTTGGATGAGTAATATGGGCGAACCAAAGCGGAGATGTGTGGAGAGTCTAGGGAGGCACAAGCTGTATCTGACTAGGAAAAAAAACAACAGTGCATAAGGAAGGATGAAGCTGCATCATGAACTAAGCCTGAAGTAGAAAATCACCGAGTCACTCACTCTGTACTCGATACGTGTCTTACTTGTCTTGCTGTTGTGACAAGCCATCTGGCAAGAGCAATTTAGGAGCCAGGCCTGGGTGGCCCACACCTTTAACCCCAGCACTCAGGAAACAGAAGCAGGCAGATCTCTGACTTTGAGGCCAGCCTGGTCTGTAGAGTGAGTTTCAGGACAATCAAGACTACACTGAGAAACCCTGTCTCCAACAAACACACAAACACACAAAAACTAACAACAACAACAACAACAACAAAAGCAACTTAGGAAGTGAGGGTTTGTTTTGGTTGACAGTTTGAAATATTGTCCATCCTACAGGGAAAAGCATGCAGCAGGAGCGTAAGGTGGCCAGTCACATGGAGGCCACAATCAGGAAGATGAAGGAAATGAGTGCTGATGTGAGATTCCTGGAGGAACCCCCACACTCAAATCCTGGGAGTGACGACCCTACACACCACCAAGACACGGACTTGATGCAATATGCAAGAGGCTTTTTATTCCAGCTAGCTGGGGCGAGACTCATATCCCTCATAGGGGTAGAGGAGTCTGGCCCCGAGCAAGGTCTTAGGCAGCTTTTTATTCCTGTACAGTTGCTGGGGCAAAAGGGAAGACTGGGTAAGGGGAAGGTACAGGATGGTTTCTGATTGGTGCTGGCTCTCACTAGGGTTCAGGAGTGGGTTAGACACCTGGCAGTTATTTGTTACCTTCTCTCTGCCAGGTCATCCTGGTCTCCTTGTTTCTGGGTTCTGGGAGCTGGTAGTCTCCCATTGTTTCTAGGTTCTGGGGGTCAGTCTCCCACTGAGTTCAACCAACGGCTAAGTTCCCACAGTACAGTTTGAAAACTTAATCTTACACTGATACTCTGCTGCTTGCTTTCTCCTCTTTGTTCCATCTAGGACCCCCAGCCAATGAGAGGTGCTACCTACATTGTGGGTGAGTATAGTGGTGTGGATGGGAATGGTCTCCATAGGCTCATATATTTGAATGCTTAGTCACCAGGGAGTGGATTTGTTGCAAAGGATTACAAGAATTTGGAGGTGTGGCCTTGCTGGATGAAGTGTGTCATTGGGGGTGGGCTTTGAGGTTTCAAAGACCCATGCCAGGTCCAATCTCTCTTTTCCCCCTCCTTTTCCCACCCTCCCCCTCCTCTCCTCTTCTCTCCCCTCTCTTTCTCTCTCCTCTCTGCCTGCTGTCCAAGGAGCAGGATGTAGGTCTCAGTTACTGCTCTAATACCTTGTGTGCCCCCATTTTTTCCAGCCATGATGATAATGAATTAAACCTCTCAACCAGTAAGCAGGTCCCCATCTTACAAAGACTTTCCTTTATAAGAGTTGCAGAGGTCATGGTGTCTCTTCATAACAAAAGAACCAAGAAAGTGGGTTTTGCCACCTCATTGAAGTTGGAAATACCCTCATTGGGCAGACCTGGAATTGTGTCTTCTAAGTGATTCTAAATTTAATAGAGTTTACAATCAAAATTAATCATGAGGCAGGAAGTGGTTCAGGATTTTTTTTTTTTTTGAGACAAGGTTTATTTATGTAGCTCTGGCTATTCTGAAACTAGCTCTGTTAACGAGGCTGGCCTTGAACTCACAGAAATTCACCTGCTTCTGCCTCCCAAGTGTTGGGATCAAAGGTGTGCACTATCCCCCACCCTATGGTACAGGATTTTAATGTCAGCATTGGAGAAGACAGAGGCAGGTGAATCTCTGTGAACTGGAAACCAGCCTGGTCTATATAGTGAGTTCCAGGACAGCCAGAGTTACATAGTGAGATCCTAGTTAAAAAAACAAAACAACAAAACTATGACAGTATCTTATTTTTTCTCATAAATGTTGAAATCCCATGCTATCTCTTGTTTTACTCTGAGAATTGGTAGATTAAGTGACTAAGCTTTGGTAGACTGAGTGAGGTCAGAAGAGGAAATGAGAAAGGCAAGAAAAGATCTTTACAAGGTCTCGTTTTATTATTCATGTAGCAAAGGCTAGCCTCAAACTCTTAGCTAAGGGTGACCTTGAACTTCTGATCCTCTTTTCTCTACCTCCTGAGTGTTCAGAATTACAGGTATGCACCACCAAACCCCTATGTATAAGCTTCTAGGTATCAAATCTAGGGCTTAATGCACACTAATTCACAACTCTATCACCTGTGCTGATTCCCAGCTCATTTTAACATTTTAACTCATTGCACCATTGCCAGAGTTTTCTTTTTCTAGCTTATACATCTGATTGAGTCATTTTCCTGCACTAGAAGGTTTTTTTGTTTTTGAGACAGGGTCCCACCATGTAACCCAGGCCAATATAACACTTGTGATCCTCTTATCTCTCCTTCTATCTTGCATAGGTAGGATTATAAACATTTGCCTCCATGCCTGGCTCAGACTCCAGAATTATTACTTTCTAATGTATATAAATATTTATGTGAATATATTTACGTGCATAGTGTACATACTTGGTGCCCGTAGGGGAAAGAAGAAAGCACCAGACTGTAGTTACAGACCTTGTAAGCCACAATGTGGATGCTCAAAACAGAACCCATGTACTCTGCAAGAACAGCAAGTTCTCTTAACCACTGAGCCATTTCTCCAGCCCCCCAGTCTGCAGATTTAATGGCTAATATACAATACTGTCAGAAAAAAAAAAAAAAAAAAAAAAAAAAACCGCCAATGTTACAGTCAGGTGTCCTAGTTTGCCTTTTATTGCTGTGATAAGCACCAAGACCAAAAGCAACTTGAAGATGAAAAGGGTTATTTTGTTAAATTTCTATCATGGGTTGACATCACTCAGGGAATTCAGGGTAGAGCTGGAGGCAGGAGCTGATGCAGAGGCCATGAAGGATCACTGCCTATTGGTTTGCTCTCCATGGCTTGTTCAGCCTGTTGAAGGACAGTCTGACCTTCAACAGATAGGGCTGTTTGTTAGTGCTCAGAGTCAGGGTAACTGAGAGGTCCGCTAGGGGCAAAGCTGGTTGTGATCCTTTATAGAGGTGACCTGAGGAGCTTGGAAATGAAATTGTTGCAACTGTGAGGAGTGACATGTCTCTCCTTCCTTAAATTGTTTGTCCAGGGCAAAACAGACAGACTACCTTGGAAGGCAGGCCGTCTCAACAGACATTCCTTTCTGTGTTAACCAATAGCAGCTGAGCAAAGCACTCTATCAGTGTGTATGTGTATGAGCACATATGTGTGGATGTGCATTGATGTGAGAGTCAGAAGATATTATCCACAATCATCTGTGATATCCCTTCTAGCTTGTTCATTGAGGCAGGTTCTCTCAGTTGGTATTACAGGTGGACCACCATAACTACCCAATATTTACATGGTTTCTGGAGATCTGAACTTTGTTCCTCAGGTTTGCTCAGTAGGCATTTAACCACCCAGTCCAGATGTTGACACTTTTGACAATCAAAAAACATACCTGGACCAGTGACCCCTTTTGCAGGTGCGTAGAACCTGTAATATTCATCTTGGGAGTTTGCCATGGAAGCTGGATTCTGAAGATTTGAAAGGACTAGGCATCCTCAGGCAGCACAGAGACCATGCTGAGGCACATGAAGAGAGCTTCATTTCCCATGTTTGAAAACGTTATTTTTCTGGGCAGAGAAATGAGGCTAGTTGGATTCTTTGAGTTACTGGTTATTCATCCTTGGCTGTTCAGACACATCCTCACAAAAGAAAACTATTTATCAGTGTGTGGGGGTATATTTAAAGAAGGATTATCTCAACTTCTGATAATGACTGTCATCGGAAGAAGTTTCTAAGGCTGATCTCAGCCAGTTGGTTTTGAAATAACGCTGCGTGTTTTAGTGGCAGCACAGCTGAAACTGCAGGGCCATCACCCTGACGTAACAGACCTTGGCTACCTCTGCTGCCAGATGGAAGCCTGTATGTGATCAGTGCTATGACTCAGCAGGACTGGCTTAGGCAACCTTATTTGATTTTATGTTTCTGCTAGTAGTGGCCACTGTGATTGTATGGTACTGTCATGGCCTGGTTCAGATGTTCTGTTTAAATATCAAGTGGACAAACGTCTTTATTTATATACTTTCTACCTGACTGCAACTTTCCACTGATTAAAATTTTGGCTTAGTTAGTTAGAAGTTGGTTAGATGCACTCAACAAAGAAAAGTTCCACTATCAAAATACCGATTGTCTGACTGACCAGTTATAGTGTTAGTGACAATGGAGCTAGGAGAGCAGACGTGTGCTATTATGAGTTCTTCCTATGAACTCACACAGCAGGTTTCTAAAAAGCCCTAGGCCCAGGGATGAAGAGATGTCTCAGTGACTAAGACTGCCTAGTGGTCTTGCAGAGGTTTGATTCCTAACACCCAGATTTGGTGGCTCAAAACCCCTGTAACTCCAGCTCCAGGGAGATCTGTTACCTCTGGCCTCACACACTCACAACAAAAGCCCTATTTTCCTCTTCTGTATGATAATGTGTATATAATGTCTTCAGGCCCTAAAGTTCTATTTTGTTAAAACCACGATGTACCCCAGCAGTCTATATTCTTAATCTGCACTAGATTGAACGTATCTCAGATGTAAGATGGCTCTTGAGTCATGAGATAGTGTTACATACCAACCATGAATCAAAAATAAGTAAAAACCTCCATTTTTGTTTTTGTTTAATTTTTGTTTTGTTTTGTGGTTTTAGTGGTTGTTTTTTTTGCTTGTTTGTTTGTTTTTTTCGGCATAGTCTCACTATGAAGCGCTAGCTGGACTGAAAGTCACTGGGTTGGGCTAGAGCCCCACCTGCCTCTCTGTCTCCCCAATGTTGGGATTAAATGTGAGCACTACTGTAGCATGCCTGGCAGTGCGCTCTATTTTTAAGAAAAATTAAAATTAAGTGAGTCCAGAGCAGCCTCGGAAACCTGACAGTGTCATCAGATAACACAGGGTGACGTTCTCAGCCTCGTTCAAGGATGCCTTGAGTGGACATCTGGCAGGGCTGGCACTGACCAAGGTGCTCTAGCAGAAACAGTAAGAAAGCACAAATTCCTACCAGACTTCACAAAGAAAAATGTTAGTCAAAGGAGGGAAAACATGGCCTGTCTAGTGCTCTGTCTATGCAAGTCTCTGGAAACAGCTGTATGTAACTGAATGCTGATTGCTTCTAGAGGGGTGGGTACTGAGAGGCTAAGCATAGCAGGGGAGGGGCGCTCCTCATAGACCCTTTCAGATATTTTTTTATTTTATTTTTTAAAGATTTATTTATTGTTCAAGGCTAGCCTGGTCTACAGAGTGAGTTCCAGGACAGCCAGAGTTACACAGAGAAACCCTGCCTGGAAAAACCAAACCAAACAAACAAAAGATTTATTTATTATTATATGTAGGTACAATGTAGCTGTCTTCAAGACACACCAGAAGAGGGCATCAAATCTCATTACAGATGGTTGTGAGCCACCATGTGGTTGCTAGGATTAGAACTCAGGACCATTGGAAGAGCAGTCAGTGCTCTTAACTACTGAGCCATCTCTCCAGCCCCCATATTTTTTATTTTTTAACATGTAAATATGTGGCATCTACACATTTTAATTTCATCTACTTTTTGTCTTCTTAAAAAAATTATTTTTATGTACATGAGTACTCCATTGCTCTCTTCAGACACACCAGAAGACAACATCAGATCCCATTACAGATGGTTGTGAGCCACCATGTGGTTGCTAGGAATTGAACTCAGGACCTCTGGAAGAGCAGCTGGTGCTTTTAACCACTGAGCCATCTCTCCAGCCCTACTTTTTGTCTTATCTCTTTCTATCTTTTTAAATAGTAATTGTTTTACTTATGTGTATATGTGTGTGCCACATGAATGCAGGTGCCCTTGGAGGCCAGAAGAGGGTGTTGGTTACCTGGAACTGGAGTTACATGCAGTTCTGAGCCATAGCAACCACTCCAGGGTGCTGGGAGCCAAATCAGGTCTTCTGGAAGAGTAGCCAGTGCTCTTAACTGGTGAGCCATATCTTTGGCTCCTTCTCCTTCCTTCCTTCCTTCCCTGCCTCCCTCCCTGCCTCCTTGCCTCCTTCTCTCCCTCTGTTTCTTCCTTTCTAAACAGAAGATCTTACTTTACTACATAGCCAAAGCTGGCCTCAAATGGGAAATCCTCTTGCCTCAAGACTCTTAGTGCTGAAATTACAGGCCTGCACCACACCACGTGGCTTTTCAGATTTAGCTGTTTGAGGGTTTTGTTCTTTTGTTTTGGGAACTGCTTATGCTGCTATGAGGAAAACCCAGCTAGCTTTTCCTGTGCCCACAGGCGCAGGCGCTGCACCCAACCACAGGAACCACCACCTCCCTGCTACCCCAAGAGACAGGGTGGCAACATTGAAACAAAACCCAAGGATGGCATGTAGGAAAGTGGTCAACCCTGGCCTTGCTGCTCACTGGAATTTTCTAGCCGGTCCGGAAGCTCCCTCAGTCACTCCTTACCTTCCTCTCCTTCTCTGGTGGTGCCTGGATTCTCTAATCTCCTCCCTTTTGACTAACAACCCAGATCCAGCTTCTAGAAATCTATAGCATAGATCTTCTATGAGACCTTCTGTCCTGTGGCCATTCACTAGTATTTGGCTTTAGTAAACTAGGGACATATTACTATGGCCGGTTCCAGAGCTGGTGAGATGGCTCAGTGGGCAGATGTCCTAGCTGCTGAGCCTGAAGCCTGCTTTGAATCCCTGGGACTCATGGTGGATGGAGAGGCACATGCACACCTACACAAAACAGAAAATACACTTTCCAAATAGTACATTTCACTGCTCTCTTTTGGTGTGTGTGTGTGTGTGTGTGTGTGTGTGTGTGTAAGAGCAATGGCCCTTTTTCCAAGTACCTAGGTTCAATTGCAGCAACCACTGTACCACAATTCCAGGGAACCCAACACCCTCACACAGACATACATACAGGTAAAAACACCAATGTACGTATAATAAAAATAAATATAGAAAATAATCTTTTTGTTGTTGTTGTTAAAGTAGCTTCTATGTGAAATGCCATGGTGTTGTTGTCAGTGCTGGGAGTCAAACCACCTGCCTGTGCATGCATGGCGAGTGCTGAGCTGCTGGCCGGTATCGCCTCCTCCCATCTTAGTGTTTCTGTGGATTTCTTCCTTTCTCTGGCACAGTTTCCTCTGTGTATGAAGTATGTGCATGCTGTGTGGATGTTTGCATGTGTGCACACCTGCACATGTGCGTAGAGTCCAGGCATCCACGCTGTGTTCTTCCTCAATCGCTCTTTGCTTTGTTTTTTGAGATGTGCTCTCTTGCTGAACCTGGCCAGACTGACTAAGTCAGTGAGCTCTGGGGAGCCACTTGTCCCAGCTTCCCAGTGCTAAGGTTACAGATGTGAGTGGCCAGACCAAGTTTTTCAATATCCAGTCCTGGCATCCGAAGTCAGATCTTCATGCTTACACAGCATGCGCTGTACCCACACAGCCATGTCCCTAGTTCACCTCTCCTCACTTAAAAATATTCTGTTATAGTTTTCCCCTCTTAGACTTTTCCTTCATGTGGGACAGACACACACACACACACACACACACACACACACACACATACACACACACTCACACAGGCTTTTATTCCCCTGGGAAGAGATTTGGAAAGGGATGGCATGGTGTTCAGGTCAAAATGGCTCCAGTGCACAGCTCCACCATACGCCATGGTCTTTAGAGGTTAGGACCGAGGCTCTGGCTGTCCCTGCTCTTAGCATGCGTTCAGGAACCTGGCAGACCTAGAGCCATATTAGATCACTGGTCAGAACTTAGTGTTGTCTTCACAAAGACTCAGGGAGAGGCACCAGTCTTCTTGACTCAAATCAACACAGGTTGTATGTCTGGAAGCTTTATTTCCTCCTCTATTGTATGAGTGCATGAACTAAGGGGACAGAAGATCTCTTCTCTCCCAAAAAGCGATATCCACAAGACTGGAAGGACAGCTCAGCATGTAAGAGAACTTGGCGGATGCCCTGGGTTTAGTTCTCATCACCCACATCAGGGGGCTCACAACTACCTCCAGACCCACTTTCAGGGCATTTGACACCTTCTGGTCTCTTAGACATCTGCCCACACGTGGTGCACATAAAAAGGACAGGCCCACTCACATACATATAAATACATACTTAAAAATATTAGTAATTTAAGGGAAGTATTTGAGATTCTTAAATATTAAGAGCTAGATGTGATCTTAGAAAGATCTAGTCTGCGCCTGTCATGTAAGGGAAAGGAACCGGGAACAGAAGCATGACGTTCTGGTTCTCAAGAGCCAGCTTAGAGGCTTACAGCTAGTGACACATTCAGGGCCTAGCACCTTTGGGATGCATAGTTGGGTATTCAATGGTTATAAGATTAACTGTAGAAAGCTTTGGGGGCCGCTTCTAGGAACCTGGCAGGAATTTGACATTGGGCTAGGATAAAGAAGTTGGCTCAAGGTAAATACAGCCAAGGAGTGTTTTGTATTCCTTGTATCTTAGTCATTCTGATAAACCCCTAGGCACAGTGACCACTGGACTTTGCTTATTGGCTTGTTTGTTCCTTGATACTTTGTTTATGCCTTAGGACTGACCATATTCTTTGTATGTGCCTAGAAAGATATAAAAGCAGACTGGGGTAAAAAAAACTTCCTCGGCCTCAGCACTGGCTGGGGTCATGTTCTAGTGTTGTCTAATTGTCTTTTTCTTGTCAGTCCTCACTACCTCCCTGGAGACCCTGTTGACTGACTGAGCTGGCTTGCTCAATTAATAAATGTGTCCCTTAATGCATGTAGCACAGTGCAACCCCATACATTTTTCTGCTGTCATGGTTTTGAGGCAGGAAATTGTTATGTAGCCAGATCATGCTAGTCTTCAACTTACAATCCTCCTGCCTCAACATCCTGAAAGCTAAGATTACAGGTGTATGTCACCATGCCTGAGTCAAATAAAATTTTTAAGTGAAATTATTCTACTAATGTGAAATATACCCAGAGAGTGACAGGCCTGGAATGGGGATGGGCATATATAGACCCCCTGACCCCCTTGGATTCTCCCTCAGAGATGCTTAAGAGCATCTGGTTTCCTTGAGACTGAACGCAGCCCATCACACCCACATTTGTATTTTATTCCACTGCCTTATTCTAGAAAGGAATGATATGGACTTGAATTTGTCAACTTTCAACAAACTAAGAACTTCAGAAGAAATGAAGCAACTTGTAAGCTCAGGATTTGGCCACAGTCAACATCGGAGCAGTTGCTGACTTACCTTCCTAAAGAAACTGCACAGAAAGGTATTAAATCTGCCATCTTCCTTGAGTCTGTATTATCTAGACAGTGTCAGTAGGCCAGTGGAAAGAGAGAGGATTGATAAGCCAGCAAAAGAGCAAACTGGCAATTAGGAAGAACTTATAGCTCTAACCATGGAGACAAAGGTTGAACAATATGAATCTTCCCATTTTCTGAGTGATGACAGGCAATGTAAGAATGACCCAGAAATGAGAAAGTTCTTTGTGTTTTAAATGCAATACACTTGATGTCCTTCTCTAAGGACCTCTGCGATCTTTACAGTCAGCAGCAATGAGCAGGATGCAAGAAAATAGTTTGGTTCAACATGACTCAGTAGACAGTGTTGGTTCAAATTTCAGGCGTCTGACCACAAGTGGTTTATTTTAGGCATAACACAATTTGGTGAAAATTAATCTGGTGATAATTAACTCAATCCCACGTGCACAATAAAGCAGACATAAATCTCCTTGGAGAACAAAGTAAATATATGTATCAGATGTAACTACATTAAAACTTTTCTTTTTAAGCCCATAAGGATAGATGCTATAGATTGATTTAAATAAATTAATAATAAAGGTCTTTGGGAGGATCTTGTGGCAGAAAGTTTCTCAACACACAGATAGCACAAAGTCACCAGGCCCCTTCTGGACAGGTAAAAAGTTATGTACTCCTTCCCTTGAAAGAACAACCCTATGAGCTTAGTATTCCGGGCTCCCCTAGTGCATGTTTGTCTTTGCATGCACACATGTGTGCTTATGTACTTCATGTATACATGCTCACATGCACATAAAACACACCGAGAAGCACCATACACATGTGCACACACAAAAAAGTTAAAGGCATGATACAGATTTTAGTTCTAAGGGATGAACCCAGGGCCTTATACCTGATACACTTGTTCTGTCCCACCACCCACCCCTTCACCCCCACCCACACTCCTGCTACCTCCAAGGACTTGATATTCCTGGCAGAGATCATACTAGGTATGGAAGTACATGTCTGTAATCCCAGTATTTGCAAGGCAGAGCTGATGGGACCAGGAATTTGAAGTCACCTGGACCTGTCTCAAACAAAAGCAGAGATGGGGATGTGACTCAGTTGGTAGAATGTTAGCTTAGCATGTACAAGCCCTAGTTTGAGCCTAGTTTGATCGACATACACACATATAGACATATACAAAAATTTGAAAAATGTTAAAAAAATTTTTTTAAAGAAGTTCATCCTTGGCTACATAGCATGTTCAAGGCCAACTTGTCACAAATGAAGAGACAAACAGCTCCACCCTTGAATGGCTGCCAATGAGAATAGAATCACTTAAAAGGGGATATGGAGCCGGGCGGTGGTGGCGCATGCCTTTAATCCCAGCACTTGGGAGGCAGAGGCAGGCGGATTTCTGAGTTCGAGGCCAGCCTGGTCTACAGAGCGAGTTCCAGGACAGCCAAGGCTACACAGAGAAACCCTGTCTCGAAAAACCAAAAAAAAAAAAAAAAAAAAAAAAAAGGGGATATGGAGAGGGGTGATGTCACTTCTTTGTCATAGAAACTATGTGTATTTTTTAATACAACCATCACAATATTGTGTGTAGGAAGCAAGATCTTAAGTTTACCAATTCAACTACACAGTAACCAACAGCTTTGCCCGAGAATAACCTTATTCCTAACTTTAGGACCCACGCCCCAGCCCAGGAAATATTGAAATTACATAAAGTCTAGACATAATTTCATGCATATGGAGGTCAGGGGTCAACCACATGTAACATTCTGTTGGCACTGACTCTTGGAACTTGCCTAGTAGTGGGTCAGCAGCCCAGTGAACCCAGGATCTTCTGGTTTTGCTCCCCTGTGCTGGCATTACAAGCAGAT
Organism: Mastomys coucha; assembly: GCF_008632895.1. Lineage (NCBI taxonomy): Eukaryota > Metazoa > Chordata > Mammalia > Rodentia > Muridae > Mastomys > Mastomys coucha. The sequence continues at coordinate 53,856,935 of NW_022196906.1, read as the reverse complement.
ACCACCATCCCTGGCCTTTTTTTTTTTTTTTTTTTTCCCGAGACAGGGTTTCTCTGTGTAGCCCTAGCTGGCCTGGAACTCACTCTGTAGACCAGGCTAGCCTCGAAATCAGAAATCTGCCGGCCTCTGCCTCCCAAGTGCTGGGATTAAAGGCGTGTGTCACCACTGCCTGGCTGCCATCCCTGGCCTTTTGAAGTGAGAAGCCAGGATCTAAACTCAGGTTCTTAAGCTTTCATAGCTGGTACTTTATCAACTGAGCCATCTTACCAGCACAGTCGCACTATGTTCCCTTGGCTGACCTAGAACTTTCTTTGTAGGCCAGGCTGATTCTGATACCATAGATCTACTAGCCTCTGTTTCTTGAGTGCTGATATTAAAGGTGTGCTTGGTAAAATATTCTTTTTTTTTTTTGTTAAAGACTGTATATAGTATGTATGTGTGTGTGTTTGTGTGTGTGTGCGCATGTGCATGTGTGTGCAGGTACCTGTAGTACCTGTAGTGTGCAGAAGAGAGTGTCAAATTTCCTGGAGCTGGAATTACAGGTGGTGTGAACTGTCTGATGCTAGAACAGCACGTGCTCTTAACTGCTAAGTGGTCTGTTCCACCCCAAAGAATCTTTACAAATCTTAGCAGGAAGTCCCTAGCTAGATATCTATACTGTAAGGTGACTCTCTGCTCTGTAGATTACCTATTTACACTGTTGGTGCTGTTACCTGGTGAATAGAAGTTCTTAACTGGAAGGTCATCCTATTTACAAATTATTTCTTTATAGCTTATGTTTTTGTAAAACATTGCCTTTTTAAGAGTGAAAAAAAATGTTACTCCATGATGGGAAGTGGCTGTGCACACCTTTAAATCCCAGCATTTGGGGGACAGAGATGGGCAGATCTCTGTGAGCTCGAGGCCTGGTCTAAAGACATCCTGGACAGCCAGAGATATACAGAGAAACCTTGTCACAGAAAGCCATAAATAAATAGATAAATAAATAGTTATTCCATATTTTCTTCTTACAAGACTGCTTTTCTCTTTTTTTCTTAAAGATTTATTTATTTATTTTAAGTATATGAGTACACTGTAGCTGTAAACATGGTTATGAGCCACCATGTGGTTGCTGGGATTTGAACTCAGGATCTTCAGAAGGGCAGTCTGTGCTCTTAACCACTGAACTATCTCTCCAGCCCAAGACTACTTTTCAAAATGTCAGTGGTTTCAATGTATAGTAAATGACAGTGTACATAGCCACCAGACTGACATGCATGTTTTGCTATACCCATCACAGACCTTAGCAAGTTCCTAGCTAGTCACAGTATCCTATTCTTTGGGGTAAGTGCTCAGGGTAGGCCCTAGGGTTTGGTGGTGACACTCTGTTCCTTTTATGACAACAATTCTTAGATTGTTTTATTCAAGACATTAGTCATTGTCCACAAATGGTCTGGTATCCCATATTACATCAACATCATCTGTATGGTGGTGTGCTTGTTTAATGCCACTAGTGAAGGGATCCCAGGAATCCCAGGGGTAACACAGTTTTTCCACCAATATTAGTAGTTTATGTGTCATGATATAGCTTGTGCCAAGACTGCATTTGAGCAAGCTTGCAAAGACAGCAGAGGGGCTGCAAGGATGATCATGTAGTACTAAGTAAGGATCCAGAGCTGGGTAGGACTTTTGATGTTCTTCTCTCCTCCAGCAGTCTGCATAGCACCTGCTGGCTCTGTGGAAGCTGTCCAGCAGGGCAGAAGTTTAGAGGTCAGGTCCTGCTTAATTTCTCAGTATTCTATGTCCTATAACCAGAGTGTGACATGTCTTCAGCAATAGACTCACCACAACCATCTAGTTATGGTGCACAATATATGGTGGTTTTTTGGTGGTGGTGGTGGTAGATTTTTATCTTTATTTGTTTGTTTTTTGTTTTTGATTTTGTTTCTAGGCAGCATCTCACTCTTAATCCAGGTTGGCCCAGAATTCCTTCTGTAGTCCAGGCTAGCCTATAACTTACTCTGTAGCCCAGACTAGCTTCAGACTCATGGGTGATCACACTCCCTGTGACTGCTCAGTACTAAAATTACAGGCATAAGCCATCATACGTAGGGACAACCTTTATTCTGTACCTAGTAGAATCCAACTGCTAGTGTCCTAAGAACCTCAGGCCCTTCATGACTTCTCGTCTTGGTACAAGTGTTCACTCCAAATGTCCTCCCGGTTGATGACCTGGGAAACCTAAAATATAGCTTGTCTACCCTTCCCTACTTCTGACAATGGCACCACTCTTTCCTCCATGAGTTGTCTAGAAATCTGTTGGTCACCCAGTCTCATTCATCACTAAATAGTCTGCCTCCATACTTTGAACTGCTGCCAAAAAAGTTAAATAGTACATTGGCAGAAAAAATTTTGGCTGGCCTTGTTGGTTCCTGCTAGTAGGAAAATGTTGAAGAGGCAGATTCAGGGGGATCATGAGTTTGAAGTCAGCCTGTGTTACACCACTGGAGCTGGAGAGATGGCTCAGTTAGAAAAGAAGCACTTCTGGCTGCTCTTCTCAAGGACACAAGTGTGATTCCCAGCATTCATATCAGGCAGTTCACAGATCTGTTACTCTCTTCTGGTCTCTGGAGACAGCTGCACTGACATGCACATATTCAAATACACATCCATATCATACAAATAAAAGAAAGCCTTTGAGAAAAGAAGTGATTGGGTTGGAGAGATAGCTCAACAGTTCTTCCAGAGGTCCTGAGTTCAATTCCCAGCAACCACATGGTGGCTCACAACTATCTGTAATGGGTTCTCAAGTCCTCTTCTGGTGTGTATGAAGAGTGACTGTGTACTCACATACATTAAATAAATAAATCTTTTTTAAAAAAAAAAGAAAAAGAAAAAAGGAAGAAGTGCTTGTCACACAACACCCAGTACTCTCACACAAAGCCTAGAGCAGTGGTATGCATTTGTAATTCCAGTGCTGGGGCATGAAGAAACAAGTCTTCCTGAGTCTTGCTGGCCAGGCCAGCCATATTGGCAAGCTCTAGATTTAATGGAGACCTTGTCTCAAAAAAAAAGAAGGCACAGAATGATCAAGGGAGACAGTTGTTGTCAAGCTATGGTTTCCACATGCATGTTTACACATGTATCTGTATACACGGGTACACATATGTGGATACATGTCCCATACAAATATATCACATGCACAAAAGAAGTCTGCATGCTAAAGCATGGGTATATACTAGTATGTAGAACTAGTGGTTCTCACCAGCTGAAATACAGAACAAGCTTCAACAGGTCATAGGAATTGAGAAGAGGGTGTGCTGGCAGAAACTTATAGTCAGGCATGTGGATTAGATCAGATTTAGGAACCAGTGTTTCTATGTAAGCAAAGCTGGCGATGTGGCTGAGGCACAGAATGCCACCTGCACTGTACCTCCAATGCAGAGCTCTTAGGGGGTAAGGGGTGAGGCTCAGATGCAGAGTGGTGTAAGGTGATTAGAGTCACTAGGGCACGGGCTGGGCTGAAGTGAGCCAGGGAAACTCCACTTTCATGTAGAGCACAGCACCGCCTCTGCATCTTGAAGACTTATCATTTTCAGCACATCAGATTTTAGTGTTCAGGGCAATGGTTACCAGCATTATAGTGGGCCCTGTCAGCAGGCCCTGTCAGCAGTGTGTCTGTGGCAGGGTGTTCTTCCATGAATAAAACGTATTGAAAAGAGGGATGAGAGGACAAAGACAGAGCTAAGCAGGTAAAGCCACTTTGTACAAGCCTGGTGTCACAAGTTAGATTCCCAGAACACATGTAAAGACAGAAGGCTATACAGAGAAATCTGTCTACACACACACACACACACACACACACACACACACACACACACACACGCAGAGTCTCTGTCTCTCTACCTCTCTGCCTCTTTCCCCCCAACCCCCAGTAATTTCTTCCTAGTGTTCCAAGACTCAAAATGATGAAAGAGAAACAGGATCTATACCCAGGATTCTTCTGGCATGTGTGAAGAGGTGTTGAGACAAATTCCGTGGCAGTTAGAAAGTTGAACTGGCTGCCAAGATGGAGAGGAAGGAGAGAACCATGACCTTTTACAGCCCCAAGGTCACCAAAATAAAGGGGGACCTGAAATACCAACGGGTGAGGAGACAATGTAGGCCAGAGGGGAGGAAGGGGCTTTACTTGAGCATAGAGCTAGATAGAAAAGCACACCTATGAAATTTTGACTTTTTTTAAAAAAGATTTTATTTACTTAGTATATAATATTCTATATGCATGCCTGCACACCAGAAGAGAGCACTAGATTTTATTATAGATGGTCATGAGCCACCATGTGGTTGTTGGGAATTGAACTCAGGACCTCTGGAGGAGCAGACAGTGCCCTTAACCTCTGAGCCATCTCTCCAGCCCTGAAATCTTTACTTTTAAAAAGAGGTAAGAGGTCTCCAGATCAAACCACCTGGGATATCGGGATAGAGTGAGATAGGAGACCTCAAGGACCTGGGGTTAGCTTCTTTGGCAACATTTCCCTCATCTTTGTAGCCTACTCTTCCTACCAACACACAATCGATATCAGCCCAGAAGCGACAGCAGTATGTGAATGAGGCTTATACGTACATCCGGATGTTCTGTAGCAGCCTCTCCTGCTTTAGCCTCTTGCTGCTGATCTGCACATCCCCACTGAACTGGGTGCAGTTCCTGGTGACCAACAATGGCCTTGAGCTCAAAGCAGGACTCTGGATCTTATGCAACCATGCGCTGTGCTGGAGCCACACACCCAAGCCACCCTGTGAGTGCCACAAAAGTCAATGTCACGGGCCCCACAACTGCAGGCCTGACTTTCTTCCTTTAAGATTTTTTTTGGATCTGAGACAAGTGAATATGATGGTCCTTTTTTATTGGCATCCTGTATATGTTTTCTTTCCTATCCTAGGTTGATTCTTGTCCCAAATGTTTACAAGCTGCTACTATTCTTTAGGTAGAATTCTTTTGACATTTATAAGATACCATCTTGGAACAGATGTGGATACAGGTGACTCACATGATTGATACTTGAGTGTCCTTTTTATCTGGACCACTCCTCTTTCTAGATGAAAGCTTCTCATTGACATATACAGGTGGGCCCTTTTGTACCAGAGGTCCTAAACATTCTGAAATTTTGACAGCTAAGCTTGCTGCCCTTCAAAAGCTGAAATCAGAGCTGGGGGTGAAGCTCATTGTAGAGTACTCACCTGCCATATACAAAATATGTGGAGGGCAGGGATGTGGTTAAGTAGGCAGCATGTTTGCCTACTATTCACAAGGTTTGTGCAAAGTATTACCAGCTGTCTTGTCACCCTTATAATCCTAGCATTTGGAAGGCAGAGACAGGAGGATCAGAAGTAAGTTTGAGAAGGCCTGGGCTCTACAAAATTCTGGGTTTTTTTTTGTTTGTTTTGTTTTTTGTTTTTTAAAAACTCACGTGATCTTGTCTCAGGGAAAAAAGTATGTTAAGTATGGTAGCACATGCCCATAATCTTATTCCTTGGTAAGCAGAGGGAAGAAGATAGTGAGTTTGAGACCACTCTGGGTTACATAGCCAGACCTGTGTGTGTGTGTGTGTGTGTGTGTGTGTGTCTACGTGCACAAGCATTTGAATGTATGTTAACATCTATGTGTTAAACATTTTTTTATTTATATTTCTGTATGTCTGGTTATGTGTATGCCACAGCACACTTGTGGCGGTCAGAGCACAACTTTCTGGAGTTGGTTTTATCCTTCCCTGTGAGTCCGAGTGATCTAACCCTGGTTGTCAAGCTTGGCATCAAGTGCTTTTACCCACTGAGCCACCTTGCTGTGTCCCCCCACAACCCCAACCCCTTGGGTCCAGAACCATGTGAACTGGTTAAGTGTAAGCTTAAGGGTGAACTTTTTAAAAGATAAGAGAGAATGTCATAAACCGCCAAGGGCAGGAAGTGCAGAGGGTGTGAAGGGGCTCACGACTGGGCTCTCAGACAAAGACAACCAGGCCATCCAGTCTCTGGGGCTCTCCAGTGTCCAACTGAAATTCATCATTATTTATATTTTTTTTATCTCCACAGCCCAGGTTTTCCTGTTTATTAGTGTGTCGGTTCCAACAGTGGGCTTAGCCTTATGGCTCATCAGTTCATACAAGCAAGAGGAAATAGACATTTCCAAGCTAAATAATCAAATAGATCCAACTTAGGCCAAGTTCCCTTTCTTGGTCCCCTTAGCTATAGTCAGGCAGCTGTAGGCAAGGATAGAGTGCTTGGGGTATCAAGAGCTAAATACTGCAAAATATACCTAGCTGTAGGCTTCCTATAGCTCAATCTTAGAGGTGACATGGACTGTTCATTTTTAGTGACACAGTCTTTAGAAAATAAACTACTTTTAAGTTATTTTCTGGGATGGAGAGATGGCTCAGAGGTTAAGAGCACTGTCTGCCCTTCCAGAGGTCCTGAGTTCAATTCCCATCAACCACCTATAATGAGATCTGGTACCCTCTTCTGGTGTGAGGCATACATGCAGACAGAATATTGTATACATAATAAATAAATACATCTTTAAGTTATTTTCTTTTTAATGTGACCAACTTGTTGGAGGCCTCAGGGCAATTCACTTCTATGGTTAGGCTTATGATTTCTACCAATGGAAATGAATGTTTTTATCATAAGGAGCAGGCTATAGAGAACAAAATGAAATTTATATGGCATATCTTTTTTAAAAACCTTAAATTTTAATGAAATGTTTGGTATACATGAGTGGAGGTGCCAACAAGTCCAGAAGAGGATGTTGGATCCCCTGGAACTGGTACTCTAGATGGTTATGAGCTGTGCATGGATGCTGGGAACCACACTCTGGTCTCTGCTAGAGCAGTACATGCTCTTAATGCTCTGCCATGTCTCTAGCCTCATGAGGAGTTCTTAGACAGAATCCTTTGGGATTTTGTTTGCTTTGTTTTGTTTGGTGGCAGCGGCAGTTTCCTCCTCCTCCTCCTCCTCCTCCTCCTCTTCCTCTTCCTCTTCCTCCTCTTCCTCCTCCTCCTCCTCCTCCTTCTCTTCCTGCTCATCTTCCTCTTCTTCCTCCTCCTGTTCCTCCTCCTCCTCTTCTTCCTCTTCCTCCTCTTCTTTTTCTTAAAATAGAGTCTCAAGTAGCCTTCTATAGCCTCCAACTGACTATGCAGTTGAGGACAATCTGGAACTTCTGTTCCTCCTGAATCTATCTATACCCTGAGTGCTAGGTTTACCTGTATGTACCACCTCACCTGGACAAAATTGAAATAATCTTTGTTTGTTTGTTTGTTTTAAGGCAGGATCTCACTATGTAGCCCTGGCTATCCTGTAGACTAGGCTGACCTTGAACTCACAGATATCTGTTTGCCTCTGTCTCCCAAGTATTGGGACTAAAGGCATTGGGACTAAGAGCACTGTCTGCTCTTCCAGAGGTCCTGAGTTCAATTCCCAGCAACCACATGGTGGCTCACAACAACCTATAATGAGATCTGGTACCACAAGCAATCCCAGCACTTGGGAGGCTAAGGCACGCTAGCCTCTCTTACTCTGTTGTCTAAATTGAACCCAAATTCAGTAGATAAAAGTTAGAATAACGTTCTTTCTCAAAAAATAAAAATAAAAAAATGCCAGGCATAGTGATGCACACTTGTAACTCAGCACTTAAAAGCTAGAGACAGAAGAATCAAGAATCCAAGGTATTATTTACTCAGGGAGTTGAGCCTAGCTTGGGCTACATGAGAGCTGTGTCAAACAACAACAACAAAATAAAATAAAATAAGGTAGAAGAATGAAATAAAATACTAACAATGGTTACTTCTAATCATCGAGAATGTGGCTGACTGTCTTCTTGTCTCGTTATATTTAGTGCTCATTACAATATTTAGGTTGAACATATATTGCTCGTAGAACTAGAATTGGAAAAAAAGGTCTTAAACTGGTTTGTGATGGCAATCACTCCTTTTATAAACTAATTGACATGACTGAAATATTCATGTATTATCCTTAATTTACCAAAAAAGGCTTTGTCTTCACAGTATAGAAAATCCATGTAGCCAAGTCTGGTAGTGTACCTGGAATTCTAGCACAGACATAGGAAGGTCAGCAATTCAAGGCCAGCTTGGGCTGCATAGTGAAACCCTGTCTCAGAAGTGGGTAAAGGGATATTTTAAGTGATAATGAAAACTTAGTAAAGAGCATCTTATTAGTGTCCATGGTACTACACGGCAAACTCCATTTCACCTTCTTGTCCTGATCCCTTCTCTGAGGCTTTATCTGACTTTAATTAGTTACCTGTTTGTTTGTTTGAGACAAGGTCTCAGGTACCCCAGGCTAGCCTAGAACTCACTATGTAGCTCAGGCTGCTCTGGACCTCTCTAGTTCTCCTGTTGCCATATTCTGAGTGCTGGGCTGGCAGGTGTGTGCCACTATGCCTGGGTCCCCAGCTTTCCTCAAGGATGTCAGTTACTGGACTGATCAGGCCTTTCTCCATGCAGATTATCTCCAGTATTCCAGGGCCTTGTTCATCATCTCTAGCCTCTTCATGCTTATTGCCCTTGGCTTACTCTTGAGCTCATGCCGCCCTGCAGAAAGAATGGCTTCCTCTGGGTTGGATCTGAAGGTGTCCATGCTCAGCTTCTGCTCAGGTATGAACTAGCAAGGTCATAAATACACCAAGGTAAAATAGTCAAGGAAATGGAGTGACTCTGGGGGCTTTCGTAGACTTCCCTGCCCTTTTCTTCTCTTCCACATCACACCAAGTGGCCATCCCATGCCCTATCTCATTGCATGGCGCATACAGCTTAATTGTCTTATACCAAGTAGAGGACCCCTTCTTTCTCTCAGCTTGACTAATCCCCAAGTTTTAAACCTTTTGATCTCTGCCATGGGTATGATCCCTATAAATGAAAGAGGAGCTGGGGGTGGCAGCTAAGGCTGACAGGAGGTGCTGATAGATTGTGACATCTTTCCTTTTGGCCCCAGCTGTCAGCTTGCTCCTCTGCCTCAGCCTGTTTCTGGCCCAGGTGGAATGGTATACAAAGAGTGCCATGGAGTATGAGTTCCTGTGGACCTATTATCTTAATTGGTTCTGTGAGGTCTTATATATCTGTGTGGGTGAGTCAAACCCCTGTGCTGGGCTTAGGAGGACAGGACAGGAAGTCATTTCTGTAATAGGAGGTAGAATGGAGAAGAAATAGACATGTGGCAGATTTGTACATGGGGAGGCAGTGTGGTGTGGTGGGAAAGCATAGATTTGATAATCAAAAGCCTAGAATTAGTAATTTGTTCTCTCCAAAAATGAGGTATGAATGGGTGAAGTAATTTGTTTAAGGGCACACAGAAAATAATAGCATGATCATTGAAATCCGGGGGAGTGAAGTGTTACCCTAACCATACTGTAAAAGGATGAATGTGAATTTTAAGAGCTAAGAGACTGACTGTCTGCTAAACCACATCTCATTTTCCCTCTCCTCTAGGGATCATCTCTTTTCTCAACTACATAACTTTCCAACCTCATCCTCCTGATGGGAGTGTCAACGAAGATTTATGGCAGAAGTCCAGGCTGAACATTGGGCCAGTGCCAAAAACACTGCTTGCTAGAGCTGAAATGTCACATGCTGAGATGCAGTTTCTAAGTGGGAGACAGGAAGAACTACAGAATGTGAGAAAGGGAAAACTAGCTACCACAAGACTGTGATAGGATGACAGAAGACTAAATCCTGGTGTCTTAAAAATAGAGACGGTGAGGTCAGAGACAAGCGATTGTGAACTTCCATGAAACTTTCTGATATCATGTCCATAGTAGCATGAAACCTAAAGAAATGTCTTTTCTGTGCACTGTATCCAAAATACTTAAGGCAATTATAGAGAAAGGAATGGAAGGCTGGAGAAATGGCGTAGCAGCTAACATTGCTGACAGCACAGTCATGGGATTCAGAGTTGGAATCCCAGCACTCACATAACAAGCCTCCTCAAAGACTAGGTGGAGATGAGGAGATGGGACATGAGCATTCTCTTCTGGAGTGTGGCATGTACACATAAATACATCTTGAAAATAAAAGAGAAGGTAGTGAGAATTCAGAGAAAATATATTTTATTCTTGCAAAAGATTTATTTTTACTTATATGTATGTGCCTCTCTCTCTCTCTCTCCCTCCCTCTCTATCTGTGTGTGTGTGTGTGTGTGTGTGTGTGTGTATGTATGTGTGTGTGAGTGTATATGTATGTGTGTGTGTGACCTGTGTGCTAGTGCCTACAGAGGCCAAAAGAGAATAGAATCTCTTGAAACTTGAGTTATTGGGAGTTGTGAGCTATCTGACTTGAGTTCTGGGATCTAAACTCAGGTCCTCTAGAAAAGAAACAAGTACTCTCTAATCACCAGAGTCCTTGCTGAGATATTTTTAATGATGATGATGATGATGATGATGATGATGATGATGATGATGATGATGATGATGATAGACTTTAGGGTCATAAATGAAAAAGGCTAGCAATAAATGCCCTATGTGGAACAGAGAACTTTTCAGGCACTGGAGAATCCCATGAATCCAAGTGATCCTTGATGAAAGTTAACTCTGAGTTGTTTTTACTGCTTATGGCTTTGGGCATTCTCAGGATGAAGACAGTTGGGCAATACTGATGGATAAGGATTGGAAACCCCCAATGGAGAAAAAATCAACTACCCCAAAAAGCTGAGAGCTATGGGTAGACTCTGGGGAACTCATGAAGATCCCAATTACTATGAGGACTGATACTTAAACTGCTGTGTCCAGCCTGGTCTACAGAATGAGTTCCAGGACAGCCAGAGATACACAGAGAAACCCTATCTAGGTGGGGGTGGGGAGGGGAAACTCTATAGTCAATCATGTAAAAAATGATTCTTAGCTCCAGGTGAGGAGAAAATTTTAATGTGGCATTCACTAACTCACTGGAATTCTCTAGGACATTTGTAGTGTAATCAAATGCAAAGAGGGGGTCAAACCAAAAGGAACACTTTCACATACAGAAACAACGTCATCAGTAACAAACAAAACACAAGCTGGGGTTTAATATAATCCTGAGATTTAATGTGCTCTCAGTGCAGCAGTGAGCAGAAGTCAGGAGGGAGGAGACCCCTGTGGGGTGTGAGGGACTCCTCATGCTCTCAAGACAGATTAGGTCAGGCCCATAACTTTAACTCAGCCAAGTTCTAGAGACTTCAAGCAGCTGCCAGTCCTGACTGGAGCTGTAATTTATTTAGCACTTGATTGAGATGCAATAGTGAGGCAGCCTGCCAGGTCACTAACTGCTTCTGTGGTGTTCCTGAACAGCATGACAGAACAGAAGATCTGAAGCTCTATGTCAGAAGACCAGAGCTCTCAAGTCTGGGGAAAGTGCTTGCTATACATGGGTGAAGACCCGAGTTTGGAGCCCCAGAACTAACGTAAAGCTGGACACAGTAGCACAATAGGTCTGTAATCCCAGGCTCCTGCAGGAGACAGGAGGAAAAGCAGGGGCAATCTCAGCTCTTAGGTCAGCTAGTCCTGAACTTACAGAAGTGAACACCAGGAGACCTTGTCTTAAGGTGGAAGACAAGGCCAGATGCTCAACGTTGTCCTCTCACCTCCACATGCCTGTGCTTACACAGGGGCTCACACACTAGGGGGGAGGATGGGCAACGGAAGGAAGGAGAAGGGGGGAGGGGGAGGATCAAAACTTTAGGCAGGGCATCTTTAACCAGATCAAGGAAACCCTAAAACAGCTGGGGTGACTGTGGAGAGGAAAATGACACCCCTGCCCCAGAAGTGCCTAGAGGAGCTGAGGATGTAACTCAATTGGGAGAATGCTTGCCTAGTATTCATAAAGCCCTAAATTCAATCTCGAGCACCTGACAAACCCAGTATGGTTGGCACCACCTAACAAACCCAGTATGGTTGGCCACACACCTGTGATTCCAATATTCGGTAGCTGTAGGCAAGAGGATTAAGGTCCTTTACAACTACATAGTAGATATCAGGGCACCATGAGCTATGTGAGATCCTGTTTTATTTTATTTTCAGAGATTTATTTTTATTTTATGTGTATGGCCTGCATGTATGTACCATGTGCATGTAGTGCCAGCAAAGACCAGAAGACATCAGATTCTCTGGAACTAGAGTTGCAGATGGCTTTTGATAGCCATGTGGATGCTGGGAAATGAAATCATTCCTCTGCAAAAACTTCTGAGTCACCACTCTATGACACAGGGTTTCTCTGTGTATCCCTGGCTGTCCTGGAACTTGCTCTGTAGGCCAGGCTGGCCTCGAACTCAGAGATCTATCTGTTTCTGCCTCCGGAGTGCAGGAATTAAAAGCATGTGCCACCACTGCTCAGCAAATACCTCATTTTTTTTTTCTTTCAAAAATTGCCTGTATATAAGAATTCCAAGGAAATATTTACAAAAACTAAACAGTCAACAATAGGGGTACTAATTCATTCCACTGAAGTAATTTGTGTGACAAAAACCGTTAGGCTGAATTATAAGATAACTAAAAAAAGCAAACCTATTAAAGAGAAATAAAAATAAGTTTAAATGAAAAGGAACTAATTAAAAATCATGGGCATTTGCCATGTGTGGTGGCACATGCTTTTAATCCCAGAGGCAGGTGGATCTTTGTGAGTTCAAGGCCAGCCTAATCTACAGATTGAGTACCAGGACAGCCAAAATTACACAGAGAAAATTTGTCTTGAAAAGCCAAAAGAAGAACAGGAAGGAGAAAAGGAAGAGAAGGAAGAAGAAGAGGGAAGAGGAGGAGGAAGAGAAAAGAAACCATGCATGTTTAAAAAGTAGGCGCTAGAATAAAGATTCAATAGAGTTCTAAGCATCGTGGCTCATGTCTGTAATCTCAGCACTCAGCAAGCTAATGCAGAAAGATAGAGAAATATCCTCCACTACATAGCAAGTTTGAGGATTGCCTAGACTATCTGGAGCTATAAATTATGTAGAACTCAGGCTTTAATTATCAATTTAATACAACCTAGAATTACCTGACAAGAGCTTCAAGGAGGAAATTTCTACACTGGGATGATTTATGGGCATGTCTTTAGGAGATTGCCTTAAGTTCATTGATGTGGAAAGACAAAGCCCACTATTGGTGGCAGCATTCCCTAGGCAATTGTAAGCATGTAGACTATGAGCTGAGCACAACCAAGCAAGCTAGTGAGCATGTATGCATTCATTTACTTCTCTCTCCTGATGACTGTGAATGTGATGTGAGCAGCTGTTTTAAGTTCCTGCAGTGTTGGTTTCTGTGCTATGATGGACTATAATATGGAATAAAGCTAAAATAAAATAAGCCTTCTTTCCCTTAAGTTGCTTTTTGCCAGCATATTTTATCATAGCAACAGAAATGAAACTAGAACATAGAATATAATCCAGAAAACACACTCAATAAAAGAGAAAATAGCCAGGCTTAGTTGTACATACTTTACAATCCTAAGAGAACCAAGGTAGGATGAATCAGTTTGGATATATAGGAAAACTCCTAGTCAAAGAAAAAGAGGAAGGCAGGAAAGAGGGAGAGAGGCAAGGAAGGAAGACTTTATTTTCAAATATCTAGAATATTAAACCATGACAGTTTCAAATATGCTAAAAGCTGTCTGTTTATTTCATTTCTCTCTTTATCCTAATCACAACAAAATTAAACTTAAGTTCAGTTAACAGAATGATTAAAAGAAAGGCTTCTCTATTTTAATAACTTGTCAATGTAGATAAGACAGTCACAATGGAAGTGACAAACTATTTGGAATTAATCAAGAATGAGTTTTGAAAATCAAACCCTCCCTAAGTGCTTTAGCTCAGTGGTATCCTGCTTACCTAGCACGTTAGAGGTGTGGGTTGAGAGGCTCCAGTTCTTCATAAAAATAAAAGGAAACCCTAAAAACACTCATTAGAAACAAAAAAAATTGTTAAAATAAATGATACATATGATTTTCAAGCCTGCAAAATATTTTTTCATATTTTAAAATATGAAAAAATTAGGCTCGAATATTATTTCAAATATTAGTTACTTTCTCTGTTGCCATGATAAAACACCCTGACGAGAGCAACTTAAGGCAAGATTTATCTTGGTTTATAGTCTGAGTATATCACCATGGCGAAGTCAAGGCAGGAGTTGGAAGCAACTGGTCACATTGTATCCACAGTCAGGAAAAAGGGAACAGTGAATGTTACCACTCTTAGGCAATCCAGGACCCAAGGCCAGGGAATGGTGCATCTACATTTAGGGAGTGTTTTCCCAGTAAATCAACCTAATATACATAAACCCTTGCAGGTGTGCTAGAAGCTTTCTCCTAAGTGATGATAGATCCTGCCAAATCCACAATTATCACAACCAAAATCTAATTCTTTGAACAAAATCAAAGGATGCCAAATTGAAGACAAAATACTGCACCTGGAGAGATGGTGCAGTGGTTAGACCACTGGCCGCTCTTTGAGAGGACCCAGGTTTGGTTTCCAGCATCCACTCAAGAGGCTCATAACTGAACTCTTGTTCTAGTAAGGGATCTATCCTGTCCCCTGGCCTCTTCCAGCATCCGACATACATATGGTACATAGAGATATGTGCAGGCAAAACGTCCACACACATAAAATAGTTTGTTTTTAATAAAGACAAGCTACAAGCAAATGTAACTAAGGGGAAATGAGGAGAAAGCTTAAATAAGTAATAGGAACAAAAAGGAAAATGTAGCATTCACCTTTAATCCTAGCACTCTAGATGCAAAGGCAGGCAAGTCTCTGAGTTTGAGGCCAGCCTGGTCTACAAAGTGAGTTTCAGGACAGCCAGGGCTACACAGAGAAACTGTCTTGAAAAACAAATGAACAAACAAATAAACAAACAAACAGAAAAAGAAAGAAAAGAAAAAAGAAAACTTTAAGGACCTTCACGGGGTCATATGAGCATCAAAATGGAAGGAAGCTGGGCATGATGGCTCAGTAGTCCTAGCAGTCATTGGACAGAGACGAGGATCACTTGAGCCCTGGAATTTGAGATAAGCTCAGACAGCACACAGAGGCTTGTGTCTTAATATAGTCAGGAAGTGTGGCTGGAGAGATGGCTCAGGAGTTAAGAGCACTTACTGCTCTATTAGAGTTCTAGAACTCAGATCCCAGCACCCACATCGGGTACCCCACAAATACCTTTAATATCTGTAATTCCAGCTCAAGGGTATTGAATGCCTCTTTCTGACTTCCTTGGGCACTTGCTCTCATGCACACACACATCCCCTCCCACAAAATCCTTTGGGAAGAAAATATAAAATGTCTAAGAAACATTTCTGATCCTTATTTTATTATCACCAGTATATTTCAGGATAGTGGTAAGTTCTTTGGAAACAGAATATCAAATTATCACACTCCCAAATGTTAGCTCCAAGGGAGAAAATCTACCTTTGCAATGGAAATATTTGGCAAGTGTCACAGTATCAAGATGACACCACACAATGTGCCTCTTGATTTGACACAGTGGGAGGTATGCACAATCACCACTGTAATGCTTTGCTTAGCAATGTTTGACCTGGTTTCATAAGAGAAAGAGTCACAGAAATCCGGAATGTGGGGCATTCTAGATGATAACTGACTGATCTAGATGATCCAAGGGCATCATATCAGAAGAACAGAAGAAGGTAACAGAATATTCAAACTGAAGACTGGAAACAATGTAACAGGCAGATGAAATGCTTTGATCCTGAACTTCTCAAAAATGTTTAAACATTTTTTGAAAGCTGGGGAAATTTGAACACTGAATGTATGTTGTTGGTTGTATTAGATTAATGTGATGTTTCCCCTCCAAATTAGTAATAATGTGGGTATGTAAGAGAAATATCCTTGTGGCTTGCCACACTCACTCCAGTGGAGTCTGCATGACAAGTCCAAAAGCTTGGCTGCAGTCCTGAGGCAAAAAGTTTCAAGGAAACTGATTTCCTGGAGGTCCTTGGTGTCCCCTAACACGGATGTGGTCCAGATTTGTCCTTGCGATAGTCAATGGAGGGTTTTTGCATGCTTTCTTTCAGTGTTGTACTATTATAGGTATAGAGGTGCCCCCAAGGAATGATTTGACTAATAGCCAAGTAAGATTGGACGTTGTTTCCTGGCCTCCACCAGTGTTCCAACATCCTAGTCAATGCTGAACTGACCCTCAGCTTGGAATTTAACAAAGAATGTTACTTATTCAGACAAATTACCTCCAGTGTTGAAATAGAGAGATAGTGAAAGAAATCGGGCATTGCAGTTTACTGGATAAGAGTTAATCCCAGGGCAAGTTCAACAATTAAACTTAGAATTCTCATTACAGTCATGTATAGCAGACTACATTACATAATAGAAGAAAACTGGTGGGCTCCTCTGGCAAATGGTGGTCTGCCACAAATACTTAGAATAACAGCTGAGTCACTCCCATATACAGGAATTTATAATGGTTTAGGAAGAAGATGGGTTGTGGCTTAAGAAGGAGCTAGAGTATTGTATTATTCATGGAAAGGTTAGCAAGAATGGGACCCCTGGTGCATACTTCCACTAGCCCAGAAGAATAGCATAGTTGGGTGTTTACTAAGGGTTGGCTGGTGGTGGGTTATACAATAGACTAGAATTGGAACTATGGCTAGAGTGTGAAGCCTTTACATCTGGCTTCTAAGAATAAGCTGACCTTATTACCACTTATAACCACTGCCTAGTTCCTGCCAATTGTCATGTACATATTTTTCTATTAGAGTACTTTAGATAAGGCTGACTTTACTTCAGTTGTAACCACTACCTAGTTCCTGCCAATTTTCATGTACATATTTTTCTATAGAATCATTATGCATTGGATGACCTCAATGCACCTTGACTGGTAAATTATCCTTCTATAATGACTATAAAAGTCTGATGCTTACTTTGAGAAATTGCACTCAGATTCAGCACTCTCTTGTGTTCATGTCTGTTTGCCACTTGCCAACTCCTTGCCCACCTGAGTACTGGAACCCTGATTGTCCCCAAATTGTGGGACAGTTGGCCCATGGCAGTAGCTTAGGAGGTAAACTGAGATATCTGGAAATGAAATTTCATGGTATGTATTGCCTGCTTTTGGATAGTTTAGCAAAAAGAAAAAAAATTATGTGGAAGCACAGAAAATCAATAGTCAAGATGTGACAGCTGAGAATACTCGGGCTAGAAACGTGTCCAATTAGTTTTACGTGTCCAATTAGTTTAGATTTGAAGTGTTAGAAAATAAAGTGCATTTTTGAACAAAGATTTCTAGTGAAAACAATTTTATGTTTTGAGAAATTATTTTTTATCACCAGATAATTTAGGAAATGTGTCTGTGTTGTATATGTGTGTGTCCATAATGTGTTCTAGCCCATGCATACACACTATGCAAACCTTCATGTGGAGGTCTGAGGTCAGGGCTGAATGTCTCTTTCTATAGATTCCCACCTCCTTTTAAAATATTACATTTTTATTTTTATGTGTATGAGGGTTTGCTTGTATGTATGTGTGCCACTTGTGTGCCTGGTGCTCCCAAAGGCCACAAGAGGTGGGCGGATAGCCTGGAACTGGAGTTACAGGCAGCTGTAAGACATTTTCCTGGAAGTTGGAAACCAAACTCTGAAAGAGCAGCAAGTGCTCTTAACCATTGAGCCATCCCTCCAGCCCTTCCACCTCAGTTTCTGAGACAGGATTCTTCACTAAACCGTGAATTTATGAACTTGGTGAGATGAGATGGCTAAGAGGTCCTGGCTTCCTCCTTTGTCTGCCTCCTCAGCATGTGGTCACTCTGTTTTCTTCCACATAGGCTGTGTTTGCTCTAAACACACCTCCTTTCCTCATTGTTTCCAATCCTTGAAGTTTGAGAAGAATAATATAAAACAGGGAAATATTGATGTAATTTGGAGTGTGAAGTTCAGCAATTAAGAACAGCATGCGCTATCGAGCTTTGTGTCTGTGCTGTGAAACACCTGAGACAAGATAACTGATAGAGAAAGAGTTGTATTTATTTATTTATTTATTTATTTATTCATTTATTTTTTTACTTTTATGACAGGGTTTCTTTGTAGAGTCCTGGCTGTCCTGGATCAGTGTGTAGAGCAGGCTGACCTCAAACTTAGATATCTGCCTGCCTCTGCCTCTGGAGGGCTGGGATTAAAGGCATGAGAAAAGTTTAATTAGATCAGTTATGAAGGGTCTACATCCAAGATCATGTGGAGGAGGCATTCATTTGGCTTCTGGAGAAGGTGGTACTGGTGGCATACTGTGATGGGAATACAAGTTTGCTCCTAAAAATGCTCATGTCTCAAACCAATACAGAGTGAGTCAAAGACATTTCAACTTCTGTTGTAAATTTTTTTCTATTAGCTATCTCTATCTATCTGCCTGCCTGTCTGTCTGTCTATCTTTCTATCTATTGTTTTTTTGAGACAGGGTCTCACTATGCAGCCCTGGCTGTCCTAGAACTCACTATGTAGACCAAGCTGGTCTTGGACTCACAGAGATCTGCCCATCTCTGCCTCTGGAATTAAAGGCATGCACCACCGCAACTGACTTAATTTCTTTTTCTTTTCTTTTCTTTTCTTTTCTTTCCTTTTCTTTTCCTTTGTTTTCTTTTCCTTTCCTTTGTTTTTAACATTTCTTTTCTATTTCTTTTTTTCTTTTTACACTTCAGATATTTTATTCCCCTTCTGGTCTACCCTCCGACTGTTCCACATCCCATACCTCCTCCCCGACCCTTGTCCCAATGAGGATGTCCCCACCCCATCCCCACCCCACCAGACCTCTAAATTCCCTGGGACCTCCAGTCTCTTGAGGGTTAGGTACATCTTCTCTGACTGAACTGAGACCCTGCAGTCCTCTGCTGTACATGTGTTGCGGGCCTCATATCAACTGCCTGGTTAATGATCATAACACTTTTTTTTAAAAAAAAAAATATTATGTGTATAACTGTGTGTGGGCATGTGCAACACATATGTACAGATGTAGTGGAGTCCAGAAGGCAGACATCAGATTCTACTCAAAGTGGAGTTTCAGACATCTGTATTTTGCAGTGTGGTGCTGGGACCTGAACCAGGTCCTCTGCAACAGCAGCAGGGACTCTTAACCGCTGAGCAGTCTCTCCAGCCTTGTACTTTATTTTGATGTGACACTTCCAATAATCATCCCACAAAGTACTCTTCCCAATAGTGTCACCCTGGGGACCAGCTCTTTGACATACAGGCCTTTGAGAGACATTAAACATCCAAATCATACCATGTAGATATAATGGAAAAAGATGATGCAGAAAAGGGAGAGGGGATTTTTTTCTTCCCCAATAGCCATCGAGAAAATTCTACTAGCCAAAGTCAGGGAAGCCTGGGCATTTAATATAGAGAGGAGGGGTTACTTTGTCTTTGCACCCCTGCAATAAATGTATGTACTTATTCACATATGTGTATACATCTGTGCATGCATGCACGTACACACACACACACACACACACACACACACACACACACATACACACACGTGTGTGCACGCACCCATAGCATGAAGGAGGTTTTCCAAGAGGAGATATTTAGTCTTAAGATTTGAAGAGTAGGTTTTGTCCAGGAGAACAAGGAACAGAATTGAGAAG